>NC_048301.1:42226125-42529072 GCF_013100865.1 Trachemys scripta elegans
CGCGCCCCGGCCGCCCCCCGGGTTTTTTTTTTTTTTTTTTTGCCGTTCTGGCCGCCCCGTTTTTTTTTTTTTTTTTGCTTGGGGCAGCCAAAAAGCCAGAGCCAGCCCTGATCCTCAGGTTTGCTACTGCTGGCTGTGAGATGATACTCCTGTTGACAGACACAGGCAAGGGTGGATGGAGCTGAGTTTGTGTGGCTCCACACTTTTCTCCCTCAGGGATCCCTGAGAGTGATGCTGAGTAATTGCTTATCTGCCCCAAGTGCTTTCTCATTCAGTATACCGCAGGGCTCTGTCATGTTGCCCTTCCTAATTGCTGTGTATATTAGGCTGCTGGACATAATGCTGAGAAATGGCTAGGGCAGCTGTGTGTCTCCTTTGCAACCCACCTGGGCAGTCTGTCCCTAGACTTTTCCCTGTGTCTGGCTGAGATTGGAATGTGGACCACAACAAGCTGACTGGGGCTCAGTCCACACAAGATGCTACTTGTTGATTCAGGAGTGATGTCTGCTAATGGTTTTTTTCCCAAATGAGGTTGTTTGTCCAAACCCACACAAGGGTTGTGGACCTTTGAAAAGTCCCAAGATTAATTTTTTTTATGTGCAAAGGGTCAGCCTCTGACAGAGGAGGAAGGGGTGAACTGAGGTCAGTCAGAGTTGGCCAAGCAGAAGGAGTAGGGATGTAAGAAGAGACAATAGGGGCAAGGTGTGGTTTCCAAATGAAAGAATTATTGTTATGGGTTTAGAGAACAGAGGGTACACTGGGCATTCAGACCATGAGGAGAAGCAGGAAGTGGGAGGGAGGCTCTGAGAATGCATCTGCCCAGAGGAGAATGCATGTGCCCAGAGGAAGTGAGAGGCAGGCTCTGAGAATGCATGTGCCCAAAGGAGGCTCTGAGAATGCATGTGCCTTTCTTGGAGCTGAACCACAGACTGTGTGCCAGCTCTTTCAGAAGGGGTGTGTCTTCTTCTGCACCTAGGAACCCAAGTGCTATATGTGGCTGATGAAAGTCAGGAGGCGGGAGCCCTGTCAGGAATTGGGGGGGTGGGGAGGGGGTGAGAGAGAGGGAATGTGATTGTGTTTGTGTGTGGTGGGGGGAGAAGATGATCTGAGCAGACTGGGATTGGGTTGTGAGCCTTCTAGGGAGCTATTCAATAGGATGCTACAGTGGTGATTCAGGGAGGTGGGCTCAAGGAAGACTTGTCGAGGAGAAAGGGAGCTCAAAGAGAGACACATGACTCAGAGTTTTGCTCCTGCCAAGGAGGAAGCTACCGATCTTGGGGATGGAGGCAAGTGCTGGAGTGTTTGAGATGAGAGATGGCATCAGGGTAGGGGCAGGGCTGGATTTAATGTGGGGAAGGGAGAGGGGAGAGTGGGGGGATGTGCCCCACTATTTGAAAACCGTTGCCTCCTGCCAGGAGCCAGCAGCTCAGAAGCTGGTGGGAGCCACCCGGCCCATTCAGGCCCCTGGCTCTCCATGTCATGGGAGCCAGGGCACTCTCTGGCTGCCTAGCAGCCCTCCTTGCCCTGTTCCCTGAGCTGAACCACCTCTGCATGGCCAAGCACTCCCCATGCAGGCTGGGGGGCACAGCTCTGAGCTGTGCCCCTAACGCGCTCTTGCCTCTTCCCCAAAGGAGCCCCCCCACACATTGCCTCTGCCCCTCCAAATATAGAAGTCAAACTACACCTCGTGTTGCCAACCCTTCAGGATTGGCCTGGAATCTCCAGAACTTAAAGATTAATCTTTAATTACAGATTATGTCATGTGATGAAATCTCCAGGAATACATCCAACCAAAACTGGCAACCCTAACTACACCTATGCTAAGGGGATGTATTGGGGGCTTCCAACCCAGCAAGAGA
Organism: Trachemys scripta elegans; assembly: GCF_013100865.1. Classification (NCBI taxonomy): domain Eukaryota; kingdom Metazoa; phylum Chordata; order Testudines; family Emydidae; genus Trachemys; species Trachemys scripta. The sequence goes on from NC_048301.1 coordinate 42,227,985, forward strand.
GCACCCTGCCCTGCTCCCATCTCTCTGCTCTTCCTCCCTTCTCCTTACTCTGATCCGCATCTTCCTTTCCCCATTCCCTGGTCTGCTGCCATCACTTTTTCCTTCATCTCCCCTTCTTGCTCCCCTCATCTCATCTCTTCTCTCCCCATCTGCCATTTTTCTTACAGAATTTTCATCTCCAATATTCACTCTTCCCTCTGTCTCTCATAAAGGGGTGATAACTTAAGTGCCTTCTCTCTTCAAAATTTGCCTTTGAGTTGTAGGAGAGAGGGGAAGGTGATGCTGTGGGTGCTGTCCTTTTAAGAGGAGTCAGGTCACATTGTGTTGCCTCATGCACTTTTAAATATCTTGTGAAGGAACAGATGGTTCTTCCAGGGAACTTACTGGAACCCTGGCTAGGACAGGATTGCACTGTGCCAGGGATGGAACCTGAGCAGCACCCATGCTCATATATAGTTGAGGAACAGGATCCAAGCTTCATGAGCATATGCATACAGATGCACTTGTAAAGTATATGTCTCATTTCCGTATAGCAGATAGTCCACACAGAGGATAACAGCCTGCTACTGCTGCCAGTTAATGGAGTTACTCCCTTAGCTTAAGTGGTAGTGTAGAGGTCTGTGCTTTGGTGCTTGAGGTCCTGGATTCAAACCCTGCTGACAATCTGTGAGAGGTGCTGTTATACATGCATGCATTTATGCCTGGCACATGGCCCCACACTCCCATATGGTGGTGTTAAAAGATCTAAAGCTCCACAAACACATGCTACACACACATACAAAACACACATGCAAGAAACGGACAGGACTCAGAGTCCCTCTGCAAATGCTCACGTGCTTTCCACACAACACGCTGATGACATCCAAGCCCCATGTGCACATACATACAACGCACCTGCATGACACAGGCTCCATGAATGCACACACACCTTAGCCTCCAGGAACTAAGGGTGTAAAAATCTGAGCTGATGACATGCTGTGTCTGAGAGAGAGAGAGAGAGTGAGAGAGCTCCAAAGCAATGCAGGTCATGGCAGAATGCTTTATATAACCCAGAGCCACAGAGAAAACCAAAATAGCTGCCTCCCTGCTGCTCAGTTAGTCTCCTCCATCAAACATGGATAAAATTAGAGCAAGCAGTGACGTTCACCTACGTCTGCACAGGGACTCCAGGGAGACAGAGGGAGCCAGGCTCAGGGCTCTGCCATCAGCTGCACATTCTGCCAGAGCTTTCAAATAGAATCTGTCACTAGGGATAGTATGTGAGCTGAGGGGCAGGGTGGGGAAGAGAGTGAGGGGAGGGGGCTGGGAACACTGCTGTTAGATGCTCATGGAGAATGTTTCAAACCGAGCCCCTGCCTCTTGGAAAAGAAGCCTGCATATTCACACACAAGCTGGCATTTACCAGCTAATCACCCACTGCTCTGAACTCCAGCCAGCCTGCTTTGGAGACACCTGGTGAGCCTTGGAGCAGGTGAAGCTCAGAGGGTATGCCTCGAGGGGTGATCTCTTGAGCAGATGAGACTCAGAGCAGGCATGCTTCAGAGGGGTGACCTGTAGAGCAGTTGTGCTGCAGTGGGGTGATCCTTGCAGTAGTTATGTCTTGGAGAGATGCCCCACAGAGTTGGAGGTGACCGCCCCCCCCAGATCCTTGCAACTTTGTGGGGACACAAATTACATGTTACTTTGAAAGTGGCAGAAAAACAGAATCAGAAAATGCTATATGTGGAGACTGAACCCCCTCAAACAGAGCTGAGGCCAATGGTCACACTCACAGTCCCACGATAGGCACCTACATCCATACTGAGGCACCTCAGGGAACTTTGGCTCAGTTTTCAGAGGTGCTTGAACACAACTTGCATTGCTTGCAATGGAAGCTGGAAACGCTCAATACATCTAAAAAGCAGGTCAAATCTTATTTTAGATGCCTAAACCTGATATAGGTGTCTAACATCAGGCGCCAACTCTGAACATTTTGGCCTCAGCTTTAGGTGTCAGATCTAGTGGTCTGAGCACAGGATAGGAAGCCAGGCAATGAGTTTTAACCCCAGCTCTGATGCTTACTTGCTCTGTGACCTTGGACAAGTCCTTTCCCCAGTGTGTGTCTTAGTTTCCCTTTCCTTTACCTGAGAATAATGCTCTTCACCCACGTTCTGGTGCTGGGACGGGAGTTTGTGAAGACTGATGGAGTTAATATTTGTAAAGCACTTTGAAAAGGACAAAAGCCCTAGGGAAAATCTAAGTGCTAATTATTAGCTACAGAGACACAAAAAAGGGACATAAGGTTTAAAAATGCTTTTCTGGTCTGAGACACATATATCCATTAATGAAAATAATTTATGCCTCCATCCGCGGGGGTTCTGCCTTCCACCCCCACCTTGCGACCGTGCTGGAAGCCTCTGGCCTTGGAGAGATGGCTCAGAACTCAGCTGGTTGATCTAGGCAGGAATCAGAGGTATAAATAGCAGCGCAGCAAGAATAAAGCTAGGCAATCACAGCAGCAGCTTCTCACTCTGGACTTGAAAAGTCAAAGAGAAGGAAAGAAATCTCTGTTCATTTCCCCCATGAGTCCCTGAGGCTTAGCGGCCCAGAAAAGGAAAGGTGAGAAATAGCCAAGTGAGGCTTGACTGGTGAGTGCTCCACATCCATCAGGGCTCAACCCTGTCCTGAAACCACCCTGACTGGCTGGAAATGGGAGAGAAGGAAAATGTTTCCACTTTGCCAAGGGCAGAGGGAGTCACACACTTCCTCTGGGGGCCATTCATTAGTAAGGATCCATCTCTCCCTATCATGTCCTTAACTAATCTATCTATGGTATTTTAAGGCACCATACCCTTGGAATCCAAGTGTCAAAGGCCTGGTCTACACTATGACTTTAATTAGTTCAATTTGCAAATAAGCACCTTCATGCTGTCCCCCATGTTGCCCCTCGCACTTCAGAGGAGCTCCCTGTAAACACCCACAAAGCTACCTCATTATCCACCTTCAAATCCCTCCTTATAACTCTCCTTTGCTGTGATACCTACAAAATACTTGACAATGGTTAGGGTGCTGGTGTACTGACACCACTGCCTGCCATGCTGATTAATACTGTCTCATTGTTTACTTGTACTCCCTTGTTGGTCTATTTGTATCCGTCTGTCTCGTACTTAGATTAAAGAACAGGAGTACTTGTGGCACCTTAGAGACTAACAAATTTATTTGAGCATAAGCTTTCATGGGCTACAGTCCACTTCATCGGATGCATAGAATGGAATATATAGTGAGGAGATACATATACATTCTGTATATAGCTCACGGAAGCTTATGCTCAAATAAATTTGTTAGTCTCTCTATGGCCTGGTCTACACTATGAGTTTAATTCGAATTTAGCAGCGTTAATTGAATTAACCCTGCACCCGTCCACACAATGAAGCCATTTATTTCGAAATAAAGGGCTCTTAAAATCGATTTCTGTACTCCTCCCCGACGAACGTAGTAGCGCCAAAATCGATATTGTCATTTCGAATTAGGGTTAGTGTGGCTGCAATTCGATGGTATTGGCCTCCGGGAGCTATCCCACAGTGCACCATTGTGACCGCTTTGGACAGCAATCTGAACTCGGATGCACTGGCCAGGTAGACAGGAAAAGCTGTGCGAACATTTGAATTTCATTTCCTGTTTGCCCAGCACAGGAGAGCATAGGTGAGCACAGAGAACTCATCAGCATAGATAACCATGCAGGCCGATAATTGAAAAAGAGCACCAGCATGGACCATATGGGAGGTACTGGATCTGATCGCTATATAGGGAGAGGATTCAGTGCTAGCAGAACTTCGTTCGAAAAGACAAAATGCCAAAACTTTTGAAAAAATCTCCAAGGGCATGATGGAGAGAGGCCACAATAGGGACTCAGAGCAGTGCCGCGTGAAAGTCAAGGAGCTCAGACAAGTCTATCAGAAAACAAAGGAGGCAAACGGTCACTCCAGGTCAGAGCCGCAGACATGCCGCTTCTACGCTGAGCTGCATGCAATTCTAGGGAGGGCCGCCACCACTACCCCACCTCTGACCGTGGATTCCGAGGCGGGGGTAATCTCATCAGCTACACCCGAGGATTCTGTGGACGGGGAAGAGGAGGAGGAGGAGGACGAGGACAAGCACGAGCTTGCGGAGAGCACACAGCACTCCGTTCTCCCCAACAGCCAGGATCTTTTTCTCAGCCTGACTGAAGTACCCTCCCAAGCCAGTACCCAAGACCATGACCCCATGGAAGGGACCTCAGATGAGTTTACCTTTTAAAATATAAAACATGGTTTAGAAGCAAGCGTTTTTTAATGATTAATTTGCCCTGAGGACTTGGGATGCATTCGCGGCCAGTACAGCTACTGGAAAAGTCTGTTAACGTGTCTGGGGATGGAGCGGAAATCCTCCAGGGACATCTCCATTAAGCTCTCCTGGATGTACTCCAAAAGCCTTTGCAGAAGGTTTCTGGGCAGTGCAGCCTTATTCCGTCCTCCATGGTAGGACACTTGACCACGCCATGCTAGTAGCAAGTAATCTGGTATCATTGCATGACAAAGCCTGGCAACGTATGGTCCCGGTGTTTGCTGGCATTCAAGCAACATCCGTTCTTTATCTCGCTGTGTAATCCTCAGGAGAGTGATATCGCTCATGGTAACCTGGTTGAAATACGGGAATTTAATTAAGGGGACAGAGGTGGCCGTTCCTACTGGGCTGTTTGCCTGTGACTGAAAAGAAATCCTTCCCTGCAGTTAGCCAAGCGTGGCGGGGGGGGGAGAATTGGCGCTGAGCTTTTTGCCTTTGGCTAGCAGGGATCTTTCCTGATACCAGCCATGCGGTGGGGGGAGGGGTACAGCAATCATCCCAGAGAATTCATGGCGGGGGGGGGGGGGGGGCGGGGGATTAGTTTGGTTTCTGCAGGGATCTTCCCTGATACCAGCCACACGGTGGGGGGAGGGATAAAGTGATCATCCCAGGGAATTGGATGGGCGAGGGGGTTCATTTGTTTTCTGCTGCTGAAGGTTAACAGGAAAACCGCAGCAGTCAACAGGCTTTGCTTGGTATATGGGAAAGGAGGGTGCAGAAGCCGAAAGACAATGACTTACCATGGCCGCATGCAAGCCGAATTCTGTTGCCCGGACCTGCGTCTGTGATCTCTAACACCAAAGCCACAGGCACTCAATATTAAGATGGAAAATGCGACCTTGTACTGAAATCACATGTGCTACGTAATGTGAATAGTGTTTTTCACCGTGAAAGAGTATAAGCATTGTTCTGTAAAATGTATCTTTTTAAAAACTTCTCTCCTTTTTTCCATCCCTCCAGGGGCTGCAAATTTTTCAAGCCTCCCTCCTCCATCCCGAAGGCTATCTCAGATAAGGCGGCGGAGAAAGAGGACGCGAGACGAGATGTTCTCGGAAATAATGGAATGCACCCGCAATGAAAAAGCTCATTTGAATGAGTGGAAGGACATGGTATCTAAGTACAAGAAAGATGCCAGTGAACGTGAGGTCATGAGGGACGCTCGAAATGAGAGGTGGCAGGCTGCAACGCTGGGGCTGCTGCGTGATCAAACGGACATGCTCTGGCGTCTGGTGGAGCTTCAGGAACTGCAGCAGGATAACAGAGTGCCGCTGCAGCCGCTGTATAACCTCCCTCCCCCCTCACCATGTTCCATAGCCTCCTCACCCAGACGTGTAAGAACGCGGCGGGGGGGGGGGAGGCTCCATGCACCCTCCCACTCCACCCCAATGGACAGCCCAACCAAAAGGCTGTCATTATATTGAATTTTTTCAGTGGCCTTTTACTTCCCTCCTATCCTCCTCCCAAACCTCATCCAGGTTACCTTGTGTGTTCTCTCTATGTTTATAATCAATTAATAAAGAATACATGATTTTTAAACGATAGTGACTTTATTTCCTTTAAAAGCAAGCTGTGATTTAAGGAGGGAGGGTGGTTTGCTTACAGGGAATGAGTCAATCAAGGGGGCGGGTTTTCAACAAACAGAATTTTCACACCGTAGCCTGGCCAGTCATGAAACTGGTTTTCAAAGCTTCTCTGTTGCGCCGCGCTTCCTGGTGTGATCTTCTAATCGCCCTGGTGTCTGGCTGCGCATAATCAGCAGCCAGGCAATTTGCCTCAGCCTCCCACCCCGCCATAAAGGTCTCCCCCTTACTCTCACAGAGATTGTGGAGCACACAGCAAGCAGCAATAACAATAGGGATATTGGTTTGGCTGAGGTCTGACTGAGTCAGTAACGAGCGCCAGCGACCTTTTAAACGTCCAAATGCACATTCTACCTCCATTCTGCACTTGCTCAGCCTGTAGTTGAACAGCTCCTGACTCCTGTCCAGGCTGCCTGTGTATGGCTTCATGAGCCATGGCATTAAGGGGTAGGCTGGGTCCCCAAGGATAACTATAGGCATTTCAACATCCCCAACGGTTATTTTCTGGTCCGGGAAGTAAGTCCCTTGCTGCAGCCGTTTAAACAGAGTAGTGTTCCTGAAGACGCGAGTGTCATGAACCCTTCCCAGCCAGCCCACGTTGATGTTGGTGAAACGTCCCTTGTGATCCACAAGTGCTTGCAGCACCATTGAAAAGTACCCCTTGCGGTTTATGTACTGGGTACCCTGGTGCTCCGGTGCCAAGATAGGGATATGGGTTCCGTCTATCGCTCCACCACAGTTAAGGAATCCCATTGCAGCAAAATCATCCACTATGACCTGCACATTTCCCAGAGTCACTACCTTTCGTAGCAGCAGCTCAGTGATTGCTTTGGCTACTTGCATCACAGCAGCCCCCACAGTAGATTTGCCCACTCCGAATTGATTCCCGACTGACCGGTAGCTGTCTGATGTTGCAAGCTTCCACAGGGCTATCGCCACTCACTTCTCAACTGTGAGGGCTGCTCTCATCTTGGTATTCTGGCACTTCAGGGCAGGGGAAAGCAAGTCACAAAGTTCCATGAAAGTGCTCTTACGCATGCGAAAGTTTCGCAGCCACTGGGAATCGTCCCACACCTGCAACACTATGCGGTCCCACCAGTCTGTGCTTGTTTCCCGGGCCCAGAATCAGCGTTCCACGGCTATAACCTGCCCCATTAACAGCATGATCTCCAAAGCACCGGGTCCCGCGGTTTGATAGAATTCCATGTCCATGTCCTCATCACTCTCGCCGCCGCGCTGCCGTAGCCTACTCCTCGCCGCTTGGTTTTGCAGGTTCTGGTTCAGCATAAACTGCACGATAACGCGCGAGGTGTTTACAGTGTTCATGACTGCTGTCTTGAGCTGAGCAGGCTCCATGCTTGCCGTGGTATGGCGTCTGCACTGTTCACCCAGGAAAAAGGCGCAAAACGGTTGTCTGAGGGGGGAGGATGTACCCAGAACCACCCGCGACAATGTTTTTGGCCCCATCAGGCATTGGGATCTCAACTCAGAATTCCAATGGGCGGAGGAGACTGCGGGAACTATGGGATAGCTACCCACAGTGCAACACTCTGGAAATTGATGCTAGCCCCGGTACATGGACGCACACCGCCAAATTAATGTACTTAGTATGGCCGCATACATTCGACTTTATACAATCTGTTTCCAAAATTCGAATTATATAAATTCGGATTAATCCCCGTAGTGTAGACATACCCTAAGGTGCCACAAGTACTCCTGTTCTTTTTGCGGATACAGACTAACATGGCTGCTACTCTGAAACCTGTCGTACTTAGATTGTGAGCTCTCTGGGGTAGGGACCGTCTTTCTGTTCTGTGTTTGTAAAGCACCTAGCTCAGTGGGGTCCTGGTTCATGACTAGGTCTCCTAGGCTCTATGGCAGTGGTGGGCAACCTGCGGGACGCATGTGGCCCATGGGCTGCATGCAGCCCGTCAGGGTAATCCGCTGGTGGACCACCAGACAGTCTGTTTACATTTGCATGGCTGCCCACAGCTCCCAGTGACCATGGTTCTCTGTTCCCGGCCAATGGGAGCTGCGGGAAGCAGCACGGGCTGCAGGGACATGCTGGCCACCGCTTCCCACAATTCTCATTGGCTGGGAATGGCGAACCGCGGTCAGTGGGAGCTGCGGGCAGCCGTGCAAATGTAAACAAACTGCCTGGTGGCCCACCAGTGGATTATTCTGACAGGCCGCATGTGGCCTGCGGGCCACAGGTTGCCCACCACTGCTCTATGGTAATATAAATAATACTAATAGTAATAATAAGCATGTAACAGTATCAGCTGTTACTTCTCTCTGTTCTCTCCTGTGTACAGGTTGGCTGTTCAGCAGTATGCATGTGAAGTTAAATATGTTGTTGTTATGTGTTCCCAGGGGCAATACTCATGGGAAGCGTTCTCCAAAAGTTGTGTCTGGGAATCAAAGGACTTTAAATAATTTCACTCCAAGGTCCAGATCTTTCTGTTGTTGTGGGAACCTGTGTGATGCCCTGAGGCAACGTAACTGCTGCCACCTACAGTAACTAGACTTGCTGCAGCTTAACATAATGTGATTCCATTAACGAGCTCAGTGCAGGGCATCTGCCTGAATGCTACCTGCACTACCTGCATTTGAATACAGGCTAAGTTAAAGGAGCCAGCAGACTGGGCAGGGAGGGTTCTGAACCATCCAGTTACCTAGGTTGCTCAGGTTACCATGCTGTTAGGGACTCGTATACTGCATTTCTCCATTTTATTAAAATCTCCACTTCCATTACTGAGGGAAAAATCCTTTAAGAAGGAGGGTAACGGCTCCGCACATCCCAGCTGTGCACCATCCCCATCACACCTCTTGTGTCCTATCCACACCACCTGGTTATACTGTGTCCTCACCATGCAGCGCCATCATTGTTTTATATGGGCGGGGCCTAGTCAAGGGAAGCTGAAAGCAGGTAAGAGGCTTTGAACTACCTGCTGTAACTGAGGTGAGGGTAGCACAGCTCCAAAGAAATGTAACCTTTGTGCCTCCAGCAGCAAGCCTGAGAGGACCAGAAAACACCCTGCACTCCCAGAACCTCTGCTCCTTGATCCATCTCCTGGGGGATTAACTGCACAACAACAGTTAGTGCTGGAAGAAGTAATAATTGAACAGAGACTATTATGAACACTTATTATGGAGAGCAGCATAATTACTATCTATTCCTAGTGGGAACTAAATTTCAGGCTCAAATTCCCCTGGGATTGTCCAAGGGGGTAGTGCACACCAATGGTATCTGTGCTGATCAGATGGACAGGGGGCAGAGATAATCTGCAACCTCTGCTACAGTTTAGTGGCTGGGATTCTCCTGAGAATGCCCCTGGGGAGCAGGCTACACATATGAGCTTTGCACTGCAGCCAGGCTCCCACAGGATATTTAATTCATTAGGAAGATCTCGGGAATGAATACTCTTCCTTTGAACAGTGGCAAGGAGCCCTGGCACTCGTGTGGTCTAATGGGGATTTTGGCAACAGGAGTGCCTCAAACGTTGCTCATTCACAATTGTCCCTACACCCAGAAATAACCTGCACTGGCAGCTGGAGCTCCCTGCACAAAGAGGAAGCAGAGGCTCCCAGTGAGGTCAGAGGGAAGAGCACCCTGTCTAGTCTGACATCCCAGGGGATTTCAGCCTTGACAGCCCCCTGGAAATCCCCCAGCCCCAAAGCTGCCTTCCTGACTCAGAGCTGACTCAGGTACAAAGCTGGCACTGGAATGAACTTCATCACCTTCCCCAATACGGAGGCACCAGGCACCTGTTCCCCATGCCCAGCTGACATTAAGGAGGGTCTCTGGAGCCTTTCCATTCCCACTGAAGGGCAAAACTATCTTCCATGCTGCTCCTATCTCTTCACACTTAATCAGCTCCTCCTAGTCCCATGGCAGGGCAAACGTGCCTCCATTGCTTTACCTGCTTATCCATCCCTACACCCTTGTTTCCACCCTTACTGCAGCTACAAGGCTACTGCTGCTTTTGTCTCCACGTCCATATCAGACATTAATGAGTGTGAAACTGTTAACCACATTCTTCTCAACATCGCTTTAGACCTCACCAGGGCCATTTGTCTTTGATGGCTACAATTAGGGATGCCTTTTTGCCACTGACTGACATGGATAAAATCAGTGTCTCTGAGACTTCTATTTCTCTCTTCCAGGTCCTAAACCCAGCCCAGTTGCTGAGCCTGTCCCTGCCTAGGGAACTCCAGAATGCAGAAGTTGCACATTTGCACAGTCTCAACATCTGTTGTGGTCTGGATGAGACACCAAGCCCGGGAGAAGTCTCTCTTTAGAAAGGTTATTAATACTCCGTCTCCACGTGCCATGCTAACTTTCTGCCAGGGACAAGTGCACCCCTCATGTGCCTATGGAGAAAAGGGACTTCCCAGTGCTCATTCACTGCTTCCCATTCCTGCCTTCTTGCACATTGATCTCTGCAGAGGGTATGAATGTGTCCTGCTGATTCAGTCCTCACTAGGCCAACTTCCCCTTTTCCTAAGGGGGAATATTGATAATCTAACACTCAAGTCACCACAGAGTGCAGCTTTTGGATGACATCCAACGAACATGCCATTTAATTGCCTCCTCTACTTCCAAGCATCCTACAGCTGTGTAGTATGCAACTGCCCTGCTGTTAAATGTACTGGGAATTTTTTGCAGCCCACCAGTTAGATGCTGCCCACTCTTAGGAGGTTGTTAGAGAGCTGTGCCTAATATAGGTCTGCAAATAACCAGCAAGGCATTTTTGAGTAGCACAGATGTGGCTGCAATCTGGATAGATCCATTCAGCGTGGCCTTCTATGCAAAGCTCAGCTTGGTACTATTTACTGCATCTGTGTTTGTCCCTGGCATACAGATTTCTTTGAAATACACGGTGTCCTTGCACTCCATATACAGTAAGTTTAATACAACTTGTTCCCACAGTGATATGGGGATATTATTATGAAGGCATCAGTAGTGACTCCATATTTACAAAGTTTTGCATTTAAAGTAGGGATTCAACTTCTTTATTGTACACCTCTACCTCGATAGAACGCTGTCCTCGGGAGCCAAAAAAATCTTACCGCGTTATAGGTGAAACCACGTTATAGCGAACTTGCTTTGATCTGCCGGAGTGCGCAGCCCCGCCCCCCCGGAGTACCGCTTTACCACGTTATATCCAAATTTGTGTTATATCGGGGTAGAGATGTATATGAAAAATAGCATGTACCCTCCCCAAAATTACAGCATTCACTCTTTGGGTACAGAATGAACTTTCTGAGAATTGATAAAGTGCCTCTGTTAATTAGCAGAGGAATTAAAAATAGGTCCTTTAAGAAATATGGACAATAAAGTGACACACCTGTTCCAAGCTAAAACACTGGGGACTCCGGATATTTTGTTTAATATTCTGTAATTTGGTGGATTTTTCCTCTACCTCCTGTGCATATTCCTGCAATCAGTGCCTTTCTCTGCATCATTCTAGAAGCACGGCAATACTGTACATAAATAGAGAGGATAGATGCCCTGAGAAATGATGAAAGCCAACAGTCGGTGTGACTGGGATAGTCAAAAGCAAGCATTGTTCCAACATAATGGCATTAAATGCACTTGCTGTAGTCTTTCAGGCTGTGATCCTAAAAACAAAACTGAAGGGGTTTCCTGCCTCCTTGGTCAACTCCTGGTGAAAAAAAATTAAAAATCTAGTGTGCCTTTAAAAATCAGTTTAGTCTAATCTGGCTCCACAAACACTATTGTATCTTAACCAGAATTACATAGCATAAGGTTTCTCCTGAAGAAGAAACTTTCAGCTATGTAGAATAATGGAAAAAAATATTACCGTATTTTCCGGCGTATAAGACGACTGGGCGTATAAGACGACCCCCAACTTTTCCAGTTAAAATATAGAGTTTGGGATATACTCGCCGTATAAGACTACCCCTCTTCCAACGCACACCAAAAAAAAATTTAAAAAACATCAGATTTGATTTCAATATGGTAATTTTAATTCAAATGCTTATGACATTCAGGTACTTAGCAGGAAAACTGTCACTTATAAACATAAGGCTGTTTGTCATCAAACATGTAAACATAAAACAGTGCAACTGGATTAAACTTTTCCTAATTCACTCTAAAGCTGAAAGGAAGGATAAGACAATAAACCCATGGGAGCTGCCATGCTGTTTGTTTTCTAAGCTGTCAACCAAACTGGAACTGATGATGATAGGAGGAAGATAACAAACAAGAGAGAGAGAGCAAGTGCCGGGCAAGTCCCTGGCGAGTTAGCAACGCCCATCATAACTGCAAGCTACGGTATTTTTACAGGTTTTGCTGGCGTGACAGTTTCCCTTTAAAAGCCTTCAAAATCCTCCTGTTCGTCATCTGATATCATAAGTACATCAATGACATCTTGTGATACATTTGTAAGGCAGTCATCGTAAGGATCGAATTCCGTATCAGATGGTGTGGTCTCAGCTTCGGCTTCTTCTTCATCTTGCCACAAGTAGTCGTCCTCCATACCATCTAATGAATTTGATATGCCACACTTCTTGAAAGACTTGATTACTGTTTCTGCATCAATATCATTCCAGGCTTTTATGACAAACTTGCACAAAACATCCAACTGTGGAGCACACATGTTTCTTCCTTTTGTGAATGACTTTTCGCCGCTAACCATCCATTCATTCCACTGTTCTTGAATGCGATCTTTAAATGGCTTGTTTAGGCACACATCCAGTGGCTGTACCAACGATGTCAATCCTGCAGGAATAACTGCCGCATATGTGTTTAGTCTTGCAAGCATTTGCTTGGTGCTGGGAGTTAAATGAGCCCTGAACATATCCCACACCAGTAGACTACATTTTTGAATAAGTCCACCTGGTCGCCTGCTCCATACATTATCAAGGCATAGCTTTACCCCTTCTTCATCCATCCAGCCTTTTTCATTCACATGTACAAAACAACCAACAGGGAACTTGAATTTCGGCATTGTTTTTCTTTTAAAAATAATCATTGGTCTCAGTTTGGCGCCATCAGCTGTGCATCCTAGTACCACTGTAAAACTGGACTTCTCATGTCCTGTTTTAATTAAAATTGTTTTTTCACCTTTTTGATGGACAGTTTTATTTCCAACCATATCAAAATTCATTGGAGTTTCATCCATATTTCCAATACTACTTAACGCATAGCCATGTTTAGTGCGCTGTTGTATTACGTATCGATGGAAACTATTTACTTTGCTATCAAGATCTGCAGGTAATTTTGGGGCAATTTTCATCTTTTGCCTCAGTACCATATTATGCCTTCCCATGAATCTAGTACACCAGGATACAGTGGCCTTAAATTTGTTGCTGTGATCTGGGTTAGATTTGGCCCACTGAAGTGCAAACAAATGTATTTTATTTCGTGTCACTACATAACCGTTTTGGCGATGCTCATTCACCATGTCTGCTACATGTTTTTCGAGTTCTGGCCAATGTGGAGTGCCTCTTCTTAATGCACACTTACCCCTTGGCATACTCTTTAATGCTTTTTCATTTGCTTTCCAGTCCCGAACCATCTTTTCTGTTACTCCATATTGTCTTGCAGCAGCGCAGTTATTATGTTCCATGGCAAAGTTTACAACTTTAAGTTTGAAACTGGCTTCATATTTCTTTCTTCTTGCTGGTGGAGCCATGATGGGGTTTTGACTGTTGGACATTTGTATACTGTACTGTATGTACTGGTGCTATACTGTATGAACAGGTACAGATACTGGTGCTGTACTGTATGTGGTACCCAGTATACAACAACCAGCCAATCACGGCAAGCGATGTACCTTACCGGCGATTGGCTGGTTGTTGTATACAAAGCCTGCTTGGATTGGTCAGCTCTCCCTGCCTGCCCAGCCCTCCCTGTCTCCAAGACTATCAAAGCGGTAGCGCAACACGCCTCTTTCACCCGTCTAGCCCGCCCTTGTATCCTATTACCTCCTTCTCTGCCTCTCAGATCTCGCACATGCGCGCCTGCGCCGCTTCACTGCAGTCCTCAGGAGCGAGATCTGAGAGGCAGAGAAGGAGGTACGGTAATAGGATACTAGGGCGGGCCAGACGGGTGAAAGAGGCGTGTTTTTCTGGGCACAGCGCCGCTCTCTCTCTTTTTTCCATACCCCGGGCGTCCCGGACGCCTGCAGCTTGCTCCGCCCTTCACTTACACCTTCCCGGTGAGGCGCCCCCCTCACCTCGTCATCGGGCGGGGATGCGGCCGCGGCCGTTTTTGAGCTCCCCCCACCATATGCGGCGACCGCAGATTCTCCAGTCCGGCTCGGAAGTTTCAGCACCCGCCCTATAAGACGACACCCGGCGTATAAGACGACCCCCGACTTTTGAGAAGATTTTCCTGGGTTAAAAAGTAGTCTTATACGCCAGAAAATACAGTAATCCTAATTTTTTTTTAAAAAGACAGTGTAGTCCAACCACAAGATTTCAGTGAGTTTTAACTATAAAGGAAGTTGGAAGAGCCTGTGACAAGGCAAAGTTAATGATCCCTCACTCTCACAGACCTTGGGAGACAGGCCAGTCCTCGCTTACACACAACCCCCCAACCTGATGCAAATACTCACCAGCAACTACAAACCACACCACAGAAACACTAACCCAGGAACCAGTCCCTGTAGCAAACCTCGTTGCCTACTCTGTCCCCATATCTACTCTGGTGACACCATCAGAGGACCCAACACATCAGCCATACCATCAAGGGCTCATTCACCTGCACATCTACTAATGTTATATATGCCATCATGTGTCAGCAAAGCCCCTCTGCCATGTACATTGGCCAAACCGGACAGTCCCTATGTAAAAGAATAAATGGACACAAATCGGACATCAGGAATGGTAACATATAAAAGCCAGTAGGTGAACACTTCAATCTTCCTGGACACTTTATAACAGATGTAAAAGTCACTATTCTTGAACAAAAAAACTTCAGAAACAGACTTCAAAGAGAAACAGCAGAACTAAAATTCATTTGCAAATTTAACACCATTAATTTGGGCTTGAATAGGGACTGGGAGTGGCTGGCTCATTACAAAAGCAGCTTTGCCTCTCCTGGAATTGACACCCCTTCATCTATTATTGGGAGTGGACTACATCCACCCTGATTGAATTGGCCCTGTCAACAATTGTGAGGTACTCCCTTCTCTTCATGTGTCATTATATAATGCCTGCATCTGTAACTTTCACTCCATGCATCTGAAGAAGTGAGGTTTTTTACCCATGAAAGCTTATGCCAAAATAAATATGTTAGTCTTTAAGGTGCCACCAGACTCATTGTTTTTGTGGATACAGACTAACATGGCTACCCCTGATACTTAAGGTTGTATTGCAATCTGCAATCCCATAGTGAACAAACTGTGTTTTACAATATGGTGTTACATTGTTACTTAATATGGTATGCAACAGATAATTAAAAAAAAATAATAGCCCACTAATAAGAACTAATCTTTCCTGCTTAATTTAAATAGGCCTACTCCAACCTCAGACTAAAGGCAATCGAGGAATCTCATGCGGTTCTTTTGCATTGGTATCTGTTTTTATTGTTGTAGATCTCATTTGCAGATACCTTATCTTAGATTGTTGCATTCATGCCTGGCCAGAATACACCACCTCAGGCTTCGTTTTTACATTTCTCATTTTGGGTTATGTTTAGTGTTCTCATCCCCCATGCTGTGCGGTATTATAACATAATATCCTTTGTACAGAATCTCATCATATGCAGCAATTCCATCTCTATAGTTCCAAAAGGACTCTGAGATTGGAGGTGCCTGGACTTTTTCTATTGGCCATCCATCTAGAATTACTTTCTCAGACTTTTACAACAGTGGCTGATTTTGTGTTTGTTGTTTGAGCTTGTCAAATTTTGTCTAAAAAATGGATAGTACTTGAGTCATGTTTACTTCAACCTCTCCTTCCTACAGCACCTTGCTTTCAGTATTTATACGTTCTCTTGAAAGCAGATCCACTATAATTAGATTTGGAAGAATTAGATTTTTATTGGTAAATGTCAGTAAACGTCAATTTCAGCATACACATACAAAACCATGAAAAAATGTTTCCATCAATAACAGAAATTTACAGAGAGGCAAAGTAAGCCAAATGCTGCTTGAGAACATAGAGTTTGATTTATGGATATTTACTTGGTATATTTTGATGTGATGTTGACAATTTGTGTTTTAATCGTTATAAAGCTTCAACTTTTTGAATCTCAACACTTACTGTCATTAAATAATTATTGTCTGCACCCCCCCATAATTTCTTGGACACATGAAAATTTAAAAAGACACTGGAAAAATGCTAAAACCCCATAATTTTGTGCAACTGTGAACATTTAAATCCATAATAAAAAAGCTTAAAAAGAAACATTCATATTATCTGTCAAAATTATAAAAAAATAAAAATCTAATTCTGCCAAGCTCAACTATAATGCCCTCAATAAGCCTGAATTCCACATTTAATGAGTACTTTTGGAATTTCATTATCATTTTCTGAAGCCTAGGCAATGGGTTACACTGCAATGGTTTATGTTCTGTTTCTGTCTCAGCTGTAAACCCTTCTAACTACCAGAAATAATTGCTAGCATTTATTCTTCAACCTGAACATAGACAGGGCCGGCTCCAGGCACCAGCTTGCCAAGCAGGTGCTTGGGACGGCCACTCCGGAGAGGGGCGGCATGTCCAGCTATTCGGCGGCAATTTGGCGGACGGTCCCTCACTCCCGCTCGGAGCGAAGGACCTCCCGCCGAATTGCCGCCTCAGATCACGTCTTTTTTTTTTTGCGCCGCTTGGGGCGGCAAAAACCCTGGAGCCGGCCCTGAACATAGATCTGTTGTGTTTTAGTCATCTGTCACTGAACAATTGTGTTGCAGGACAGCATCCAACCCACATGCATGTGCATCAATTTCAGTCTGATGCTTTAGATTCTTTGCTAATCTCAAAATATCTCAGTACAGGTGTTTCAGTGACAACTTTTTTGAACTCCTAAAAGCTCTTGTCAATCATCCCAGTGCCATGCTGTAATGTCCTCAAGCAGCATTTTGAGTGGACCACTCATTTGTTACCTCTGTAAGGTCTCCTTTTGCGGGAATTCTTTGCCACTGATCCTATGTCCTGCAGAACAAATCTCATTCAGTCCAATCTAGCACTTCATCTTGTTCAATTTTCTTTTCAAATTTCTGTTTAAGGGCCTTTTCTTTCACAGACTGCATATGCAGTTTCACATTGTGGTGTTGATCACTTTCATCCCATAGTAGATTAAAATTACTTAATTCCGTTGCATCCAGCTCCTCAAAGACATGGGATGTAATGCTTTGGCACACTTCCTATGCTGTAGTAGTCCCAAAAGGAAGTCACTTAAACATGCAGCTAACAAAAGGGAAGGTGGAGGTACAAAATTTTGCACTTTCCGCAGACCTGCCAAAACCCTTAATTTGCATCTGAAAATGTTCTTGCAGTTGTTCTCATGGGCAGGGCCGGTTCCAGGGTTTTTGCCACCCCAAGCAGTGGGGGGAAAAAAAAAAAAAGCCGCGATCATGATCGGCGGCAGCTCAACTGTGCCGCTTTCTTCTTTGGCGGCAATTTGGCAGCAGGTCCTTCCCTCCGAGAGGGACTGAGGGACCCGCCGCCAAATTGCTGCCGAAGAGCCGGACGTGCCGCCCCTTCCCCTTGGCCACCCCAAGCACCTGCTTGCTAAGCTGGTGCCTGGAGCCGGCCCTACTCATGGGATAGCTCCTGCTTTCAATATCCTATTTCAAATCTTTTGGATCTTTAATCTGTTTGGTTATGTAACAGTGATCATACTGTTAACACAATCAATTCAATGAGGCAGAACAAAGTAGGCAAATATTGCCAAAGTATAAAAAACTCAAACACTCAGGTATCAGAGGGGTAGCCGTGTTAGTCTGAATCTCTAAAAAGCAACAGAGGGTCCTGTGGCACCTTTGAGACTAACAGAAGTATTGGGAGCATAAGCTTTCGTGGGTAAGAACCTCACTTCTTCAGATGCAAGTAATGGAAATCTCCAGAAGAGATTTCTGGAGATTTCCATTACTTGCATCTGAAGAAGTGAGGTTCTTACCCACGAAAGCTTATGCTCCCAATACTTCTGTTAGTCTCAAAGGTGCCACAGGACCCTCTGTTACTTCAAACCCTCAGGAATCTGTCAGAGCTAGGTAAGACCAGCTCAGAATTGGGATATACACATTGTTCAGCATTTCATGGCCTGTGTCCATTTGTGTCATTCCAGATCCAGTAGCAGGGAGCTACACAGCACAATGCCATCTCTGCCATCTTGGTGGGATAGGTCTCATAACTGGACTATAGGTATTGGGGGAACAACTTGGTCAGGAAGGACAGACAGGATAAAAAGGAAGGAGGTGGTACACTCTACATCAAGAATGTATACACTTGTTCTGAGATCCAGAAGGATGTGAGAGGCAGACCAGTTGAAAGTCTCTGGGTAATGATAAAAGGGGCAAAAAATAGGGATGACAACATGGTAGAGGTCTACTATAGCTCACCAAATCAGGAAGAGGAGGTGGATGAGGCATTTCTAGAACAAATAACAGAAATATCCAAAACACAAGAGCTAATAGTAATGGAGGACTTTAATTAGCTACATATCCATTAAAAAAGTAATATGGCAAAACACAAAATTTCCAGTAAGTTCTTGGAATGTATTGGGGACAATTTTTTGTTTCAGAAAGTGGAAGAAGTAACCAGAGGGACAGCCATTCTAGACTTGATTCTTACCAAAAAGGAGGAATTAGTAGCCAATCTGAAGGTGGAAGGCAATTTGGGTGAAAGTGATCATGAAATAGATAGATTTCATGATGGTAAAGAAAGGAAGACGTGAGAGAAGCAGCAGAATAAGGACAACGGAATTCAAAAAAGCAGACTTTAACAAATTGAGAGAGCTGGTAGTTAAGGTCCTGTGGGAAGAAAATCTAAGGGATAAAGGAATTCAGAAGAGCTGGCAGTTTCTCAAGGAGACAACATTAAAGGCAAAACTGCAAATTATCCTGATGCAAAGGAAAAATAGGAAGAATAGCAAAAGGCCAATATGGATGCATCAGCAGCTCTTTAATGACCTGAAAAACAAAAAGGGAATCCTTCAACAACATGGATGAATTAGTAAGGAGGAATACAAAAGAATAGTACAAGCATGCAGGGACAAAATCAGAAAGGCTAAGTAAAATGAGTTACATCTAGCAAGGGACAAAAGGAAATAAGAAGAGGTTCTTTAAATACATTTGGAGCAATAGAAAGATAAAGGAAAGTGTAGGCCCTCTATGTAGGTGGGAAGGAGAGCTAATAACTGATAACAGGAAGAAAGCTGAGGGATTTCATGCCTATTTGGTTTCAGTTTTCACTGAAAAGGTTAATGGTGACCAGTTATGCAGCACAATTAATATTAACAACAGGGGGAAGGAATGCATGCCAAAACAGGAAAAGGACAAGTTAAAGAATATTTAGATAAGTTAGATATAGCATTAACAGGAGTGTCATATATGTAAGATCTGAGATACGCTAGAAAATTAGATTGACCAAGCTATGTTGCTCAGGAGTGTTAAAAATCGACACCCCTGAGGGACATAGTTAAGCTGATTTAAGTCCCCAGGTAGACAGTGCTAGGTCAACAGATGAATTCTTCCGTCAACCTAGCTACTGTCTCTCGGGGAGGTGAATTTATTACAATGATGAAAGAACCCCTCCCATCGCTGTAGTGTCTACAGCAGGGGCGGGAAAACTTTTTGGCCCGAGGGTCACATCTGGGTACAGAAATTGTATGGTGGGCCATGAATGCTGACGAAATTGGGGGCTGGGGTGTGGGAGGGGGTAAGGGCTCTGGCTGGGGGTGTGGGCTCTGTGGTGGGGCCAGAAATGAAGAGTTGAGAGTGTGTGTGTGGGGTTCGGGCTGGGGCAGGGGGTTGGTGTGCAGGGGGGGTCAAGGCTCCAGCTGGGAGTGTGGGCTCTGGAGTGTGGCTGGGGATGAGGGTTTGGGGTGTAGGAGGGTGCTCTGGGCTGGGACCAAGGGGTTCAGAGGAAAGGAAGGGGTTCAGGCAGGGAGTTGGGGCATGGGAGGAGGTCAGGGTGGTGCTTACCTCAAGGAGCTCCCAGAAGCAGCAGCATGTCCCCACTCTGGCTCCTATGCGGAGGCACAGCCAGGCAGCTCCACATGCTGCCCCATCCACAGGTGCTGCCTCTGCGGCTCCCATTGGCCGTGGTTCCCGGCCAATGGGAGCTGCGGGAGTGGTGCTTGGGGCATGGGCAGCGTGCGGAGCCCCTTGGCTGCCCCTACGTGTAGGAGCCAGAGGGGGAGCATGCTGCTATTTCGGGAGCCGCACGGAGCCATGGTACACACGGAGCAGGGCAAGGCCCCGACCCCACTCCCCAGGTGGAGTGGGGAAAGCCCAGACTCTGCTCCCCGGCTGGAGCTTGAGGGACAGATTAAAATGTCTGAGGGCCGGATGCAGCTCCCAGGCCGTACTTTGCCCATCCCTGGTCTACACTGAAGTGCTACTGGCGTTTAAGTGTAGATATAGCCTGAGACCCAGGAGGTAATTGTCCTGCTCTACTTGTCATTGCCGCAGTGCTTAATTTGTGCCAGGGCTTGCCAGGGCTGAGCACCGGCACCTCTAAGCTTGGCAGTTCATAGCTCCGGTACCTCTGGGCTGGCTGCATCAGTTATGAATGTAAAAAAATTGCTTGAGCCCCAGCACCTAATTGCTTGTGCCTTGGCACTTCTCTCATTAAAATTAAGCACTGCATTGGTGAGGCCTCAGCTGGAGTACTGTGTCCAGTTCTGGGCGCCACACTTTAGGAAAGATACAGACAAATTGGTGAGAGTCCATAGCAGAGGAACCTAAAAGACAAAAGGTTTAAAAAACCTGACCTATGAGGAAAGGTTAAAAAAAAATAGGCATGTTTAGTCTTAAGAAAAAATGACCTGGGGGAGGACCTGATAGTCTTCAAATATGTTAAGGACTGTTGTAAAGAGGACTGTGATCAACTGGGTTCTCAATGGCCATGATATGTGAGACAAGTAATGGGCTTCATCTGCAGCAAGGACGATTTAGATCAAATATTAGGAAAAACTTTCTAACTACAAGGGCAGTTTAAAAGCTCTGGAAGAGGTTTCCAAGAGAGGACATGGAACCCCCATCACTGGAGGTTTTTAAAAACAGGTTGGCCAGACACCTGTCAGGGATGGGCTATGTGGTCCTGCCACAGTGCAGGGGTTGGACTTGCTGAGCGCTCCAGGGCTTTTCCAGCCCCACATTTCTCTGATTCTGTCTGTCTCTCTCCTAGGGTCAGTCAGTTGTCGTCTAGGGGGCTTATTGCTCTATTTTATCACCTGGTCAGCTTCAACTTTTAACATTACCACACAGATAATGCCGCCCTCCACCACAAAGTCTCCAATCCCGTCCTCCACCCACAGGCTCTCCCTAATGCCCTGCTTCCTTTCCCCTGCTTTCTCCCATACCCGCCCCTGCGCTCCCCGACAAGCCCTCAGCCCCACGGCTTTGCCCTCCCCCCGAATCCCCCCAAAACATTACCCCCCCGCCCATTCCTCCTGTGCCATGGTCGCCCCCTCCCTCTCACGCAGGCAAGCCGGCGGCGGGTCACATGGTGCGGGGGGAGGGAGCGCGGCCTGTGGGACCCGGATCCGCCGCCATGCCGCTGCCTGTACCCGGCTGTCCTCGGCTCGGCCCAGCCCTGGGCCTGCTCCTGCTGCTCCTGCTGCTCCTGGGTCCGGCGCGGCCCATCTCCTTCCAGCTGCCGGGCAAGGCCCGCAAGTGCCTGCGCGAGGAGATCCACCGCGACACGCTGGTCACCGGCGAGTACGAGATCGGGGTCCCGCCGGGGGCGGCCAGCGGCCCGTCCGCCAATCTCAAGGTGCGGGGGGCGGCCGGGGCCCGGCGGGGCCGAGGGGCAGCCCCGACCTGTCCCCGTGGACAGAGTCCCGGCGGGGGAGCGGTTCCCCGGGTCAGGCCGGGCCTGCTCGGGTCGGGAAGCGGCGCGACTCGGCCCTGAGCTGAGCTCTGCGGGACCCACGGAAGGAAGTGCCCCCCCCCCCGCGACCCCATTGCCAAAGCCACGCCGGGAGGGGACCAGGCACAGGGCCCATTGCGGTTCACTCTGTGCACATGGCATGAGGGGTTTTTTTTTGAGGGGGGGAATGTATCACAGCCATAGGGCCACGTTGAGGTTCATTATGTGCACATGGCATATTGTGTGTGGGGGGGGATGTGTCACAGCCATAGGGCCACGTTGAGGTTCACTCTGTGCCATGGCACGGTGGGGTGGAGGGGTCACAGCCATAGAGCCCCCCAGTGTGCCATGTGCACAGAGTGAACCCCAATATGGCTCTATGGCTGTGGTCCGTCCCCCAGTGTGCCATGTGCACAGAGTGAACCCTGATGTGGATGTGTCACAGCCATGGAACCATGTCGGGGTTCACTCTGTGCACATGGCACGCTGGGGGAATGGGCCACAGCCATAGGGCCACATTGGGGTTCACTCAGTGCACATGGCATGTTTGGAGAATGTGTCACAGCCATAGGGCCACATTGAGGTTCACTCAGTGCACATGGCCATACTGGGGAAAGGCTGACAGCTTTAGGGATTCAGTCTGCACATGGCACACTGGGGGGGATGTGTCACAGCCATAGAGCCACGTTCAGGTTCACTCTGTACACATGGCACGCTGGGGGATGGGCCACAGCCGTAGAGCCACACTGGGGTTCACTCTGTGCACGTGGCACACTGGGGGATGGGTGACAGCCGTAGGGACATACCGAGGTTCACTCTGTGGAAATGGCACACTGGGAGGATTGGTCACACCCACAGGGCCACGTGCAGCTTGATCTCTGTGCACTGGGAGGAGAGTGACAGCAACAGTGATGCTGGGGTTCACTCTTCACATTGCACAGTGGGAATACAGATGGGAAGAGGGTTACAGTAACAGGGCCACACCAGGGCTCGCTCTCTGCATGTGGCACAGTGTGGCGGTATTGAGGAGAAGGTCATGGAGATAGCATTATGTGGAGACTATTCCTTTCTTGCTGTTGCCAGGGTGTTAGTGGCAGGTTTACTGAGGGGAGGGTGGCAGTTTGGCGCACTGGCGCTTGGAGGGCATTCTATGTGAGGAAGAAAGCACAGAGTGGAAGCACAAGGAGGACGCGAGAGGACGTGAAAGGGTTGTTGGAGCTGAGATTAAGGCCAAGCAGTGTGTGCACGAATAATACACATACACCATCCACGTGACAAACTGCCATTCTAATGCAGCTTTGACAGTATTGCTTGCATCCCACCCAATAACATGTCCTCTCTGGTGGCCCCTTCTAACTTCACTGTCACCTCCCACCCACCCGAGCAGTGGTGTCACCTTGTGAATCAGTTTGTCAGAGACACGCTTCTTCTTAAATGTGGAATTTTTCCCCCTAATTGTCCCTGCCTGAGGTCCAGAAGGCTTGAGAATTTGTGATAAACTTAAGTACAATATCTTATGAATCGTCAGGGCCAGAAAAAGAAGCATTATCCCAGTGGAAAGGGAAGATTCCCAGCTTCACAGTGAGGGACACAACATCTGCCTTGAACCCAGGAAGTTCCCAGGATATCAGCCCTTATGCTACTTTTATGTCTAGAAAGGCTCTTTTACATCATTTTTAATTTTATTAAATGTTAGGCTATGTCTAGACTTAAACTACAGGAACTGCACCGCTGTAGTACTTCCGTGTAGATGCTCACTACAATGATGGGAGGGGTTTTCAAGTCACTTTAATTAATCCACCTCCCTGAGAGGCCACAGTTCAGCTTGACTACGTCCCTCAGGGTTTTTCACACTCATGAGTGACTAGCTGGTTCAACCTCTCTTTTTAGGGCTGGTCTACACTGGGGGGGGGAGGGCGGGTCGCTGTAAGATACGCAACTTCAGCTACAGGAATAGCGTAGCTGAAGTCGACTTATCTTATTTCGACTTTCCTCGGATCCTCACGGCGCGGGATCGACGGCCGCGGCTCCCCCGTCGACTCCGCTACCGCCGCTCACCCTAGTAGAGTTCTGGAATTGATGGGAGTGCGTTCGGGGATCGATCTATCGCGTCTAGACAAGACGCGATAGATCGATCCCCAATAGATCGATTACTACTCTCGGCGGGTAGTCTGGACATATCCTTAGTGTAGGTCTGGCCTAAGCTCGCTCTCCCTCTCTGCCTCAGCTCTGTACATTCATTGCATTCTGGATTCATTGTAAGAAGGATGGATACACAGTGGCTTAAGCACTCAAATATTTCTGCAGTTGTTTTTCTGATAACACGTGGCATATATAAAGCTCATGGTGGTGTGGTGGATTATAGAGCCCCTTACGAGCAGAGTTTGTGCTTTGCAGCCTTTTCAGAACTGTGCTCTCTCCTCTGTTCTCACTCAGTGATCCAGTGTCTCCTGGTTCTTTGCTTGCCCGTCCTTTGTTCATCTGATTCCATTTCCTCTTCTGAGACTTATGTCTGCCACAGAAAGCCAGGTACCTGATGCAGCATTACTCTTGTGCCAGGGTTGCATTCTGGCTTTGCTGCCTTATGGGGCATTGAGGTTAGTATCACTGGAAAAGGGAAATGTGATTTATTTTATTAGAATGTTAAACAAGCTTGGGTTGAAAATTGTCCCCACCTCCTTGTAGCACTTCAGGCTTGGTAATAGTCTGTAACATTTCTTGTTCCCTTCCCTTGTCATGCAGGACTGCTGTGGCCAACACTTGTGTTCTAAAGATGCTAGGTTTGGGCTCCTTTTCTATTGGGTGTGTTTGTGCAGTGGGGGTAGGGGGATTTGCTTAGGACAGGATGTCTCCAGATGGCACCTTCCCCACAGCCTGGAAGGTCAGGTTGTCAGAGCAGCCTCCCAGCACTAGGTCACCAGGGTGTAGGAAGTTGGTAGTTACTGTGTGTTGTATTGAAGATGGTTTCTATCACCGAGCTGGGCCCTGTGTGTTTGTGAAATCCCAACACTAACAGTGGTACCCTCTGTTCCTGAGGAATCTGCACAATGCGCCAGCTGGCTGCAGAGTGGATGCTCTTGGGTGGATGACGTCCCGCTTGGGCCTGGTCACATGTGGCTGTCTCATTGTTTAAGCCGGCAGTGTGGGGAATTGATGGGCTGTTTGTCAAGACAGAGAACAATGCTTTGTCTGTAAGGGATGGCATTACTGTAAATAACGTTTGAACATTAAGAAGAATCCTTTTTGGGTTAGCCTGTCCTTCCACAAGAGTGTTGGCTGGGCTATAAGCTGCTTCTCCCCCACACCCAGCTAGATGGGTAATGTGTCTGGCTAAGTCTGAATAACGGGTATCCAATACCGATGGAAGCAGACAGCAGAGCTGCCACTGTCTAAAATGCTACTTCTGGGCACTCTGCTTCTTCTTAGCGTATGCGCAACGTGTCTCAGGTGACACATGATCAGGATTCATCACCGAATTTGGTCCGCTGGTCAGATCATTAGCTTCCCCGGCCCTGATTGGTTACTGATGTGGGGAGTGCGATTTGAACGCTTATGCACCCCACCCGACCCCGGCATTCTGCTCCTAGTGTTAGAGACAAGGCAAAAAGGGGTCAGGCCTGTGTACCACACAACCTCTTCTGTGGAAAGATAGCACTCAGAGCTTTCCCCAGAGTACAGCAGTGAGAATCCCAGTCAACTTTAAAAGTCAGTACTCCAAATACAAGGGACCCTTTAAAGTAGGTCCTTTTCTTTGTTTCCTTCACCGGACTCCAATGTGCAGACTCAATACAGTATCATCCTGAATAATTTGAATTTGGTTAATCATAGTTGTTCTGTGAATGGTATGCAGGGTAGGCTAAGCAAGAAGCTGACCGAGTGTACCTTGTAGTCTCTCTGCTGCCTGAATTAAGATGAAGCTCTGAATAGGAACTGCAGTACCAAAGCAGTGATTCACCTAGTCCAGCCTCCTGTCTCTGAAACTGACAAGTACCACATAGTTCCATGGAAGGTGCAAAAAACCCCATAATAGACAATTATGAAATAACCTGCCCACAGAGGAAGTTTCTTCCTAACCTCCTGCCAGTTATGGCTTATACTCTTTAGCATGAGAGTTTATGTCCCTTATTATTTTTAACTTGTCTAATGAACCTGGTTGTTCTCATTATCCATATAAATATCTGAACCTCTTGTGAATCCTACTAAGCTCTTGGCCTCAATGATATTCTCTGGCAGGGAGTTAATTAGATATTGTGTTAATAGAAAAAGTATTTCCTTTCAGTTGTAAATATGTTGCCTTTCCATTTCATTGACTGTTTTGTGTGTCTTTGTTGTGTTTTCTTATCTCCTCTATAAGTAGTCCCGAAAGTCTCAATGTCTTCATTTGGAATACTTTCTAGACCTCTCATCACCTCAGCACCCCTTTATTTCTGCTATGTCTTTTGAGATGGGGAAATCATCATATCTGAATAGCATTCCACATAAGGGCATACCATTGATTTATACAGTGGTGTTAAAACCTTCACTATATCAGTTGGCATATTTGTTTGCTGCCTTTTTTTTAGCACTGCTGCACACTGAGAAGAGGTTTTAGTTAAGCTGTACACGGTGATGTCTTTCCTGAGTGGCACTTGCCATTGTGCTGTCAATTAATGTAACTTTGTTAGAACCATCTCTAGATTTGACTAATCTAAATAATTTTGTGATAGTGCACAAATGAGCAGTTACTCCTTCTACGTATATAGTCCGTCTGATCTGCAGTCCTGCCTCTGAGCTGTGCTGTGAAGTGCCACTTCTACAGACCTTGGCACCCAAACATTGCCCAGCTCAGGGCATATTGACATTTGGATCTAATGGCGCACATATGCCCCTTCTGCAGTTCTGCTGCTGGAGAGTCCATTCTGTTTGTCCCTCGTTACCTGTCGCTGTAGGAGCCAGAGAATCTCTGTGCTTTGCTAAGCGTTGCTTTGGGAATTTACAATCCTAGCATGTAAGGAGAAACTAAGGAGGCAATGAACAAGGATTCAGGGAATTAGACAACTTAAATTAGTCTGTGTCCAGGATGTTTTAACTAAAAAACCAGTGAAATCAGATCTTAGAAGCCTGCTGTTTTTGCCAGCCTGGGGGAGGAGAGGAATTGAAATGGGGCAGATGGACACAAACTGTAGCAAACCCTAAAGAGGGCCCAGGAAGAGCCTGTTAAGTTTGTCCATGTGTCATTGAGGGACTGTGCTCCTGCCTGCGACTGTGCTTGAGCCACTCTCGCTGTCTGTCTCTCCTACAGATAACTGACTCAGCTGGACACATCCTCTACTCCAAGGAGGATGCCACTAAGGGCAAGTTCGCCTTCACTACTGAAGACTATGATATGTTCGAGGCTTGCTTCGAGAGCAAGCTCCCTGTGGGTGAGTGCAGAAAGCTGCTCCCAGCCCTCCCTCTTCCTTGCTCTCGGTGGAGTATGTTGGGTGAGGGGTCGGGGTGAAGCAATTTCAATGTCCAGTTTGCAAAGCACTTTGGGATTCTTCATGCTGAGAGGAATGGGCTCCTCTGGGATGAGGAGTTTCATGTTACTGGTGCAGAACAGCTGTCGCTTGCATTAGGGTTGGGGGTGAAACGATCCTTGTGGCTCATCTGCAGAGCACTATGGGATGCTTCAGGCCCAGGCACAAGAGGAATGGGGTCACCGACAGGGAATTGTGATGGTGACTGTAGGAGCAGGTGGGCATCCTAGAAGTGCTGTTCCCATGCTGCCTCTCCTCATATCCCAATTCTGGCAGCACAGAGTAGGCTGATACCCTTTTGTCCTCCCCATTTGCCCACTTCCTCCTCCTCCTCTTTGGTGGTAGAGTGTGGTCCCTTTCTTGGGTGCACCCTGTGGCAGCAGCCCTGGGCTGGGCTGGGAGCCCCTTCCCAGAGTGGTTGCAGCACCCTGCGATAGTTGCCTGTGGTTGCACAGGGTGTCCCTTCCTTTGAGTGATCCTTTGACAGAGGGAAGAGGAAGTGAGCCGGACGTCAGTCCTGTCCTTGTGCTGTAGGGACAGTTGCCTAATGAGCACTGGGGCTGCCATTTCCTGTGAGTGTGACGCATTTGCCACTCTCTCTGCTGAGTAGCTGGGATCAAGTTCACCCTAAAAACCGCAGGCATGTGGGTTCCAACCCCAATGTGGGGAAGGCTGATCTGATCCCTGGTGTAGCCTTACTTCGACTTGGGGTGCTCAGCTCTTCTCACAGTCTCTGCAACAGTTCCCCTCTTGTGATCCCATTCCTCTTATGCCTTATCCTATAGGATCCCAGAGAGCTTTGCTTCACTCCCACCCCCGACCTAAATGCAGGCACTTTGGCGTAGGATGAAGGAGCTGTTCTGCGCCAGGTTTAGGACTAGCTGAAATGGCAGACGCTAACCTAGCTTGGGGTTTGGTCAGGCTGTAGGTTGTAAAACTCTGATTCTTGTGCAATGCTGAAGATCCTGTGTCATGTTGCATTAGAATCAGGGTGTTATAACCAAAATCCTGACCAAATTAGAGCTTTGATTTTACTTCTCATTCAGGAGATGGCTCCTCCAGGAGCACAGTCCCCCATCGCTTTGGAGGCTTGAGTCTCTTGGAGTGGAAGGTCCTGGCTCCTCTGGAATGTCAGCTCTGGGGGAATTGATTGAATTTTGCTGAGCTAATTCAGTTGGCTAATTCTCCCTGCAGCCCTGTTAAGGGGTTTCCTACTGGACCCCTTTGGCATCTGTGAGCAGAGCAGTCGCAGCTGGGGTTGCAGCCAGGGAGGAGCTCATCACTAGCAGAGCTGTGGCTTTCCTGGGAGGGCAAGCTGGGCAGCAGGAACTGTTGGTGGAGAAAACGCAGAGCCGTTGGGCCAGGTGGGTTCTGAACAACTGGGATTTCTCAACCCCCCAGCCACAGAAATGGGGAAGAGGAAGTGAAAGGTGGCAGATCAGCTCCTTGTGCAGGGCCCCAGGATCTGGGACAGGGCAGCTTGCCAGACATGGGGATCTCTCCTAGCAACTCCTCTGAGTGTGGGTGGTGTACATCAGGCTGTTTCCCTCCTCCTTTATCCATTTGCCCTGCTCTGACAATTGCTGCGTTACAAGGCTCAGGTCAGAATTGCTATTAAGGCCAGTGTGGAGTACTAGCCACATTCCCCCCAGCAATAGAATAGCAGGAGCTGGATTCTCTGGGGGACTGGAGAATCACTTCACCACCAAAGCCTGGGGCAGCACCTTCCCTCTCTGCCTGGCACCCCGCGTTAGGAGCACAGAGACCCTGTCTGTCTGGAGCAGCCTGTTCTCTTCCTACCTTCCTTTTGGGGAGAACAGACCTTTAACAGCTTCGTCTGAGAGACACAGGTTAACTTGAATGTTTCCCCTTTGAGCTGGCACATTAGTAGTTGTGTGGACCCCGGTGAAGTTGCCCCAAACCCAGCTACTCTCTCCCCACTTCAGGGTAACTCCACCAGCTCTTCTGAAGTGGCCTGTGAAAGGCCCCATCTTCACAAAGGGCTTTGCAGGACCTGGGCAGAGTGAATCAGGACTCCCAGTCTCTAAAACCCCAGGATCACTGATTTTGCTTCACGTCTTGACACCACCAATTCCTCAGCTACAGGAGGGAGCAGGGAGTTTATTGAAGGTCCTTGGGACCCAATGGAAACCACCCTGGGCCCCAGGCCCAGCAGCCTCCCAGGGGATCACCATCTGGAAGCCCCTGAAAATGTTAACCCCTCACAGTGCCTGCTCCCCACCCCTATTGCACTCACCAGCTCTCTCACTCTTCCTGCTATTTGGTGGCTCTCCCCTCATCTCATGCTTCAAGGTTTGTTGTCCTGTCCACCAGGCTTCTCGCTCTCCTCACCTCAGCCTGAGGGTCCCCACCCCCCCCCCCCCCAACTTCTGTAATTTACATAATATGCAAAAAATCCCCCACTGATTTGCGTGCGTTGAAGACCCTTGTGTGGCTGTTGGCTGTAGCTCCCCACCCTCCCTCTCAGCCTCCAAATCTGTCTGCATGACATAAACAAAATGTATGGCAAATTGCTGAAATGTGAAACCACCAGGGTTTGCTGCGTATCATGGTGTCACTGGCAGATTATATTGGTTTTTAATTCTGTTTTAAGGATCTTTCCTCTCTGTGTGAATTATATTGACCAGTTTTTTAAACAAGAACTAGACAAAAAAAATTCCATCCTGTGCAATCATAAAGACCTTCCCCCCCCTCCCCAAATTTGAACCCCGGGCTTTCAGATCCACAGCAGAGACATCTCTCGCTTGAGCTAAAGGAATACATTATACTCAGCGTGGAACAGCCGCTAGAAGAGGGTGCAAGACA
This sequence comes from Trachemys scripta elegans, assembly GCF_013100865.1. NCBI lineage: Eukaryota > Metazoa > Chordata > Testudines > Emydidae > Trachemys > Trachemys scripta. The sequence continues at coordinate 42,258,264 of NC_048301.1, forward strand.
CACATGTTGCCAGTGGGTTATACAACTTTTTTGTAGACAGCAGTAGAATGTTGGAGAATAGGAATCGTGGATTTTGTTCTCAGCTCTGGGAGGGAAGTGTTATCTAATGGTTAGAGCAGTGGTTGGTTAGAGGCAGGATAGCCAAACACCTCGCTTTGACACATTCATTCTGAAAGCCTGTGTAGCTGAGGAGAATAAAGCTTGTGCCCTCTGTTATATTAGAGATCTGGGATATTTTCCCAGCTCTGCCTGAAGTGACCTTGTGTAACTCTGCATTTAACTTATTTGTAAATTGGGGGAATGATCTGTGAGTATCTCCTAAGGAATCCTTGACTGTGCTTCCTGATAAGGACTCTGAAGTGCATAATCAGTAGAGGTGAGATTAGAACTGGTGGTGTCCAGGCACCTTCCTTTAGGTTACAGGGTATTTGGATCTCTCCTCTGCGAACACTTCCTAGTTGGGTGATGTGGTGGAACAGGCAGCGTGCTGTGGCTGAAATATGAGATGCCCTGGCAAATCCTGTGTACTTGTGATCTTTTTCCCCTGCCCTCACCCATATGTGGTAGTTGGCTGTAGCCCTGTATGCCTGTTGGCTTTAGGCTCCCCTGTTCTCCCCCAGCTTGTTTTTTGGCTGTCACTCTTCATATTTGCAATGACCTGCACCCTGGGGTGGCTGTTGTCTCTAGCGCTTGCTCTACTCATGTGTGTCTCTATCCTGTCTGCCGAGTGGAGGTGGCTGTGTCTCCTGCCTTGAGAAGCCCTATTCAAAGTCTGGGCACACTTTAACAGTCTTGGTGCCTGGCAGCGGCTTGTGTCCTGTGCGCTTAGTGCTCTTAGCTACAGCTTGTTCTCATTATCTCCGGGAGCCCTTCCATCAGCCAGGGTTCATTCAGAAGGTCCTGTGATTTTAAGCAGGACTATGCTGCCTTTGCATCTGGCTGGAGACTCGCTGGGGGAGGAGTGTTGTGAATCTCTCTCCAATGGGGGGGTTGGTGAGTTCCTGGCAGCCTGACAGCTGCACACAATGAATCCTTTCAATGCACTTCCAGGAACGGGGCGGATGCCGGACCAGCTCGTGATCCTGGACATGAAGCATGGAGTGGAAGCAAAGAACTATGAGGAGGTATGTCCCTTGCCTGCTGCCGGTACCTCAGAGCTCCTTCCTAGCAATCACGTGATGCTGTGTTTGGATCTGGGGCTTGCGATGGGAAACTGCTTTCCCAGACGTGATGACAGCCTATCTGCAGCTGGGAGCTTCCATTAGCGTCTCATGTGGTAGAGATGTAAAAAAAAACCTGCTGCTCTAATTCTGGGTGGGCCGAGGCCCAAGAGGTAAGTTTCTCAGCCAGCCAGCATGACTTGGTTTTGGGGTTTAGGTATTGGAGTCAATAACAGGCTGACACCAGTAGTTTCTGCTGCCCCAACAGCAGGGGGAATGCAAGGAAAAGGCAAAGCCTCCTAAATGTGAAGCTTTATAATTTCCATTCACAGCCACGAGAGATGCTGATCCGCAGCCTCCCCAGAGGGGGCAGCTGCCTTTCCAGGGACAATTGCAGTGTTGGCTTGAAGTGCTGAGGCATGCTGAGCAGTATGCAGGGAGGAAGATTGTGTCTCGCTGTCCTTTCTGCAGATGGGGCCCAGTTGTTGGTCCTGGACATGGGATACCAATTACCTGGGACAGTCACTAGCTGGTTTGGGGAGGGAGAGGGAAGTGAAGTTTGGTAGCTCTCTTGCAAACTGTTAACCAGGTTTTTTCTAAGCTTGTATTTTCTGGCTTTTGACCCCTGCAGGGCTGGTGCCTGGGAAGATCAGTCGTAAGCTGGGGAAAGCTCTTGTACGTGTTCAGTGGGAATAATAACTGAAAGCCACATGAAAGGATGTACCCGGGAAGCAGGAATGGTTCAGGGAGTAGAGTGGGCAGCAAATTAGGCAAGAGTTTGCAGTGTTAGATGGCAGCAAAAAGGGTCAGTGCAGTTCTGAAGTAGGTAGGTAAAGACCTCACATCCTGGAACAGCGAGGGGACAGGCCCTCTCTGTGCTCTGGGCTGACTGCACTTGGGACACTACAGCCAGTTCTGGGCATCTAGCATCCGGATATTAACAAATTATACTGAGCTCAGAGAAGAGAAAATAGGCATTGGTGGTAAATGTGTCTAGGTGGGGACTATAACAGGACTATAATTGTGTGTGTGTGTATTTGAAAGATTAAGTATTATTCCCATTTTACAGATGAAGAGTGGAGGCACAGAGGGGGGAAGGGACTTTCCAAAGGTCATTTAGGAAGCCTATAGCTGAGCCAAGAAAAGAATCTTGATCTCCCAAGTCTCAGCCTAATACCTCAAGTAAAGACCATCCTTTTCCCTGCTGGGAAGTGAGTTAGGCCGTGAACCTGATGTGCAGAGCTGAGCCGAGGCAGCACCTACAGAGAAAGCTGAAGGAGTTGCTCTCCAAGAAGCTTTTTGTCAAGTTACCCTGCAGGCTCCCCTTCTTCCACAAGCAGAAGTCACTGCCCCTCCTTTCTGTCCACGGTGGACAGTGCTGACTCGCTTTATCTACCTACAGGTCAGGTTCTGCTTCCAGAGATTAGGCATCGAGAAATAGACTCAGGCTAAGAGTCTGCCCCAGTGTTTCCACCCCATGGTGTCTGCTAGGCAGAGTGTGGGTGGGCCAGCATTCCTAATCACTCCCACGGGCAAAGCTTAGCATTAAGGCAAGAGGGAACCGTGCAACTGTCCTGTGTTTACTCAGTATACAGAATCCTCCTGCCACTCTGTGTCCCTCACTTGTTTTAGGAGAGTAACCAAAGGAAAAGAGACAAGGAGAGGTGCTAGCAGGAAATGTTTTTGTTTAGTCTAGCGAAGAGAAGACTGAGGGGGACATAACAGTTTTCAAGTACATCAAAGATTGTTATAAAGAGGAGGGTGATAAATTCTTCTACCTTATCCACGGAGAACAGGACAAGAAATAACGAGCTTAAATTGCAGCAAGGGAGATTTAGATTAGACATTAGGAAAACTCTCTAACTGTAAGAGTAGCTAAACATTGAAACAAGTTACTTAGCGATACTGTGGAATCCCCGTCATTGGTGGCCTTTAAGAATACGTTAGACAAATACCTGTCACGGATGGTCTAGGTAGTACTTAGTCCTACCATGAGTGCAGGGGACTGGACTAGAAGACCTATTGAGGTCCCTTCCAGTCCTACGATTCTAATATGTGAAAACAGGACCTCCAGACATGGGAAACTCCCTGATTCAGCAACTCCTATGCCCTATTGACTTTCCTTGGCCCAGAGAAAGGACCAGTGAAGAAGCTGGGTGTCCAGTACCTACACACATTTCTGGGGCCCCTTCTGCAGAAGAGGTCTTTCCTTTCTTGGCACTGCACATTACCTCCAAGTATTCACAACATAAGGAGATGAAGGGCTCGGTCATAGCTGGCAGAGGAAGGATTGCCCCCTAGTGTACAGTCTGTGAATTACATAGAGCTGGATTCAAAGGACTGTGCTACTGCCCCTCATGTTGAAATATGCTGCCAGTTGAGGCCTTCTGCAGAACTTCAGCTTTCAGTATCCCTCTAAGTGTGAATCAAATTAAATTCTTACCCCAAAGACAAGTGGCTGATTAAGACTTAGGGGGAGAGAGAAGGATGGATGGGCAGGGGTGGGGGTGGGGCTGAGGTCGTGCAGACAGATGCAAGTTCCTGTTATAGATGGGTAGCACCAGTGTAAAAAGTGATTGGCATTGGTGTGGCTTACTCCAATTTCAAACCAGGTAAGCTGCACTTGTACAAGTCATTTTCACAGCACAACTAGGTAGGAGTTTGCACCATTGCAAAAATCCCACGGTAGACAAGCCCTCAGAACACCCATGCTCGTTAATAATGGAATAGTGGCATGATGGCGGACAGGTGGGTGCCCTGGAAGCCCTGGGTATATTTGCAGCGGATTAACAGATCTCCCTTTAGTGCAGCTAAAGGAGACCTGTTAACCCCCTTCAGTCCTGCAAGTATGCAAAGGGGTGTTCAGGGCTTGGCCCAGTGAGAAGCTTAGGTTTTTCCCAGCAGAGCCTTCCCATTCGCCATCCTTCAGTTCTGGATGTGGAGAGCAACATCTTAGAGGAAGTCATCTTGAGTCTCTCTCACTTCTAGACTTGTTTCATCAGGTGCCTGACCAGAGATTTAGTCACTGAGGGTATGTTTACACTGCAGTAAAAAACCTGTGGCACTCAGTCTCAGAGCCTGGGTCAGTTGTCTCAGGGCTCCGGCTGCGGGGCTAAAACCTGCCGTGGAGAGGTTCATGCTTGGACTGGAGCCGGGGCTCTGAGACTCACCTTCCTTGTGGGGTTTTAGAGCTCGGGCTCTAGCCTGAGCTTGAAACTCTCCATTGCAATTTTTAGCCCCGCAGCCCGTGCCAGAGTCAATTAACCAGAGCTCTTGGCGCCTGGTGCCGCAGGTTTTTTATTGCAGTGTAAACGTGCCCAAAGCTACTAGGAAAGGTTGTGTGCTGTGGGCCCCTGTATGGGAAGGGGATTAATTGCGTAAAGCCCTTTACTGAAATGATCAATTAGCTAATGTTGGTCTGATTCTAAATATCTTTTTAAACCCATTCTCTCTTGCTGCTACTTTTTTTAAAGTCACTGTTTATAGAATTCCCAGGTTTGAGCTCCCCCTGTTGGCTGCACAAAAAACAGCTTGAGCAGAATACTATGTGCTGTCTGTTTTACTCCCGGGGGAATTCTGCACCTCTGCGCAAGCACAGAATTATTGTTCCCTGCAGATTTTACTTTCTTCCTGCAGAGTAGTTAATTCATGCACCCGTCCCAGGCAGCGGTCCTACATGGGTGCATCTGTCTTGGGCGTCGGGAGCAGCTGGGGGAGACACAAAACATTGCTTCAGGGGGCTGGGTGTGAGTGCAAGACTCTGTCCCTCTTGCTCGGTATCGTGGTGTGCCCAGAGTGAGGGAGTGGCAGGGCTGAGGATGCCTCAGCCAGTGGGTCCTACCATGTATTGGGGTCCAGTTGGGCTAGAGGAGAGAGAAAGGACTTCCCTTTCCCTTGCATGGGCCTTTGTGGAGCCAGGGTTGGGTCAGACCCACCTGCAGGGCATCCAGAACGCCCCCCCCCCCCCCCCCCACACACACACACCCCTACCTTCCCATCAAGCCCCACCCTTCTGCATCCAGACACCCAGACCATCCCCTGCTGAGCCCCTCGCACTTGAACCCCCCACCTGCCTGCACTACCCTGCTGATGGACCTCCCTGCTGAGCTCCCTGCACCTAACCCCACCCTTCCCCCTGCCAAGCCCCATGCTCCCCACTCCCAGACATTCCTTGCTGAGCCCCCACCCCCCTCCCCCCCCCCCCCCCCCCCGAGTCCTGTTCTCCCTGCACCTGGAACCCCCACTGAGTCCCTGTGTATCAAGATTGCACCTGGAATCTCCTCCCTCCAACCCCCCATTGAGCTGGCCACACTCAGATTGCTCCCCACAGAACACTCTGACCCCACACCTGGTTCCCCCACACTAACCCTTCCACGCTTGGCTCCTGGCAGGCTGAGCTGGCTTGCCCCACACCTGGTTTGTGGGGGCAGATCTGGGTGTGCGTGAGAGAGTGTCCCTCTCACTTGCTAATGCATGCACCTGGCCCAGAGGGACAGGGCCCTGGGGTGGGGCAGCCCTGGCCCTTGCGTTATGTTAGGGTGCAGCCCCACTGCCAAGTCCATGTCCCAAAGGGGGCGCGGGTGGCAGGGTGATCTCCTACCTCTGCAGCCAGTGGGGTGCGCTCCCCACTGCCATGCTGTAGCCTCCACTCCCATTGCACTTCTAATCTATTGTCTTCATTTCTAGTCCAGTGATTGTACAATGACATGCTGAGTACTATGCTAGATATTAGCTATGCCATTCACTAACGCCCCAGTCTGGCAAAGCATTTGTTTCAATGGGGATACTCACGCTGTGGAGTGTTCATCACACAGTGACTCAATTACTTGCAGAAACAAATAGTATTCATGAGGGAATTCTGTGCCAAAAAATCAAGAATTCTGCAAAATTCTGCATATTTTATTTTGTCAAAATAACACAATATAATCACGCCATTTCAATTTTGGTAATGTATTTCAAAATACCTGTCAGCAAGTATGTCTTTAACAATACAGACAACAAAAAAGATTCAAGGACATTTTTTTGACAAATCGATTCCTTACTAGATATATTAGCACATCTATATGGCGCCACAGAGCAGATGGCAATACTAATAATGGTGAATTCGGGGCAGGAACCTGTGTTACTGCTACACTAGGGTGGAGAATTTAAATGTAGCAATGGCAAGAAATGTAATCTGCTTTCAAGCCAGAGCTGATTGATTTAAATCACTGATTTTAATCATTATTTACATTAGCAGGAAACCTTGATTTAAATCATCAATTTTAATCATGTTTTGCATTTTTACTTTTTAGTGATTTTTCCTAAAGAAAGGTTGATTCTCATTGATTGATAACCATTAGAACATGTTGGTTTTCCAATAAATATAGACTTTACACTAAATTTGGTGGTACTTTTTGCTAATCAGGAAGGATACATTGTATTTATACATGGGTTTAAGCAATTATTTTATAGCTGAACTTATATTTATTTGGATTCTTGATTTTTACATTTTTATTATGTTAGAAAATGAATGATGCGTTTCTGATTTCCTAGATGATGATTAATTTTTTATTTCTAATTTGTCCAACTTTATTTGGATAAAAATTCAAATTCAGTTAAAAATGCACAGACAGCATTTTTTTTTTATTTAACTAAAAATATTTTACATGTGCTGAGTACATAAGAAAAAAGTTTATCAAGATATGTGTTGCATTTAAATCTACCGTATATACTCGATCATAAGCCGGTTCGTTTATAAGCCAACCTCCCCCCAAGATGGATAAGTAAAAATGGAAAATGTTTATGACCCGTTCATAAGCCGACACTATAATTCAGGGGTCAACAAACTTTGGCTCTCGGGCCATCAGGATAAGCTGCTGGCAGGCCGAGGTGGTTTGTTTACCTCGAGTGTCCGCAGGCACGAAGGTAAACCTAAGTAAACAAAGTGTCCCGGTGTGCCAGCTGCTTACCTTGACGGGCCGGGACAGCAACTGGTGGGGAAATTTTTATCGGGGGAGAAGCTGGGGGTCAGGGGAGTAACCCCTGTGACCACCCCCCACATGACCCCCCCCCCAGTCCAGGACCCCCACACTCTCCCCATCCATCCCTTCCTACCTTATCTGGGGAGGGCCAGGGGAGGATGTCTCTGACCTGGCTGGAGCTGCTCTGGCAGGCTGGGCAGCACAGCAGCAGCCTGCTATGGCGGGCTGGGCCGGGCGGCGCGGCCACAGCATGTTCCAGCGGGCTGGGCCGGGCGGCGCGGCCACAGCCTACTCTGGGGGAAAGGACTGAGCAGCATAGCTGCAGCCTGCCAGCCCCGGAGCTGCAGCTGCTTCGGAGGCTGGGGGGAGAGCAGCGTGGCCAGAAGCTGAGAGACTCTGGCCCCACCTCTTCCCTTCTGGCTCTGCTGGCTGTGCTGCCTCTCCTTGTTCCCTCTGTTGGGGGGAGGGGCTGTGTCCCACCTCTCCCTCTCTATACCTGTTCATAAGCCGACCCCCTTCTATGGTGCTTCCATTTTTTACTAAAAAAATTCGGCTTATGAACGAGTATATACGGTAACTAATTTATTAAACAAAGGCAGATGAAATTCAACAAAATGGCAGATTAAATTCAATATTGATAAATGCAAAGTAATGCACATTGGAAAACATAATCCTAACTATACATATACAATGATGGGGTCTAAATTAGCTGTTACCACTCAAGAAAGAGATTTTGGAGTCATTGTGGATAGTTCTCTGAAATCATCCACTCAATATGCAGCGGCAGTCAAAAAAGGGAACAGAATATTGGGAATCATCAAGAAAGGGATATATAATAAGACAGAAAATATCATATTGCCTCTATATGATATATGATCTATTGCCTTTTACGCCCACACCTTGAACACTGCATGCAGATGTGGTTGCCCCATCTCAAAAAAGATATATTGGAATGGGAAAAGGTTCAGAAAAGAGCAACAAAAATGATTAGGGGTATGGAACGGCTTCCGTATGAGGGGAGATTAACAAGATTGGGACTTTTCAGCTTGGAAAAGAGGCGACTAAGGGGGGATATGATAGAGGTCTATAAAATCATGAGTGGTAAAGAGAAATTAAATAAGGAAGTGTTATTTACTCCTTCTCATAATACAAGAACAAGGGGCCACCAAATGAAATTAATATGTAGCAGGTTTAAAACAAACACAAGAAAGTATTTTTTCATGCAACACACTGTCAACCTCTGGAACTCCTTGCCCAGAGGGTGTTGTGAAGGCCAATACTACAATGGGGTTCAAAAGGGAGCTAGATAGATTCATGGAAGATGGGTACATAATGGCTATTAGCCTGGATGGGCAGGAATGGTGTTCCGAGCCTCTGTTTGCCAGAAGCTGGGATTGGGTGACAGGGCGTGTATCACTTGATGATAACCTGTCTGTTCATTCCTTTTGGGGCACCTGCCATTGGCCACTGTCAGAGGACAGGATACTGACTTGATGGACCTTTGGTCTGACCCCGTATGGCCGTTCTTATGTAAGGAAATATCTGTAGTTAATAAATTGAGGTGATTTTTTCTGGTCACCGTGTCCTTCAGGATATTAGAACTAGTAGATCTCACCTCTCATGCCTATAGATGAAAGAGGGGAAACTAGTTTTTCTGCTCTTTTGACTCCTATTGGTTTCTTAACTTTTAATGAGTTAGTCATTCACCTGAACTAGGTGAATGAACTGAAATGAAGAAAATATTCTCTCTGCACCTGCAGAAGAGGCTACTGCTGTCAAAAGCTGACTCCAAGTGCTTAGCCAGTAACTTCAATAAGTTCAGTGGTTTGATTTTTTTTTTTTTTAAAGTTGGCACCAGACATATTACTTAATATTATTTATTTAATTTAAATTATTTTAATAGATTAGAATAACTTCAGGTCTTAATATAGGTTATCATAATTTATAATTGAATTTTAAATAGTTGTATTTTTAAAAATAAACCTGTATTTACTTTTTTTTTAAATCAGATTTAAATTTTAAAAATCTGAATTTTTTTATTTAAAAAACATAAACAATTTTTTATCCACCCCTGTTCTCAGCAGCCCCTGTCTACGTCATGTTCACATATTGTGTGTGCTCATGTTTATGCTTAGATTTAAATGCAATGTAGTCAAGTTATGGTGCTTCTGGGAAGGGGAACTTAGAACTTTCTGACTTGGTGTGTTTACATTTTCAACCCTGAAGTTGTTGCAGTACCAAAGTGGGCTTTGTAACTGAATTTCCTGTGTTTTTTTTTTTTTCCTACCTTTCCTGTGGCATGTGGGGAGGGCCTGAGTGCAGGCCTTTGGCATGGAGTTATCACACCACCCACACAAGAACATGTAACTTTTCTTGTAACTTTCAGCCATGTGGCAGACTCCTCCAGCCCAAACCCCAGAAACCAATTCTGAATGAACGAGAACTAGGGAGAGTCAGAAGGGAATGTGTTTAAATACGTGAACGCATGAGCACGCATTCTATGCTCCTGCTGTGAGCAGGAGCAGCTATAGATGTCTTGCTAGGAGTGGGTGGGGTAGATGGAATAACAGTGTGGAGAACCTCGCTATTGTGGAGTTACCTTTGGTTTTCTGGCCTGCAGAGGGCACTGTCCTAAGGGAGAGATGCCCCAGATCTGGCCATGTGGGGATGAATAATGGGCTCAGGCTGGTTGCCTAGGCCCATGTAAGAGCTGCTGCTTCTAGCTCAGTGACTCACTGATTATCCCCTTAACAGATTGCTAAAGTGGAGAAGTTGAAGCCCCTGGAAGTGGAACTGCGGCGCCTGGAGGACCTCTCTGAGTCCATTGTTAATGACTTTGCTTACATGAAGAAGCGAGAGGAGGAGATGCGGGACACCAATGGTAAGAGTTCATATACTCCCAGGGAGGACTGCAGCTGTAAGATCTATATTCTCACTACGTCTGGGTTAATGGGACAGAATTTGGAGATTAGGCAATTACAGCTGTCACTGTCTGTTCTGTACACTGTCAAGAGACCTTTAAACTTCTGGGAGGGGGACGCTCAACCAGCCCTTTCTAGAAGTCAGTTCCTTTCCTCCCACACAATACTCATGATTCTGCCATGGGAAAATAGCCTCATGTTGGTGCTGCATCTGCTCAGCCCCCAGTTCCCTCCTCCTCACCCTCAAATCTCCTAAAATTTCACCATTGAAGTTCTGCAGGGCTGAGGGAAGATGATTTCTGGGAGACCTTCCCCTCAAGAGGATCCTCTATCCTGACTCTGGGCATCAGAGCTTCTTTGTATGGGTTTGTCTGTTTCAGAGTCAACCAACATCCGGGTCCTGTACTTCAGCATCTTCTCCATGTTCTGTCTCATCGGACTGGCTACCTGGCAGGTCTTCTATCTGCGTCGCTTCTTCAAGGCCAAGAAGCTGATTGAGTAAAGGGGTAATTCCCCTTCCCCTCCTCTCAAACCCAGCTGGACACCGCTGGGACCCAGCCATGGCCCTCCAGAGCCATCTTGCAGATGATACATGCTGAGTGGAGGTTTTCTTCAGGAACTGTCCCTTAAGAGGGGAGGGGAGTATAAGCACTGGAGACTACAAAGGGGCTTCTGACCTCCTGGTGGGGGCGGGGGAGGTTGTGGTGGGTTTGGGGACTCCTAAAGCAGTGATGAAATAAAATTTGTTTCTGTGACAGCTGCAGTTGGTTTTGCAGGCTGTCTTTTCTCCTTTTATATTCTAAGCTTGGTGTCTCCCACCTGTCTGTGACCATTGCGTTACTCTGAGCAACTTGAACCGGCTATGCTCATTAGGTGCCATGCAGCTAGAATTTGGGGAGGGGGAACTCCGAAGTTCTGGAACCCAACCCAATGCAAACAGAACTTGGTGCAAAGTGACGGGTTGCAGTGCTAGCAGGGAGGGGGCACTGAATTTTAGCCTCTGTCATAGACCTTGGTGTTTCTCCCTGTGGGAGATGGAATCTTTGCGATGATGGGTCAATGCATTCAGGCAGATAAGAGTTGGGTTTGGAGGATGGGGGGCTAACAGGCTCTGCAAGATGTTGCTGAGCCTGAAGAGAAACCTGCCTGACTCAAACAAGCTGTTGAAAGTCAGCCCCACCCTGTCCCCACATATTTGTCTTGGATTTGCTTCTCTTTCTGAAACGATGCAGCAGTTCCCTGAAAGCGCTGTGGTCACTGAGGGACCTTTGTGTGGAGGCAGAAGGCCTTGCTCAGATTCAGATTTGCAGTGCATGCTTGGGCCCATCTTTGGAATGGGAGCATGGTAGGTTGGGAACTTTGTGAGGGCCTCTTCTCATCTGACTCTGTTAGAGTTAATGCCAAGTGTAGCTGGCTGGACCCTCATTCCCTGTACATGACATGCCCCGCTTTGAGTTCTGGGGATGTGTGGGGCGCCCTACAGACTGGCATTCAGAGGAGCCGAGGGAGTGCAGATGAAGTGGAGTACAGTACACAATGGGAACACGGATATGCCCCTTCTGAGGTCTCTGAGTTGACGAGCGCATGTGACAATTGCAGAAATGTCTTGGGGACTCCCCTAAACTGGTGAGAGTAGCTGTGCTGTATGTAGTGAGAGGCCCTCTGTAGTCCTACTGCCTCTAGCACGGTGTTGGATTAAACAGGCCAGGTAGGTTCATTTTCTGGACTTATCCCACAAGGGTTTCTGGGCAGAATGATGAAAATTCTTTCACCTTCCCTTAGAGCAAAAAGACCATCAGGGCCTAGCCCCTGGTCACACATCCCTCGTCCTTCCAGCCCAGAGGTCTCCCTGCCATTCAGACAAAGCAGCATTTGTGTTTTCTGAAATTACGTTGGGAAATGTTTTTCTAGTCTGAATTTATCCTGCTATTAAAAAAAAAAAGCCCAGAGGCAGCCAGGAAGGAAGAGGAGAAAATTGAAAGCAAGACCCTCCATTGTCTTCTAAATCCATTAGACAAGTCGGAGTTTTGTATCATTTGTCCTGAAATTTTGTATCTTTTTAGGTTTTTTGCTCTTTCCTCACTAGCCCTCCTCCCCCATCCCCACCTACAAGATCCTGACCTCGTTAGTTCTACCTGCAAGTGCCCAAGCTGCTTTTAATTTCTGCTTTTTTAACAGCTCTGTTCAGAACCCAGGGCCCACCTGCTTTATCCCTTTAAGCACTGGGAAGCTGTTACAACACCACAGCAGCGATGTCTCAGGATGGGACTGAGCTAGAAGAGATAGTTACAGGTAATTTAGCTTCCCACAGTCTGAAGCCTGTAGCAGATCTGCTAAGGCTTAAAAAAGTTGAGAATGAAAAGAATGTTTGGAGGCGCTTCTCCTGTCTCTGCTTTTGCTCACCCCTTCGCTAAGTTGGCACACTGAGATCTCTTACATAAATGAGGTTGTGAGGCTAGCATTACATCCGGGTGACTGTTGCTCTGTAGTTACATTGAAGTTGCTCAGCCTCTGTCTCTGCTCTTAGTTCTTGTATGGGGACTGGGGAACAGACCTGGGGAACTTGTATAGAATTGCCTGTAATTACTGGTCTGGGGATTTTGTCATTTTTCTCAAATAAAGTTTCCTTTGGAAAAATAACCCTCCTGAATTGTGTGACTCTTGTCCTCTTCAGGCCATATTCCCACTAACTGCTTCTCCTTGCACTCCTGACTGCAGGCACGCTAACCAGGGAAATCTCAGCACTTAAAGGAGATTTGTAATTTCCTCCACTCTAACCTCAGTAACTGCTTGTAAATTAAATTTGTAAATTCTAAAGAATGTAAGTGAATTCTGGGCTGCTGAAAGGAGTTATGTTGATAGGCCTGGAGATTGCAGGCCTTCAGTTTGCAGAACAGGTACAGCACAGGCATCAGCAGGACAAACAGCACTCAGACTGACCTAGAAGGACCACCTCTAACAGGGAGAGTGTCTCTGGTTCATTAAATCGTTGCCCTCTCTGCTAACTATGCCATCTGATCATGTAGGGGCCATCTTTTGTGAAGCAACTGGACTGAGATCATCAAATGATTTCACCAAATAACTCTCAGCTGGTAACTGACATGGGCTGGTGCTCTGGAGATGAAAGGCTCCGTATCTCATTGTCGGTTCCCCGTGACATACAGTCCAAGTTAATTCCTATTCATTAAGAGAAATGGGGTAGCTTTAGGTCTGTTCTACAGAGGGAACTTTAAATCTCAAACATGGGTTTGCCCCATGTGAGTGACAAATATGCACTGATTGGAGTGACTACTAGGCAATTTCCTTATTGTATGCAGGCAGTGTCCCCTGTTGTGCTCCTGTACCTCTTGCTGGGAGATGCTGGAACTATAGTACTGGAAGCGAGCACCCGTTCCTGCACCATTTCTCCAGGTGCTCCATATGGTGAGATGGGTAATTGCTAACTCTCCTAAAGAATGATGCAGCAGCACAGGTCATGAGAACACCCCTGGCATTGCAGGAGTAGAGGAAAGGATTTCAGACTAGTGTTTTCAGGAGAGCTTTCATTCTCTCCTGTTAAGTGGTGTTGCAGTCAAAAAAAATCTATACTTCTATGGCAGCTTACTTTCTTGTGTGCATGCTACAGACATCTCCAGAAGAGTTAGCTCCAGGTGACCTAGTCTACGACCTCTCATCCTGTACTCTTGCAACCATATTTGTTATATTTATACAGTGCCTGGCACAATGGGGCTCACGCCTGTGGCTGCTATTGGAATAATAACTCTCAGTAGACAGCACTGCCATTCAACATTTCAGGAAGGGAAATTCTCAGCCCTGTCAGATGAGGTGTGTAGTCTCTCTGCATACATTTAAGTATATAATCACTAGATAGAGCTGTTCTCTCATCTGGATAGTTTGGATTTGGGTCTGGATCTCCTCAAAGTTCTTAGGGAGTTGATGTGGTTTGTTAATTCTGTCCCAAGTCTGAGCAATGGGCTGAAGCTGAGCTATTCAGATAATTGAGTCTTGGCCCATCTCTACTTGTGACAAACACATCACCAGTAGATGTAATTATTGAAGCAAACTGCATCAGACAGACATTGCCAGGCATCTTCCACCCACCCATTCTAATTGAACACGACTAACAATTACTACATTATTTAGACAGTACATAAACATTTTACCTAGAACTGCTTTAACTCAGATATAGCCTCATACATTCCATCTCTCTTCCTATGTCAGGGCAAATTCTATGCTCCGTTCAGAACACCTACTGCAGCTGCTCTATTTGTTGTTATGAAATTAACATCCTACACCATATCACACATCTCCCAGAAGACCTCAAAATGTGTAACAAATAACCACAATGTGGAACACCTGTGTTTTGTTGTGTGCTGTGCCATAACTGAGGTAGATAATGGTTTTTAACTAAAACATGTTAAAGACATTTTCTTGCTGTGTGAATCAAATAAACCAATCTGTTAGAGACAAGGATAGTAGGTCCCTACCTGGGCATCTCATGGAAAGATAAGGGTTTGGAAAAAGAGGGATCATCCCTGCGAAGGTTCCCCAAATTCACTTAATGTTGGTGGACTCCCCTTCCCAATCACTTGGTTTAGGCTGGCCCTATCTTTAGCTTCCTTTGTTACTGCCTCTACCAGCACTTGCCTTCCTAAGGCCCACAAGGCCCTCAGGCTCTGCTCCTCTCTCCCTCTACCCTTAATGAGCAGAGAGAAGCCTCTGAGAGTGGGAACTTAACTGCCCTGGAGCTGATAGTTGCTGTTGGGGAAGGAGGGCATGCAAACTTCGGACTGATGCATCTTTCACAGGAGGGGAGTAGGGAGTAAAAAGGAGAGCCTGGCGCCTATTAGCCTGTGAAGAGCACAGCAATTCAGGTCCTGCTCTGCTCTCTGCCTTTTCCCCTCCGCCTCCCTCTGTAAAAATGTATCATCATACCCAGCTGCTCTCCCCCTTCTGCCTACCCAAAAACAACCATGGGCATCCTTCTGGGCTCGTTTCCTTAGAGGCCTCTCCTTGTCATGTTATTGATTTGAACTGGGACCATATAGAACATGGTTGCAACCAAAGTCCTGTAGTGGCACCAAATCTTGTATAAAGGGGGGTCAAATGAGGCGTCTAAGACAAGGTTATGGTTTGCTGGTTATAATTATTCTGTCTGTATGTGTGTATCAATTTTGTAGTTGAAGTTATGAATATTGGCTCTATACTGCCTGTATTTCAAACTTATGCTATGCTTCTGGGAAACTTCCCAGACAAGTTGGTGTTAGCTCTGCCTAGCCTGCTTGATGGCCTATTAAGGACCATCAGCTATACAATTGACCCATTGAGAGAAGGCAAATACGCCTTGCAACTCAGCAAAGTATGCAGGGACTGGCCCATGTAACTCCAGACTCCATTTTGCTGTAATTTTCCACAGTAAGGACAAAGGGATGTTCTTACACCTGGAAAAGACTATAAAAGGCTGATGCCTCTCCTCCATCTTGTCTTCAATCCTGCTTCATACCTCTGGAGGGTCTTTGCTATGAATGGAAGCTCTACACAAAAGACTGATGACCCATCCCAGCTGTGGATGTACTCCAGTAACTTGATTGTGAACCTGCAGTTTATTTCATCACTGCTACAAGCCTGAACCAAGAACTTTGCCATTACTGTATGTAATTGATTCCATTTAACCAATTCTAGCTGTCATCTCTATCTTTTTCCTTTTATGAATAAACCTTTAGATTTTAGTTCTAAAGGATTGGCAACAGCGTGATTTGTGGGTTCTGATTTGTTCATTGACCTGGGTCTGGGGCTTGATCCTTTGGGATCAGGAGAACCTTTTTTCTTTTATGGGGGTATTGGTTTTCATAACCATTTGTCCCCATAACGAGGGGCACTGGTGGTAATACTGGGAAACTGGAGTGTCTAAGGGAATTGCATGTGTGACTTGTGGTTAGCCAGTGGGATGAGACCAAAGTCCTCTTAGTCTGGCTGGTTTGGTTTGCCTTAGAGGTGGAAAAACCCCAGCCTTGGGCTGTAACTGCCCTGTTTAAGCAATTTGTCCTGAATTGGCACTCTCAGTTGGGTCCTGCCAGAACAGCATCGTTACACTCCCCCTTAGAGGGGAGATGGAAAGGGGAGAAGGGGGGCAGAAAGCAAAACACACTGTAGAAGCATGGGATACTTGAGTTCCCTGCCATACCAAAAATATTAAACTTGTATTAGTCACCTAGCACAGAAAGAACGAGTAATGAGAAAAAAGGATCAACGTATGTATGATATTTCGATGGTTTAATATGAATTTTCATATTCTAACTGGACATTATAGTGAGATGCAAATTAGAAATACCTAAAGATTACATCCTATATCTGCACTACAGTGACAGATTATCTCCATACTTTGTTTTATTAACTAACATACGTGGCATATAGCGTAAGCAATATTTAGGTTATCTGGCAACCTTAACTTTGAGCTAAAGTTTTTAGCTGAAAATTTCCTTTTGGAGGACGGAGACGGGGAGAGAGAGAGCAAGAAAGAAGCAGAAGATACTTTAGGAGCTTAATCTGATTTTCAGTTATAAAGTTATATGTGGATAAAACTTTGGGTCAGAAAGAGATTTCAGATGAATTATTTTCAGTGTGTAAAGGGGTATGTGTAAGTCTTTATGTACTGAAAAGAATTTGGTGTATAAATTTTGATGCAATTGTAAACTCTTCAGGGCATGGTTGATGTCCTCCTGTGTGCTTGTAGAATGGTAGAGTGATTCCAGTTGGGGTCATTGGGTGCTATCACTATACAAATAATAAATAAAAAGAATCAATGTGAATAAAACCTCCTGCTGAAAAGGCCTCTTGGATTTCTGCACTGTTTGCTAATTCCACATAGATGGGTTGTAGATGTTAAAAGTGCTTATATTTTTCTGCTGAATTTACAATTTCTACTTGGATTCCTGTGACTGCTAGATATACTTTAGCCAAACATAAGTTATTGTGCTCAATACAGGGGTAACTGGGTGAAATGTAATGGCCTGTGTTATACAGGAGGTCAGACTAGATGATGTAATAGTACTTTGTGGACTTAACCTCTATGAGCCTATGAAATACTGGACCTAAACCTTTGTGTTGGAGAGTCTTAGCTTTTCCCTCATTTTAAGTGGACATTCCTTTCTTCAGGTCCAATGTAATGTGCTTCTCCTAGTGAATCCAGTACATGCAGTAGTTTCTGTACATGATGTGAAAGGCATGGAGCTTTAACCTGCACCAGACTCAAATCCTGGTAGATGGTGAGGACTCAACATTTCAAATTTTATTTTGGCTGAGGATATTTGTGGCAGCTTACAGGGAGGAAAACCAACCACCTTGCAGTTGATTGTCTTTTGTACAAAATATTATCTGTGTGAGTCTTCATACACAAGTATTTTTTATTGCATAAAGGTAGAGGCTTGTCTGTATAATGTACGTGATTAAAGATGTCATTACATAACTTACACATTAAGCCATTCTGATCATCATGCGGCCTGCCTGGTTTCCCACCTTCACTATCTAAAATGACTTCTGAGGTCCAAGGTCTTTGCTCTTTACATCAGCTCTGCTGCCAACAGTGTTGCTAAGCTAACCATGGACAGATGCAGAGCAAAAATGCTCTGCATAGACTGGGAATGCACAGACTAGGAGCGCCAGAGTTATAGGTCACAGGAGAAGATAAGGAACAATAAGGGGCAATAAGGAACAGGGGGCTCGGTCAGTACATGCAATTTTATGTCCAATGCTTGCCAGAGTGCATTTGATTAGCAGCTTTCCCTGTGTAGCTAAGGATAAAAGATACCAGGTATATTTAGTATATAGATGTGAAATATAAGAATTAATGTTGTAACAGAGGCCCAAGGCCTGTAAAACAACCACTTAACTAAACTAAGTATGACCTAAATATTTGACATAAGCCTCTAACCAGTAAGTGACCCTAAATCACAAATTGTCACAACATAGCAATGACCCTATACCACAAGATGTCACAAACGTGAACGACTCACACAGAAAACTTAAAACTCTGGAGGAGCCTTATGAACATGTTAATAGAGTGTTTCCCATCAAACCCCTCTCACATCTACACTTTTAAAGAATGGAGTGGCACCATGTTGAAAATTTTACATGTTGGCCTTTGTGAGGAGAAACTGGTTTGTTTATATGACAGTAATGGCCAGAGGTGCTAGTCAGGATTGGAGTGCCATTTTGCTTGTAATTGCACAAACATATCTGTCCTTGCTCTGAATCACTTCCCGTCTAAATTGGAACAAGATGTAGTGGGAGGGTGTGGAACAAACCACATGTTAAGGGGAATGATAAAGTTGCCAATAATAGGAATATGGATTGCATAACTTACTTAAGTTTACAATTTGGAGTGTGTATGTAGATAGAGAGAGAGATATAGATATCAAGGATCATTAAAGGCCTGTTGGTGATTCTTTAGTTTCACTTGTTCTCTTATCTCTTTTTTTTTAAATTGTATTGATTAAGGATGCTAATAAACTTGTTAATATTTTCTTATTAAAAGTTGGCTATTTTTGTTTTTATAGATAGAAATGTACAAAATGTTTAATGTGTGAAAATGCCATTTTTGTCAGCTTTTGCTACTGACAAGGCACAGAAGCCAGTTTATGTTAGACATAAAACATTAGTAATTTATCCAGATTTTTTAAAAGGCTAATTTTTAAAGTCCTGTAATTTAAAACTAATAATAATGAAATGCATTAAAAGTAAAAAGGGAAATAATATCTACTATAGTCTGTGAGTGGTGGCAAAAATGTTAAGGCCAAGAATGTTTCCAGAGTTTTAGGTCAGTATGTGAAAACGAGGCCTAGACTAGAACCGTAACTATGAAGAGACTAAAGCCCCAAAGTGAAATCCTGGCCCTACTGAAATACACAGGCAACGTCACTGGGGCCAGGAGCCCTCCACAGTTCATACACGCATATATTGCAGTTTACACAAGCACATGAGCACATATGCATGCAAACTCTGCCATGCACATGCACAATGAGGTATTTACACACCTAAGTCAGGCTCATGCATTTTGGGAGATTTGTCCCTCAGCCTCTCCACAAATCCCAGTGCTGGGGTGGAGGATGGGAGCCACAGTATAAGGGAATGGAGTTTTCTGTTGAAAAAGTACACCATGAAACTCTCAACACAAGTGTCCTCCCCCCAAACTTTCAGAAGTATTAATGGAGCCTGGACCTCAGCCCTGATGTGAAGCATCTTTGAGCTCTAAGTGCACTCTAGGACCCAGCCAGCTGGTGTGGCCAGAGCTCTTTGCTATGGCATATTCTGCTGTGGGTCTTCCTCAATTGCTCTTATTTAAGTTCAAGTTCATTTAAATAATAGAATAATTATAATTATGTGATGCTGGCAGACCAAGTACCAGCTCAGGCCACGGTCCTTCGGCCTCACTGAACCCTTACAAATACATAGCTGGAAACCAGTGTTGCTTACCTGTGTGTTAGCATTATCAAAACAGATATTAGAGTTAAAACAATGTGTTTAGATTTTATGGAACACTTGTAGGATGCTTCATGTACTAATCCCACTTATAATGTCTGTATCCCATGTTATAAATGGCTGCTCTGTAACTATAAAAATATAAAAAAAGATTTTTGATGTAAAGTGACCATCTATCACTTACCCGGGTGGCAAGATAAACTGGAATGTCCAAGGAGACTGTCTGTGACTCTATGATAAAACTGCTATAGTGCTTTTGGAGTTCACATTTTTTACTGGATTGGTGAAACAATTATAGAACAAACAACCAGTCTGGGGTTTCTGCCCTGCCTTTTGATAGTCTGTCCTGAGATTGGCACTCATAGTCATGAGACACTCCAGCCAGTGTGACACATTAACTGGGCTAAAGAGTTAGAATGACTCCATAGCCTAGTGGTTATGGCATTCACCTGACAGGGAGCAGATCCCTGTTCAAATCCTTTCTCCTGCTCTGGAGGTGGGGGGGTAGTTGAATGAGGGGCCTCCCACATTCAGAATGAATACCTTCTTCACTTGACTAAATGTTATAAGAGAGGGGGTCTCCCTCCCCACTTGTATGTGAACTTGCCTGAAGGGCCCAATCCAGTAAATGGCCTCCCAGTACACCTACTATACTAGAATACAACTTAGGGAGCTAAACACCTATCTTCCCCTGGTTCATGGATCACAGAGAGCACTTCCCTGCAACCTGTACTTAAGCACCCCTCTCTGAGAGAGGGTCAGGGCTTAGCATACTCTCCTTGTCAGTGTCTCCCATTGGTTAGCTTAAGCAGCTCCCTGCCTACTGTGGTGGCTTTGTGGATCACATTCTAAGGCATCTATCTCCCCATTCATTGTATAGAAACCTAGGTGCCTAATTCAGGCTTTGTGGATCACAGTAGTGTGCCTGTGATTTTCTAGGCACCTAAAAGTTAGGTACCATGATGCTCATCCATTTACATAGCCATCTCAATGTAAAATCCTAGTGAAGATAAAGCACTGTAGTTTTTGCCTTGATGTAGCTAGTGGAGATCAAGCCCAGGCAGGGAGAGGGGCATGGGGCTAACCTGCACTAGCTATATCAAGGTATAACTCAACTTGCCTTCGCTAGGATTTTACATCACAACAGCTATTCTCAATACAAAACCACACCTTTTAGTAGTGAAGACATAGCCCCTGAGGATTGCATAGTAGCTGGGGTTATCTGACTCTTGAGAATATTAAAAAGACAAGGTGGGTGAAGTAATATCTTTTATTGGACCAACTTCTGTTGGTGAGAGAGACAAGCCCTCGAGCCACACAGTGGGTATGTCTACAATACAACTGCTAAAGCAGCACAACTATGGTGCTGCAGCTGTGCTGCTGTAGTGTAGACACTTCCTACATTGACAGAAGGGGGTTTTCTGTCAAAGTAATTAATCCACCTCTCTGAGAGGCAGTAGCTAGGTTGACAGAAGAATTCTCCCCTTGACCTAGCCATATCTACAGGGGAAAATAGGTTGACTTAACTACAACAGACAGGGTGCAAAATTTTTCACAGAACTCAGTGACATAGCTTGTTTGGTCTAATTTTTAAGTGTAGACCAGGCCTAAGGCTTGCACAGCTATTTGCTTATCTTTTGGTGCATCTCCTTTTGCCAGCTGGGGTGGCTAGATGTCTTACATTTTGTCATTTGAAACACGTGTTTTACAGGATTATGAGAGTTTGCATCCGAGTGAATTATTACATTGTGAAGAATGTTTTTCATTCGGTTTATAACAGATGAGCTATGTGGCTCTCAAATGACAAATGAGTGGTGTTTTGTCTTATGCTTTGTGTTGGCCCGTTCCATGACCTTTGAAACAGCTGATCCTGAGATTTTGTTGCAACAATAAAATGGTTGTATTCATTTGTGTTGCAAGTGGTCAGCATGGTCTGTCATCTTTCATCTTAAACTGTTCATTGGCTTACCCCTGTATTTTCAATGTTGCCCAAACAGTCTTTGTCATGGGACTGATGGTAGCTGGGTAGCATTCCCAATGCTCATGGCTGCTAGGGTCACACACAGAGCTGATGCCTGCGAGAGCTGTTGTTTCCTTGAGGCCTCATTTGATTTGTATTATTTCATTTTCTGATACTAGTGATTTAAATGTTGAATAACTTCCTCCTGGGAATTGTTACACAGAAAGAGCTGCTACTGAACAGTTCTCACAAAATGTAATCTCATCTCCTTGGTAGTTTTCTCTCTCTCTTATTTTCTTTCTATAGTTCATCATCTTGAGGTATCTTTGTCCTTGAGCTGTTGAATCATGTACAAACTAACCTGTGTGATTTTGTATAAACAGCATCAGGGGGGTTTCATGTTGCATTACAGCTTTACAGAGAGGAACTAATTTCTCCCTGCTTTGGGATGTGGTGCCTCAATAGGTGCAGCACAAAACCTTTGCAGCCATATCACATTGCAACTCCTGTCTGCTTTTCTGTGAACCCTCACCATCTTGGTCTCTTTCACCCATTCCTGCTTCCCAGATTTCTTCCTATTCAGTGTCTCGTTTTAGGATAATTTTCCACCAGGAGGTGTATTATATCAGCTACATTTTCCCAAGTTGGATTTCATTCTGTTTCTATATTTCTAGATACTTTTCATTTCTCTGTCATTGGTACCATCTGCAGTTCCCTCAATTTAGTAACATTTACAAACGTCATTAACATGGTGTCTTGTCCCTTTTGAAGATCATCAATGATGAAATTAAATAAGACTGTTCCTATCAATGGATCCATCCATATGAGTCTTCCTATCCAAATCAATTTGAATTAATCTTTCAATTAAGATTTTGTGGGACATAGCATAGAATACTATTCTTCACCAAAACCCAAACATATTCTAATGTAAATAATTAGTTATTCACTTTTTTTTAAAGCAAACAGGTCTGTCTGACAAGACTTATTCTGTATTCACTGCCAATGCTTCTTATTAATCATAGTTCCATTACTCTCCACTGTCCAGAGACCAGATTCTGCCATTCTTACTTGCATTGATTAATATCTTTCTTACTATGCAAGTGGTCCCACTGATTTGAGTAGGACTACTTGTGGAGTAGGGCAATGCTCAATGTAAGGGTAGTAGAGGTTTTGTGATTTTATTCTCTATTTGTTCATCATTTTATGGACAGAAGTTAAATTTACAGGACAATATTGGACAGGATTACTCTTTTTTTGTTTGAAAAGGGGTACACTGATTTTCCACTTGTCTTCCAGTATGCTGCTCCTCAGTCCAGACCCATTACTCTCACTTATAATGTCTTCATTTTGCCAGATCCCTTCTTCATGATGCAGGGACAAGGAGTGCAGGATAGTGACCTATTCAACAGAGTACTGTATATCTGAGCTTTTACGCACTCCTGTCAAAATCATTTATTTATGAAGTTGAAAATGTGGCACTACAATTTTTTCTTTCTAGAAGACCCTAGCTTTGGAAGACAGGACAGACAGAAGAGAAGATCTTTATGTGTGAAAAGTTATGTCACACAGCAAATGAATTTTGATGGGCAAATTATTGCTCTTTAAAAAAAGTGTTTATAATGGAAATGCTGAGTAGCTCTTTAGCCCTAGCTGCATTAGCCAGCACCATAATCATGTCACATTCTAATGCACAAAAAAAAAGCCTCTCTATTTTCAAACTGAGTGACAGAGACAATACTAACCAGACTTTAGTTGCCTCATTTATTTTGGGGAGATTTATACTTGAACTCCCAAAGTCTTTTGTGTGGTTAAGGTAAAATATCCTAAAAATGAACATATTCCTGGCATTAATCCACATTTTCTTATATTTAACTGTAATTATCTCAGAACAAAGTATCAGTATGATAGATTGTTTACATTTTTATGGGCAGATAAACTCTAGGGTTAAAGTCATTAGTACTTCTTATGACAGAGAGGCTATTGCAGCCCTAGGTCTAAATATTATTTATGGGGCTGCTCACAGTAAGTTTACTTTGTCTTGGGTAGAGAAAGATTAGACATGGATATTGGATCAAGTGGCACAAAATAGTGTAACACATTATTTATTACTAAATTATGTTTTATCTGTTTAAATGATATTAAGCCCATCACAAATCATCTAATCAGAAATATTATTATGCCCCCTCCTCTCAGATACAGACCATGCCTCGATCCTCCCTTCTTCCATTCTATGCCCAGTTTTAATTTTCACTAACCAGGAAAGTCACTCAGAAGCTCTTGCTAGTCCAGAATGCAGCCATGTATTTCTGATTGGGGTCGTCTGGCAGAAGCATATTGAACTGGGCTGTGCTTCTGCACTGGCTCCCTCTGCTGGTTGCTATTTGCAAAGCCCTGAATACCTTTGATCCAAGTTACCTTTAAAGGCTGCCTCTTCATCTAGGCTTCCCTGCAGCCTATCCGATCACTGGCCCGCTCTCCAGCAAGAGCTTGAAGCTGGTTATTTCTGGCATTAAGGCCACTACTGACATTCAGGCCTGGTGGAGGCTTATTTAACCACGTGGCGGAAGATTTGTGGAGAAGCACCTGCCTGGCCAGGCCTCCCCACAACACCACTGGTGCCTGGCTAGGCTCCCTCGCAAGAAGGCGGCTCCTCAATGAGACCGGTGCAGAACCCCCGGGGCCTAGGAACAAGCAATGATGGAGAAAGAAACAGCCCCAGCTAGAGCGGGACTCCAGCAACCCTCCACCCCCAAACTACCCACGGGCCACAGAGATCCCCTACCAGGCCCAGCTGCCTTCGCTTCCCAATCGCAGAGCCCCCCGGAGTGCTCCCCCAGCCCCCCAAAGCCCCCTCTGAGCGCTCCCGAGCCCCGCGTGCTCCCCCCACAGAGCCTCCCTCGATGCTCCCCCAACCCAGCCCCACAGAGCCCCCTCTGAGCACTCCCCAGTCTCCCCGACTGATCCCCCACAGAGCCCCCTCTGAGCGCTCCCCCCCAGAGCCCTGACCACGCCCCAGTCCCCCCGAGTGATCCCCTACAGAGCCCCCCTCCGAGCGCTCCCCCACACAGCCCCCTTCGGAGCCCTGCCCAGCCCCTCGCCCTCAGAGCCCTGCACAGGGCCCCCCTCCCCCGCAGGCTCCCCCTCGTGCGGGTGCCCGCCGGCCAGCAGGAGCGCGCAGGTCACGGCAGCGGCCGGAAGCGGTTCCGGGACGTGCGGGAGCCAACATGGAGCCTGTCGGGGCTGCGGGACCTGGGGGAGGCCGGTGAGGGAGGGGTCCGACATAGAGCGGGCGCGGAGCCAGGGACGCTCCAGGTCTCTCCTGCCCGAGCGGGGCCGCCCCTCTCCTGCGAGTGCCCGGCCCTGCGGCGGGCAGAGCCGCCCGGACCATGTCCCTGGGCGAGTACGAGCGGCACTGCGACTCCATCAACTCCGACTTCGGCAGCGAGTCCTCGGGCCGGGGCGGGCCCCGCGCGGGCCCCAGCCTGAGCGCCGAGCAGGAGGAGCTGCACTACGCCCCCATCCGCATCCTGGGCCGCGGCGCCTTCGGGGAGGCCACGCTCTACCGCCGGACCGAGGTACCGCCAGCGGCTGCGCCCGGCCCGCGGCTCCCCGGCACGAGGATCCCAGGCCTGAGGGCGTATCCGGCCCCCGGCTGCGCCTGGGCGCTCCCCCGGTGCGGCCCTGAGTCCGCGGGCAACAGGCGGCCAGCCGCCTTCTCCGTCCGCCAGGGCCGCGGTGCAGAGACAGCGGCGGCCCACGCCAGCCCATTGCGCTATGGAGGCGACGCGGGCATGGTGGGCTTGGACCAGGCTGCTACCGGCGGGAGAGGTTTCGGCCTCTCCATCAGCTGTGGCTGGAGATAGGGACCCTGCGCGCCCTGCCTCCGCTGATAAAGCCCCGCTACTGCAAACCGTCTTGCCCAAGCCAGGGCCTGCCTCCTAGACAGGGGACCAGCATGGGCCCCGGCCACACCCCTTCTGCTAACTGGCATCGCAGTGAGCCTCAGCCAGTTCACTTCCAATCTCTGTAGTGCACTAGGAAGGCAGAGAAACTGTGGCCTGATGTATGTTGAAATAACCATAGAGCTGAGCATTTTCAGCATAATGTGTGATATTACTGCCCAAAGCATCCAACTCCTGCAGAAGTCTCCTATAGGCATTGAACAGGAGGAGTCTCAGGATAGGCCACTGTGGTACTCCAGAGAGAGGCCTTGGGAAAAGAGTAGTTCTTTAACAAGGGCCTCTGAGTTATCCTTGAGAGAGAGGAGCTAAACCACTGCAAAGTTGTGCCATATGCTTCTGCAGGGGCCTGCATGCACATCAGCCACATTGCCTGGTCAGTGGTATCATAGATCTAATTATTATGGATGTGTACCATTGTAAGGCAGATATCTTCTGTCATAGATATCAGTACAATTTCTGTGCCATACCCAGGCCTGAAAGCTGATTGTTTGCAAAAGGAAAGCAGAGGAATTGAGGTGCTGGCAGCCCAAGTGATTACTGAAGATGTTAATGTTAAGCGATGGTTTTTTGAGCTGGAGTCTGGCTAGTGCTGCTTAGAGTATCGTTGACCTTTTGCCCTCTCAGATTTTCAAAGTGTGGCATTAAGAATCCCTGCCACTAATGTACCTCAAACTTTTCTGCTGCTTTCACCAGTTATAACAAATGAGGCCATCTAGCAGAGCTGACTGAAGCTCTTAGTATGTTCACAATCTCAGTGAAAAACAGAGGAAACTCAGTCACAGAAGCCAGAGCTCTCTCTTCTCCCCTTTCAATTAAATCCATCCAAATTCCATTTTTTTGTTGTTGTTGCTGGCAGAGAGAAACACTTGACTCCAATTCATAGATTCATAGATTCTAGGGTTGGAAGGGACCTCGAGAGGTCATCGAGTCCAGTCCCCTGCCCGCATGGCAGGACCAAATACTGTCTAGACCATCCCTGATAGACATTTATCTAACCTACTCTTAAATATCTCCAGAGACGGAGATTCCACAACCTCCCTAGGCAATTTGTTCCAGTGTTTAACCACCCTGACAGTTAGGAACTTTTTCCTAATTATCAAATTGTCTTTAGGATTTATTACTTCTGCTGGAAGAAGGGGACAACTAGGTATTCTAGCATGGATGGCTGGGGACAAACAATGATGTTTCACCAGGCATTGACAGAATGACCCAATGAATGGACAGTATAATTTTACAATTGGGTCGGTGTATAAGGGCAGACTGTTACAATTCTCTGTAGCTCTTCAAGTCTCTGGATAAACTGGCTCTGGAGTAGCGAGGAGCTTCTGAGGGCCAATGCTCTTTCACCATACCCTATATTAATGCTTGTTGGGAAAAGAATGGATTATAGCAGAATTGTTGTTTTACTGGGGAATGCACAATGTGTTTGAGTTTTTGCAAGAAAAAACAATAACCAAAAAGCAACAAAAACCTCCCATTCCCCTATAACACTTTCCTTGATAAGTTCCTAATTTATTTTAAAACACGAGAATGCTGGCCAGTTAGAAAAAACAGCTACATATAGTGATTTTTAGCCTCAGAAATAGAGAAACTTTAAATTAATTCTGTGCAAAAGCTTTGACTGAAATCTGTAAGAGGGAGAAAGTGTGTTTACCTTGCATGGAGGTTTAATTTCCTGACTCAAGGGTACATGTTGTTCTTTACCCTTCCCAGCAATATGTTTTAATTAAGAGTCTTTGTGTTTCAGGATGACTCGCTTGTGGTGTGGAAGGAGGTGGATCTGACCCGACTGTCAGAAAAAGAGCGTCGTGATGCTTTGAATGAAATAGTTATCCTTGCTCTGTTGCAGCATGACAACATCATTGCCTACTACAATCATTTCATGGATAACACCACACTGCTGATCGAGCTGGAATACTGTAATGGTGAGATCTCCAGTTCCACCTGCAAAAGGGAAGGTCCCGTGCAGCTCTGGAGCAGAATCTGCTGGAGCATTAACTGTATTTCTTGAGTATCTTCTAGAGAGAAGAGGCATAAAGCCAAATCTTCTAGTGTAGCTAGAGAAGGGGATATTGTGGGTCTGTTGCAGGGTGCCAAAAAGAGAAGCTAAGTGATCAATCTAGGTAGTTCCAGAGACTGACCAGTTTCTGGAGAATTGTGAGCAGATGGAGCATTGAAAGAAGTGGAGGTATTGTTAATACAGAGCTCTAAATATATCTCCCACATTTGAGCATGTACATAGGTCTTTCTGCACAGTTCTCCTATCGGGTCATCTGCTCCATCTTCCTGCCAGTACAGGACATGTCCCTGTTTTAGGGATATGGCCAGAAGACACAGCACCTTTTTAAATGAGTCCTTTCTTTAGCTAGAGTTACAACCGGGGCTTGAAAATCCTCCTGTCCAGAGTAAGCAGGAATCTTTTCTAGGCAAGTGCCATCAGCTTTTGTAGAATCTGCATCTTCCATTGGAAAAAAAATGTTTCTAGCCATTATGGTTGTGGAGAGAACCTTTCAAACATGAGCCAAGTTTAAACCAATGCAATGATAACTTCCGAAGTCTGAAGAGAGATTGATCCCGTTTTGGGGGTGGGGTGGTCAGTGGATACCACTGTTGGGGCGACGGGGGGGGGAGGGCCCAGGCTATCACTGCTGTTAAGGCAGTTGGGAGAAGAGAGAATGTGCAGCTGCTGCTGTTAGGAGCAGAGAGCTTTGGATGGAGCTACTACCTCCACTCTCTGGAGTAGGGGGCACTGTGGTGGGGGAGTCCAATCACCTGAGCAGTTGACTGTGTGTGCTTGGGGCCTTCCACTAACGCTACCTGCCACACAAGCAGAAGATTATTTTGTATGGGAGCAAGGTCCCTCATGCTGCCACCATCACCACAGGAAGGGTGTGGACTCCACATATGCACAGCTTTTTGAAGGTGCCTCACACACAGGGCTCTCTGCTTGTGGGGATATTGGCAGGAGGAGGCACTTGTACAAGAGCCCTTTGGTAGGGTGACAGGCAGAGGGTGTATAATCACTGGCTCTCATGCTGGCCAGGGCCTCGCTGCTCCTCAGGTCCGCTGCCCTTGTTTTTAGGTGAGATGAGGTGTCAGTCTAGGACAGAGGTGGGCAAACTGCGGTGCCCGCAGGACCATCCTGCCTGGCTCTTGATCTCCTAGCCAGGGAGGCTAGCCTTCGGTCTCTCCCCTGCTGTCCACCCTCCCTCGCAGCCTCAGCTTGCTGTGCGCCAGCGCTCTGGGTGGCGGGGCTGCGTGCTCCTACCAGGCAGCGCGGCTGCGAGAGTCGCCGGCCTGCCCTGGTTTTTTAGACTGCACGGTAGCGTGGCTGGCTCTGGCCAGGCGGTGTGGCTGCTAGTCCTGGTGCTCTGAGCAACATGGTAAGGGGGCGGGGAGCGGGGGGGACTGGATAAGGGGCAGGGGATCCCAGGGGGCAGAGAGCAGGGGGCGGTTGGATGGGGTGGAGGTTCTGGGGGGGGGTCAGGGGATGGGGAAAAGGGAGGGTTGGACAGGCGTGGGAGGCCTGTCAGGGGGCGGGGGTGTGGATAGGGGGCGGGGCAGTCAGGGGACAGGGAGCAGGGGAGGTTGGATAGGGGATGGGGTCCCGGGGGGGGTGGTGGTTTGAATGGGTCGAGGGTTCTGAGGGGGGTAGAAAGTGGGAGGTGGCGGATAGGGGGCGGGGGCCAGGTTGTTTGGGGAGGCACAGCCTTCCCTACCTGGCCCACCATACAGTTTCGGAACCCCGATGTGGCCCTCAGGCCAAAAAGTTTGCCCACCCCTGGTCTAGGAGGAGGGAAACAGCCCCCTGACACCACTGTGTGTGAGTCCTCTTGCCACTCTGACAGAGGCTCTGGTTTGGGGCCAGTATAAATTGATTTGAGGGGCCAGAGAAGGGCTGGCTGGTATTAATGGTTACATCCCCCCACATACATGCATGTGCACGCATGCGTGCACACGCACACTCTCTCTAAATTGTTTTATTTGAGGGCAGACCAGCATTAATTGATTTATTTGGTGTAGGAAGGGGCAGTATGAGTTGAGAGCTCAGAATTCACCTTGCAGTAGACAGGAGTATTAGGGACCAACTAGGGGTGACCAGGAGGAGGGTGTGTGTCTTAAGACACAGCTGAATTTTGACCTAACAAATGGGCTTAGTGTTTGGGCTAGTCAGTGTTGGAAAAATATTATAAGCCCTGAAGACCGCAATAGTGGGAAAATGAAATGCATCAGATGTTGCTCATTTCTCTAGGCCCCTTTGTTTTATTTCTGGTGTTGGCGGTGGGTTTCAGTTTAGTATAAACTGTGAATTTCAGTAATTAGATGTTTATGCATTGCCTCCTTCCAGATAACTAATGAATATGTTAGATAAGACCATGCCTACTTCAGTTACTCACAACCCTACTAGACATCTCCTGAAAATAGGATGCTTTTGAAGTTTATTGTTGCTCTGTGTTTGCAGTTTTTCAGCCAGGTTTCAGTCCAAAATAATTTATATTCATTTTTCAAGCAAGATTTAACTAGACACTATCAAATATACTATGGAGATCCAAAACCATGATATGGACAGAAAATAATCTTAGTATATAACCCCTTTCTTCCAGGGATCCTGAAGGGATTTACAAACATAGTTAAATATTATCCCCATTTTACAGAGGGGGATGCTGACACACAGGGAAGTTGTGACTTGCATAAGGTCACACAGCAATAGTGGCAGAGCTGGAACTAGACCCGGATTCATCATGGAAGAATGCCAATTAATACATTTGTTGAAAATAACCTGAAGCATAATTGATGGGAGGGGAAAAAAACCTGGGAACAAGAATGAACAAGAAAGACCCCGGTGTGTTAGTTGGCAGCAAGTTAGACATGAGTTTGCAATGATTTGATATGAAAAGAAAAAAGCTAATGTGATTTTTGGCTCGCATGCACACAGCGGCATCACATAACCAAGTGGGGAGGTAAAGTGTCTCCCTACATATGACCATGGAGATATTGTACCTGAGATACAGCATTCATACTTGGGCAGTTCTGTGCCAAAAAGATGCAGGTACATTGGAAGGAGTTCAGAAAAAAACAACAAAAATTATTAAAGGTCTTGGGGTAGACGGGATTGGGGGAAAGGAAGTTTGATTTGTGAAGAAAGAAAAGAGCTAAATATAAAAGCTTGTCTTTTAAATTACTAAAGGGGAAGATACATTGTTTTAAAATATTTTAGAAGATGTGAATGCAAAGTGAGGAAAGGTTTGCGTGCAGCCTGCATATGACTAGGAAGAATGGGAAGAAATTAAGCAAAGGGAAATTTAGATTGAATATCAGGAAAATCTTCCTTATAAGGAAATCTGTAGAACCCTCTCTCAAGGGATATAAAGGAATTCTGTCACCAGCACTTGGAACACCTAAGACTCGACAAAGCCTTGGAGAATGTACTGCAGGATGTGCTGTGCTGTCTCCATGGGAATGAAAAAGAGGGCCTAATGGGTCCCTTCATCCCTTACATCTATGATAATCACCACTGGAACATGAGTAGATGATTGTTGAGGACTAAAATGGTGCAGGGTGTAATCAGAGGAGACTTGGGACTTGACAGTAAGATGCTGGCTTGGTAGGGAGTATTTTCTTGCTCACTGCTTGCTGCAGTCCATTTGTTCATTCCTTTTAGCTTTCCTTGATCTTCAACTCACCCTACTGGAATTGCTAGGCAGCCTGAAGAGAGAGACTGTGATTACTGATTAAGGCTTCTGCTCTTGTTGGATTGTCCATTTCACACAGTATATCTTTCATCAGGGCATTTGATGATCACAAACTTAGATAATGGGGCTTGCATGGACAGAGAAGATGGGGATGTAATCACTGCTGCTCTTGGGGATTTTTCTGCAATGGTTGTAATTCTTTTTATTTTGTGTTGAGTTTTTTGCTGTGCTCTGCCGGGCAGTCTAGTCTGATTTCCTGTACAGGGTATAAAGGTCTGCCCATTCTAGGAAACACTGTTACATAAGGGACTGGCTGTTCTTTCATATACATCTTTTAGAACAAATTGAAGGTGGTGCTGAGAGAGAATAATCCCTTTCTCGCCTTAGATGTACTAATTTCCCTGTTAGAGGAAAGGGGTTTGCATTCTGAAGAAGAACTTGTTTGTGTGAGACACTGCAGAGTGTAAGTGAAGATTACAAAGGGAGAGCTACTTCTGAACAGGCTGCAACAGTCCAGGAGATTCCTAACTGGGTTGCCGATGATACATCTGCAGAACGTTTACCATCACTAACTAAGATGTGCTTCTCTCTCTCACTTTTAATTGCAGGGGGGAACCTCTACGATAAGATCCTGCGGCAGAAAGACAAGTTGTTTGAGGAAGAGGTAATTTGGGCTGTTTGAGGATAGCAGTGGTGCTGGTTTCAGCACTACTTGAACTTATATAGTTATCTGGGTGTTTATACCATGCTCCTTCCCGTAGCGTTAGCTCACCTCTATTCTTGTCAGGGGTCTCTCCTTGTACCCTTTGGGCTTTAGTCCTGCCTCTCCTTTTGGACATCATAAGCAGTTATGAGGCATCAGGAAGCCTTTTATATCATGCGTGGAATAATGGAGGGAGAATCAGTGGCTGTGGCTGCTTTATAGTCTCAGCTGAGATTTTGCTCTAAGATCTCCCTTTCTGCATTCCCATCTGACTATCACTCTGCTCATTTCTCTGTTTTGGCCTTCCATGGGATCTAGTCCAAATACGACTCATTCACTGATTACTTAATGAACCTGTCTGACTGGACCTTTTTCCTGGGCCATACTTGTTAATTTGTATTGTTCTTTTCTCATTAGCTCCCACATTCTCACTGCTTCCTTCTCCCACTTTGTATTAAGATTCTCACATTTGCGCAGCTCATAAAATAAACTTGAAGAATTTGTGAGTCTTGTGAAGATAAAATGGTCCAAGTTGGCGGTTGCAAAGACTCACCCCACCCCACCCCAAATTCCCTCAGAAGATCATTAGCTGCCACTCCTAATTATTTTTTACTGGTAAGTTACCAATTCCTATAGCACGTGTCACAGTGCACTTTGAAGATCACTGACACAAAATTATCTTATGGAGGTTCCCTCTTATAAGGATCCCCAAATTGGGAGATTTCCAGGGGAATGAAGAAGACCTCTCCCTAAAGGAGCCTCCAGCCAGGATATTCCTTGCTGATGTTCACCAGGTTCTCTTACTGTAGCTTGCCAGGACAATGGTGTGTGTAATTTTTGGACCTCATGTGACCTTTGTTCCTTCCTCTACAGATGGTAGTGTGGTACCTATTTCAGATTGCATCAGCCGTGAGCTGTATCCATAGAGCTGGAATCCTTCACAGGTAGGTGTCTAATGTAACAAAGCTTGGGTGAAAGTGGATTCATGTGTCTGAGGGCCAAACCCATTTGAAAATTTCTGCGCTCCTACTTCTAAAGCAGCATACCCCAGGCTAGCAGGAGGCATGGGGAGAGGGGAAATCTGTCATACTTGTTTGGTGTTCCTTTGGGAAGCCTCCCTGCTCAGGGCTTATCTGGGTGCTTTGGCATTAAATGCTAGCTCATCTCACAAGTTTAGGTTAGAAACTGCATTGCTGATTTTGCACAATGAACTAGAAAAGAATTGCTCTATGTAGCCCGTGCTGCAGCCATTGGAGCCTACTGATTGAGTGAAAAGGTAAATATCAATAAGGGAATAAACCAACCTCTGACTTGAAGCACAAAACAAATTTATTTCCTAAATCAGGCAGGTTGGAGGTAATCACTAGTGGAGAACACTGTCCCCATCTGCAATAATATCCCAGCATCAGATCAGTGGGTGAATCTGAATCATTACTCATGTGGGCTAACCACATCACACCAGTGCTCCATGGACTGCAGTGGCGGCTTCTTCACAATTCCAGGTGCTGATGTTGATCTGTAGAACTCTAAATATAAAATAATGTGTCTGGGGGACTATGTTTTCAGTGAGGGGCTTAAAGCTCTGGATTCACATTCTTTCATACTTAAGTCTCCTAACCTTAAGAGTTTAGTGTAAAGCTCATCTCTTCCCAAAGGCCTTTGCCTAAGGCCAGGGGTGCTGGAACAATTTGTATAGTGCAGGTGCTTAGAGACATTGAACCAAACTGTAAACCCTGTATATAATGGAAACCACTTCAAGCCAGGGGATGTGGCAGCACCCCTAGTTCCAGCACCTCTGCCTAAGAGTGAGGCAGAGGGCTGTTATATTTAACAGCTAAGTTCTAGGATTGGGTTGGTTTAACACTGTGTTTTATTTTGTTAAGAATTTTCCATGGGTTCATATGCTTGGGATTGGCCCATTTCTGAAAATGGAAAAATAAAACTGTCTTTAATGGTCTTCACTGTGGTTCACAGGAGAAAGAACCATAGTCTGTACATTGGGCTCTGAAGGACAGATGTTCCTGACTCTTTCTGTTTGTGCATATATGATCAAAGGCAGCTAAGGTGATTACTGCCCTGGGACTAGGGGATGAGAAGCTCTGTCAGTGATTGCAACACTAGGCTTTCCATGCCTGAAGAAATGCTAATCAAGTCTGGTACAGTGAGAGACGCCATTCAGGGCTAACAGAAAAAGGAAGGCAACAAGTTCACTCCAAATCCTGATGAGCAGAAAAACACTCAGGTACTTCAGTTTCATATGACACTTCTCTCGCTTTTTCTCACCAGAGATATAAAGACATTAAATATCTTCCTCACCAAGGCAAACCTGATTAAGTTGGGAGACTATGGGTTGGCAAAGAAGCTGAACTCTGAGTACTCCATGGCTGAGACTGTGAGTATATTGTAGCAGAGCAATTTTGGGGCAACATAATCAAAGGATTTTTGTTTTAAAGAAAAAAAATTAGACATGTGAATGCTTGCTGGCAGGGGTAGTGCTTTTTAGTGGGTGGAGGAATAGGGATATGAGGCTGCATCAAATGGAAGGGGATTATGGAGAAGGGATAAATGAAGCTGGGTGGTAGGGGAGTAGAGAGGGACTTGGGTACTCAGGTGAGGGGGAGGGACTCTGGGAAGGAGACATGGGGATAAATGGCAGGAGGACTAGAGGAGAACAGAGGCAGGGGCGCTGGTCAGCAACTCTGGTCAGTCCTACATTCCATAGGCGCTGACTTCTGCTGGCGCTTCTGGGTGCTTGACCCGCCTCTGCCTCAACTCCACCCATACCCTGCCCCCATTCCAACCCCTTTCCCAAAGTCCCTGCCCCTCTTCCAACCCCTTCCCCAAATCCCGGTCCCGCCTCTTCCCTGCCTCCTCCCCTGCATGCACCATGTTCCTGCTCCTCCTCCCTCCCTCCCAGAGCTTGTTACACCACGAAACAGCTGTTTTGTGGCAGCAAGCGCTAGGAGGAAACGTGGGGACGTGGTGCGCTCGGGAGGAGGCGGAGGTGAGGTGGGGCGGGGAGCTTGGCTGCCGGTGGCCCCATGGGTGCTCCAGCCCTGGAGCACCCACGGAGTCAGTGCCTATACTACATTCTCCCCTTCTGTATGTATGCACCCTTCACAGGAGCTAGGATATGGAGGGCCTTGCCTCTGGGGATGTGCCAGGGTCCTTGGAAGACTCTGCCCACCTTTCAGGTCTGATCCTGCTTCCCTGATCCCCTCTTGAGTCAGGTTCTGGAGGGGGCTTGCCTTTCTGGCAGTCCCTGAGCCCCTCCCTACCTTTTCATGTGAGCTGGAGGTGCCCGCTCCTCTAGTGGGGGAGTGAATCTGAGTCCATCTCTCTGACGCCAATGGGTATGTCTATATAGCAAAGACAAATCTTCAGCTGGCCCATGCCAGCCAACTTGGGCTGCAAGGCTGTTTCATTGCTGTGTAGATTTCCAGGCTCTGAGGGTCCTAGAGCCTGGGCTCCAACTTGAGCCTGGAATTCTGCACAGCAATGAAACAGCCTGAGCCCCATGAGCCTGAGTCAGCTGGCACAGGCCAGCCACAGCTTTTTCTTTGCTGTGTAGACATACCCTATGTGAGCCAGGCTCTGGAGAAGCCCTACGCTGCGGGGAGCTGGGAACAGAACTAAGACAACTCTGCTGACACAGGTGAGGAGTTGAGAACAGTCATGCTTGATGCATATGACAGGCTCTCCAGTGCTAGGGCAGGAGATGGAAACACTCACTGATGAGTGGAGCAATTAACACATCTGAGTTATTGTTTCAGGCTGTGTTAATCTCCATAGGGTGTTCTCATTCATCTGAGATCATCACACCTCTCTGCACCTCCTGTGCTTTTAGGATTATCCTGCGTTGGGGCTCTGCATATAGAAAAGCAGTTGCTGAAGATTAATTACATAAATATTATAGTGGAGCAGCAGCTCTGCTACAGTGAGGATTGAGAAGATTTTTCTGTTTAAAGGATGATTTTCCTACGTGTTCCAAAATCTGCATGCCTGTCCATATTGTCTTGAAATTTGCTGTGTCTTATGGGGATGCAGGGTAGGGTTTGTGATCCACATTTGGGGTCATTTGACCAAGGGGTTCCCTGGATATGACCCTCCTCCCAGGAAAAAAGCTTTTCTTTAAAGTTCACAGATTCTTCCAGCATTTTTGGGGCACACCGGGCTTCTGCAATACTAATGGTTTAATGGGACAGGAGGGGGAGGGTGAACGGGAGCTATGTGTTGCAGGGAATAGTGGGGGTGGTCGGGAGGAGAGAGACACATCAGTCTTCTCTCACAAAACTCAAAGCACCAAGCTGCTCAGACTTCGATGTAGCACAGGTTTTTGGAGCACATTGTCCTGGAACATCCAATACAGTTCTGTTGAAGAAGCTCTCCTCTTCTCCCTCCAGTATACGATCTCCCAGCTCCATTGTTCCTGTGGTGATTAGTAGGCTTGGAATTGGAGACTGCTCTGAA
The DNA here is from genome assembly GCF_013100865.1 of Trachemys scripta elegans. Taxonomy (NCBI): domain Eukaryota; kingdom Metazoa; phylum Chordata; order Testudines; family Emydidae; genus Trachemys; species Trachemys scripta. The sequence continues at coordinate 42,294,573 of NC_048301.1, forward strand.
TACCAACCTGTTAAGGATTTTATAGGTTAGGACACCTGCCAACACACACTTTTCCCCCCTAAGGCTTGATTGTTAAATTTAATGCAGCTGTTGGTGTTTTGCTAGGATGCTTCATTCCTTTGAAAACTTCCTTCCAGAACATCAGCACTACTATTACAGAGCTCCAGAACAAATGGGAACTTAGGGTTACTGTAGTTTGCCCTAGAAGCTCCTGCTATAGCAAAACCATTTCAGTTATAACCCATTTTCCTCACATAACATTTAGAAATTCATCTTTTGTACTGAGAATTTCCATGCTTGATTTTTTTGTTCAAAGGAGTGTGTGTCTCTTTTTCTTGCCCCCTCCTTTTTGGCTGGTGGATAGTTTGAGCAAAATTCATTCTGACACTTTTGAGGTCTCTGAGGGTGACAATAAATACATGCTGACCGTGCTGAAGTTGGTATTTGACTGTGTGACTAGAGTTGGTGGAGTTGTATAACTACCACCCAGCTTAAGGGAAAATGGATAGTGGATGATAGAGTAAGAAGGGATTGAAATAGCCCTGTGAATGTTCTCACAGGCCTCTGGTAAGATTCTAGCAAAGACTAATGAAAGCCTACCTCATTTGTGACATAACTGCCCATTCTCCCAGCCTAGCCTACCAGTCCCAGGGTCTGTTGCTGAGACAGTTTGCATAAAGAGGATTATAAATATCCCCCTCTTCCTAAAGACATGATCTATTCTCATTTCTTTCAATTTCATTCCACAGTGGTTAGTCTGACTCATTGCTAAAGGGAAGAGCCTATTCAGCTTGAGGCTTCTTCCACTTACACCACTTGTCATGTTCGTTCTCAGTTTCTCATTGTGATTTTGAGCTGTTCATCTTTCATGTGGTGTTCATGATGGCTTCTGCACTTAACCAAAATATAGGTTCCATTGTTGAGGAAAGTCCAGTCCTGCAGCGGAAGTCTTCCAGATGGGACTCAGGCCGGCTTTTTGGCTTCCTCATCCTGAAAACTTTATTCTTCGTTCTGAAACAGAGCAGCTTTTGTCTGCTAACATCCCACAGTCAGACAGAACTGCTCACCAGCTGTGAGCTGGCAGCTGCTTTCACATGCTTTGTCAGATTCCTTGCCCCTCACCTTCCCAAGACTACTTGGAGGGTGAGGAGAAATGGATGGCTGGGCCTGATATGTTGTCATCACCTGCTTTGTAGTCCTGTTTGCTCTCATCTGCAAGGTGGTGAATGGTGAGGTGGGGCTATAGGTCCCTCTCCTGAAGTCCTAACTTCCACTATGTGCTACATCAGAGTCTGAGCAGCTTGGGTACCTTGGGTTTTCTGTAAACATTAGAAAATTAGGGTTTGCAATGGAAACACTGATGGGCCCGTAGTAATTATGGTGGGTCTGGGTGGAATGTGTGTGAAGATTTTCTGCTTTTGTTGTTCAGCTGGTGGGAACTCCATACTACATGTCCCCAGAGCTCTGCCAGGGGGTGAAATACAACTTCAAATCTGATATCTGGGCTGTGGGCTGTGTTGTCTTTGAGCTTCTCACCCTGAAGAGAACCTTTGATGCTACAGTAAGTCCATAGACTGTGAGATAAATTGAATATGCTGTCTGTTATTGTCACAGTGTCTCTGCTTGTCCTGTAGCTTTTCTAACTTTTATTTTTATTCCTTCATGGCGGCTAATAATTTGAGTATTTATGAACATGAGGGTCTGAGAGCACAACCGAGAGCTGGAAGTAATATGGGCAAACTTTTCCTGCCCAGCTTTGCTGATACTCTTTGATCCTCCCCGCAACCTGAGACCTCGCACACACAGGGAATGCAGACGGTCCTGATATGTAGCAATGTTTGAAGGGAAACATTCCCTTTTGACCAAAGCAGGACTTCATTAATTGGCTGTGCAACCAAGTCCCATCTCTCTTCTCTCCCCCCACTTTCATAAATCTTATGCTGGTAGTTGGGAGTTTCACAATACAGCATCCTCTTGTGAGAGTTTGTAATCTCTGAACCTCCTAGGATTTAATTATGTTGTCTTGTTCCACGGCTTAATTATGTGAGGATTGTGGCTGACTGGCACAGCTGGGAGTTACCACTCAGCTATGTGGGGAGCATGGCTGGCTGGCTGGCACTTGTGGGTGGGTGAATAAAGCTCCCAGCTAGTGTAGTGTGGCCATGTGGGGAATGCAGCCAGACAGCCAACTGGCATGGTATGGCTGTGATATGTTCTGTACCAGCTATGGGGCCATGTCAAATCACTGTCCTTTTCTGACTTTTCATTGTCAGTGGTGCCTAGAATCCAGTACTTGAGTGCCTGCGTGGTATCTTCAGAGCTGGGGAGCTTCTGTACACTGATGGAGCCTGACATACAGGGAGGAGCCCATCCTCTCCCTCATTGCCTCATTTGGAGAGAAGCTTGGTGTTGCCACCAAACCCTAGCTTGGAAAGGCTGTTTGGAAGAGGTAGCATTCTGCAGGGGAGGTGACTAGGTTGCTGCAGCACCTAGTAGCAGCTGAGAGGAGTGGGGACATGTTGAGTACCCAGTCAGAGAAAGAGATGATAAACATCAGAGGCCTGCAGCATGCCTCCCCATTGGGCCCACAGTCCAATTCAGCTCAGCTCCTTTACAACTGGTCATTGTTTTCTCCCTAGAATCCCCTAAACCTGTGTGTGAAGATTGTACAGGGAAATCGGGCTATGGAGGTTGATTCCAGTGTCTATTCCCTGGAGCTGATCCAGATGGTGCACTCCTGCCTCGATCAGGTTGGGAAGATTAATTTTCTCTTCAGATCTTCTGCCCATTGCCTAAGTCCTGCAGCTCCAGAGCAGTGGGTGATTGCTGAGATGTGTATTTCAGAGTGGGGTATGTAGGTGCAGACAGATTCCCACATGCAGCTACCTGTGCAGCCTGGTGTGTCAGTGAGAGTGACATCTGCTTCCTCTTGTTCTCTGAAAACTTCCTGTCTGGATGCCTTTCCAGCTCCATGGGATTTGGGGGGCTGCTGGATTTTTTCTGATGCTGTATGTTGGGGGATGGTTAGAGGCTGAGGTTTTCACATTTATCAGCAGGCCTATCAGCATGATAGATATGGAAGCATCTTCCCAGCATGATCTGTCCTGGCTCCACCTCTGGCTCCAGCTCTCTGGGCTGTGCCTTTTGGCTTAATGTTCTTGTTGCCCTCAGAGCACGTGCTTCTTGGAGGCAGTTAAATTGCACACATCTTTGGAGTGTGGGAGCCCCCAGTTTGAATATCGGGCATTTAACCCTGTGCTGTCCAGAGACATGATGGCCCTTTGGTTCATTTCTGTTTGACCGCTTGCCTTTCTGAAGGCAAGCAGGGCATGAGAGAAGGAGACCAGTGGGGGCTGGAATGAGCTATTCTATCCCAAGATTTCACTGTAGACTTTCCTTAGGAGTGACCTCTTGCTCACCTCTTTCAGGATCCTGAGAAGAGGCCAACTGCCGATGAGCTGCTTGAACATGTTCTTCTCAGCAAACGCAGGAGGTAGCCAAATGTTCTCACCTTGGACATAGATGGGCTGTAGGGGTCAGGAGGGACCTTAGAGCAAACTAATAATTCTGATGCTTCCCGAATTCAGCCCTTAGATTGATTTCTGGCTGCTAGGAGGCACACCTTGAAATAGACTCTACCTTTTTCAAGAGAGGGGAGTGGATTGCTGCTATTCAGGCAAGAGAGAGCCTTGCTGGTGCCTTTTAATTAACCTGCGTACCGGTGGGAGCATGGGGGCTGGGGAGTGCCCATCTGCCTCTTTGGCCTAACAGCTGATATGCTGAGAACTCTTGTGCGTTTCTCTGAGACTCCTTAGAGGGATCCTAGCTACTGACATTCAAGTTAGACCTTTGGGAACACATAGCAGCACTCAGGCACTTGTAAGATCATTATAAAAGCCCTTTTATTTCCTGTATCTCATGTAATAAGCCCAGTCCAGCACTTTTCCCCTTAGCCTTCCCTGCAGAGTTGTGATGAAAATGCCCTATTTCAGTGGGTGCCCACACTTAGCTGCACTAAAGACCATGTTGGCAACTTACCAGGAGCCTGAGGACTGTGCTTGACTATTTGCCCACCCTCATCTTCAGTGCAGCGGGGCAGCCCACAGAGACTGCAAGTCAAGTCCCAAGATGTGCTGCTTCATGGTGTTCTAAGTGGCCTGGCAGAGACGTAACCTACCTACTCCTTCATGTAAGATGAGGGTGGCTGTGGGCCATGCTGTTAGACTGTTTGAGTTACCCTTTGGCCACCCTGGTGGTAGATTTATTTCCTTGCTTAAAGGTGCTTTTCGTTGGTATGCAACCCCCAGAATGATGCTCCTGGCTGTTGTCTTGCTGAACATTCCATCTTAGGATGAGATTTAAAATCCAGATCCTGTTCACTTGTGGTCATTAAAGATCCAGTGGTACTTTTCACAAAAGTTGGGGTGTAAGCTTCATCATCATCGCCAAATTCTGGCTCTGGTATATTCTTTTTGCGTCCCTTAATTCCCACGAGAGTTTGTTAGCTCTGTGGTGCGTTACTTCTGCACTAATCATATGTATTGCTGTAGGATGTGTAAATAGCTGCCGTGGTCCACCCCAGAAGGAGCAGCATTTCATTTGAAGGGAAAGTAATCCCTGTGTATGGCTTGTCAGTTTGTCAAGTCTGTAAGGTGTTTGGGCTATAGTAATATGTAGTTACTATTTTCTATAATGTGTTCCTTTTTTTTCTTTTTCCCTTTTTCCCCCCTGTGGCAGGGAGATGGAGGAGAAAGTCACTCTGCTTAATGGGCCAACCAAACGACCAAGGTAATGATTTGAGCATGTATTTAAAGAGAAATTTGTAGAGAATAGCTCCCTACCTAGAAATTTTGCTGAGAATGTTAGAGATGAGGCTGTGACATCCTTAATCGAGTGTTATAGTTAGAAAAACTTTAAATGCTAGAAACTCAGGGAGGGGGCAATTGTATGCTTATCAGTGTATGAGGCTATAATCTGACCTCTTCTTTTCAGGCTCGTCTCAAGTGCAAAGGTGGGAGTTTTTACTACATGTGGGGAGAGTGTTAGGTGGATCATTCTGTCTCTGAGATAAGTCATTTGCTTGAAGGGGCCCCATAATTATTGGCAGATAACATGCAGCTAACTAAAACAACAAGATACAGACTAACACGGCTACCCCCTGATACATGCAGCTAACTGACACTGAAGCAGCATGAGAGACCCAGTTCAGAAGAGCAGGAGGTGTCCTGTTTGCATCTCAGTTCCCTCAGTGTACATTGTTATGTCACTTGGCTTGGTGAGTGGCCTAGGGGAAAGGGATGGGGTGTGGGGGAAGCACTGCTTGGACTCTGAGGAGGCTGCCAAGCACAGCCTATATCTGTCAGCTACCCATCCTTCTCCATGGAGAGAGGGTGTGGTGATGTCCCCACATGCTTGGCTGTTTGTGGGGTCCATGGACAGTGTGAGAGTTGGCTCTGGTCTATATCTGGAGGGTGTGATCTCTGACTGGTATTGGGAGGGCAAATGAGGTAGTTACAGTGGGTTTCTAGGCCAAATAGGGAGGGTAGTCAGTATAGCTTGGGCTCTTCAGGCCATAGTGAAATGGGGGAGATGCTGGGTCTGCACTGTGTTGAGGGTCAGATGTGAGATGTTGAACTCTGTGGCACTCTGGGTGTTGGGTGAACTGCAGAATGGTCAGGTCACTGGCCCATATGTGGTGGGTGGGTTGTGATTCATCAGTTCGTGGTGTAAGGGAGATAGTGGGTCTGTGGCCCATTTTAGAAATGTAGATGGAATAGAGTGAGTGTTGATAAGGGGGCAAAGCTAACGTTGGTATTTTCTGATCTTTGAAGTGTGCAATTTTCTATAAAAGTTCTGTTAGCAGCCTTTTGAGGGTGATAAATTCTGAACCCTAACTCAGCCCTAATGAAGTTTTTGTTGCAGAATTCTTTGTGTGTGTGAAGTTTGGGTGAAGGAGAGTGTCTTATGCTCAGATAACTCAAAAACAGTACTGGAGCGGTAACTCAAGTTAGCTATGGTTGAGATGCGGAGATGAGCACAATTAATTGAGGAGTGATGGAACAGTGAAAATTACAACAAATAACCCATAGTTTTTAAGTTAAATCCCATGACAGACTCACATTCCTAGAGACTAGTTTCCACTTTGAGGCTTTTGAAAATGAGGAGGACTAGATATTTTTATTTATTTATTTATTTTTTTAAAAAAAAGAGGTGAGGTGTGGTGGTATTCATAACAGTCCTTGGGCACGCCACGACATCATATTTACTGCCCACAGGCACCAGGCTGCCAGTGAGGAATTGGGCTATTCATTTGAATTTTGTGACTGTTTTTCATAAAACAGTATGTGTATAAATTCTCCTTTAATCGCAGCTAATGAGCTAATTTGTAGCAAATAGTTTCTGCAATAAATGTAGCTGTTTTTCTGCTGGCGAATTATCAAACAGTTTGATTTTCACAAATTGATTATTTGAAAGCATTGGCTCAGCTCTGTGTTTGATCCTGTTTCAGTCCACGTGCTGTTCACAAACTACTTGCTTTGACTGCGGCTTCCGTTTGTGTTGTGTTGTTTGTGGAGTGACTGGTCACCTAAGTTATGTAGCATGTTTTTGTTCCCTGATTGGATGTCTGAAATTCTGTTGAAGGGAAACTGGAGATTGAGATGGCCACGTGTTCCTTTGTGTATGTTTGCGTGATTATTTGTGAATCTTTCACTTTTTGAGCATTTTTTCATGAGTACTCATGAGACCTTCACATTTGACAAATACCAACTGTCATGTCAGTATTCTAAATGTCATCCGATTGGATTCTGGTTTTTATTTGAATGATTGTTGGAGGCTCCTTTTTCTGTAGTGCTCACCCAGCTGTGCTTCTGAGCATATTTAGAACACTCCAGACATCACAGTCTCTGAAGAGAGAAGAATTTTTGTAAAGAAAAATCCATTAATGTTCGTGAAGAGCTGCAGCTCAGACGCAAGCAGTCCAATTCTCTTTTAGCTTCTCCTGTGTGGGGACCAGAAGAAAGGATTTGGGTTGAACAGTGTTGACAGTGCTCATAGCTTCATACTAAGAGCATTTGTGTTCTGGGGGGTCTTATACAGGTCGAGCACTGTCAGTGAGACACCAATTGCAGTGGTGACTTCGCGCACTAGTGAAGTGTATGTTTGGGGGGGTGGGAAGTCCACCCCCCAGAAGCTGGATGTCATCAAAAGTGGCTGCAGTGCGCGCCAGGTGTGTGCCGGAAACACTCACTTTGCTGTGGTGACAGTGGAGAAGGAACTCTACACCTGGGTGGTAAGTGAGCCAAGCAGAAAGAACTTGGGAAGGCAAGGAGGCCAGGGATAGAAGATGTAAAAGTTAGAGTATCCAGCCATAGGTCAGTTTATCAGTCTGTTAGAAACAGGAGAATGGAGCTCAGGAAAGAGAGAGATGAAATGTAGGCAAGTTTGGGGATTGGTTGAAGTAGCGGAAATGGTTGGAGGCAGCCCCTTTGGGTGCTAACCTAAACCTCTCAAGTATAATATTTTTTTATGATGGGGAGGGGGTGGGGGAAGTGATCTGTTGTGGAGTCAGGTGTTGAAGTGCTGCTGATGTTACCCAGAATTGCAGCACACCAAAGGGTGGTAAGTTAGGGACTGTGGCATGATGCCCTGAGTCAAGTACCCTTTCTTTCCCTCCCCTATCTGGAAGTGCAGTGTCAGTCTTGTACTATTCCATTGGCCTGTATCTATTTTTAGAGAAAGGTTTACAGAGACCACATGGAATGAGAATGCAGGAGTCATGTGCTGAGTGCAGGAACTATGGCCTGGCTGGATATAGGTAGGACTCTGAGTACTCTGCAGCAGGCTGTTTCCAAATTCTGCAGCAAGGGCCCCTTCTTTCAGTGACCAAGCTGGAGACTGCAGCAGCTTAAGGTGAATGGAAAAATTGAGTTTTGTAGTGAATTTTAAAATAATTCACTTTTGTTTCCTCTGTTGCTTTGGTATTAAACTAAACAAATGTATCCTACACCTACATTTTCAGCGTTCTGCAGATTTGTGTATTGACCACACACAACTGCAGCATAGAACCTGTTCAGAGGGGAAGAGGAGGAGCAGGAAATGTTGATCATTGAGTAGGGGATAGGTCTCTTGGGGAGGGAGGCAGTTGGTGATTGTGGGACAAACACATTCACTACTAAAACCATCAGTGAGATCATTAACATTGTTGACACTAATTGTCATATTTAGGTTTCAGCATCAACAATCCATCAAGATGAAAGGAGAAGTTCAAAATTCTCAGAGCTATTGTTTCAGTCTGTCTGCAGACTCAGGCAGACATTGCTGCATCTGTGACACTTGTTTCACACGCTTAAGGATTTCTTTGCACCTATAAGCATTAGCAGTGTATCTAATAATGAAAGCTAAGATCCTTGCACACAGTTCTGCAGCATCACAGATTACACAGGGCCTTAGCCATATAATGCATCTGTCCATTTGGGTAGGCATGGGAAAGGAGAGGCATTCCTTCCTAACTCCTCTGGCCATCAGCTGGTGGCTTGAAACCTATGATTGCTCCTCCTAAGGGCATAATTAAAGCTAACTGAAAGCCCAACGTGGCATTTAAGTGGTGTTTGGTATCATACCGCACTGAGAGACCAGCCCCTTCCCTAGGATAGGGTAGCTAAAACGCTTTCCCTTGCTGTTTTCTCCTTACCTCCTCAGTCTCAGGCTTCAAGGATACTGACAGTATCCCCCTGAGCTCTGGACATGCATCTTTACCAGGCTTCTATGTATTACAGAATATGCAGGGGGGCACAAAGCTGCATGGCCAGCTGGGGCATGGAGACAGAGCTTCATACCGGCAGCCAAAGCGTGTGGAGAAGTTGCAGGGGAAGGCTATCCACCAGGTGTCCTGTGGGGATGACTTTACCGTTTGCATCACAGGTGAGAGACTGGGTGGCATGAGGAGAGACCTGGGTCTGCTGCACAGTGGACCAGTCCGCCTCCAAGACCAGATCAGCAGAGCAGCTTTACCAGGGGAAAGGCTACACTTTGGCTTTCTCTGAGCGTCTCAAACAAGAGGCCTGCAGGTCCCAGCATGCAATGATCCATCTTAATATGAACAACTAGGTTACATTTCAGGCAAAGACTTTATAGTCTCCTGGGGCCACTCCTTTGTATTAAAGATGAGGGATGAGGGATCAGGCTCTTTTGGCCACTCCATGGGAGGCTAATAGGCAGCCTGATGCAAGTTCCGTGTGCGACTGAGTTTGCTCCTTCTTCCATGCAGATGAAGGCCAGATGTATGCCTTTGGCTCGGATTATTATGGCTGCATGGGTGTTGACAAGGCATTTGGCTCTGAGGTCCTGGACCCCCTGCAGCTGGACTTCTTCCTCAGCAACCCTGTGGAGCAGGTCTCCTGTGGAGATAATCACGTGGCTGTTCTGACCAGAAACAGAGAGGTCTACTCGTGGGGCTGTGGGGAATATGGTATGTGCAGTCATGCCACGTCCTCTTTCTGGGACCTGTTCCAAGCTTTGGAGGCCTAGGGAGGTCAGACACAGTATGACCCTGAGAGGGAATGGAAACACATCCACTCTTATCGCAACTGGCAGGATGGTGGCTACGATGCAGTGTTATAAAGCAGAAAATGGATGAGGGTTGCCTAGGGCATCTTAGGGTACGTCTATACTTACCTCCGGGTCCGGCAGTAAGCAATCGATCTTCTGGGATCGATTTATCGCGTCTTGTCTAGACGCGATAAATCGATCCCGGATTTATCCCGGAAGTGCTCACCGTGGACGCCACTACTCCTGCTCCGCGAGAGGAGTACACAGAGTTGACGGGGGAGTCTGCCTGCCGCGTGTGGACCCGCGTTAAGTTCGTACTAAGATACTTCGACTTCAGCTACGTTATTCACGTAGCTGAAGTTGTGTATCTTAGTTCGAAGTGGGGGGTTAGTGTGGACCAGCCTTTGGAGGCCAAAAATCACCTAGTCGTTCATGGGGTTTTCTTTCCAACTTAGATTGAGAGATGAGGAATGAACCTTTGGGATTTTACTAGGAAATTAGGAGGTAGGGTGGTTTCCCCAGGTACTCTGCCTTTGGGACGGAGAGTTCCCTGTGAACTGGAGCAGTGCACTTTGTCCTTGGAGGGGTTACCCTGATGAATGGAAAGCAGCACTGTTTTCCCAGAAGCAGGGTTCCTGTCTTTGGGGGATTCTGCTAGGAGTGGGGAAGGACAAGGGCATGTCCCAGGGACAGGCCTCTCAGCCATGGGAAGATTGTGCATGCCTGTTTCTCACCATAGTCTCTCTGCTGACACAGGGCGTCTGGGTTTGGATTCGGAAGAGGATCACTACACCCCTCAGAAGGTAAAACTCCAGCTGCCTCCTTCTGAAACACCTCTCGGGCATTAATCTGGGCCCAAATGAGTCACTGTTTTCGAAAATTTGCTGCCTGAGTTTGTTTTTCCCAGGGCACTGCAGAGTTTTGATGATTCCATATTCACTTATTCCCTTCACCAATCACTGGCACTAGATCTAATGGCAGCTATCAGTCTGTCTGAGACGGGAAATATAGCTCTCAAAATGGCCAAGCTAGGGGTGCTCCCCGTGCCTTGTGACTTCCAACTTCACTGCTCTGAGACTTCCTTGCAGAGACAATGGCAAGTGATGAACTTGACAAGAAAGTCCCGTAGGAGAAGAGCTTCCTGAACTATTAGTCAGTACCAAATTCCATGCCCCAGATCTACAGAGGAAAATTTCACTTCTCTAACCTACTGGAATTCTTTGAGTGTTTCACAAAATAATGGCAAAAGGAAAATGAGTTGATATAACTTGCCAAAGATTATTGGAAAGCCATATAAAATCCCTCCCAAAAGGAGTGAGAGATAAAGTTCTATCATGGGTTAGAAACCAGCTAAGAGACGGAAAACAAAGGATAGGATAATTTATCAATTTTCTTCATGGCAAGAAGTTTACTTGGAGGCTCCAAGTGTTACTTGATGTATTTATTAATGATCAGAACAGGTGGATGAACAGAGTGGGGTTAAATTTTGCAGATTACACAAAATTATGTAGGTTAGTCAATAGTAGAGAAGACTGTGAGGCACTCTGGAACCTCACATGAAATCAGCAAGTTTGCATGGCTAAAATGTTTACTGTGATCATTTTTCCCCCACTCACTACATTGTCAGGAATAGGACCTAGATTAGATGAACCACTTCTTTGATCCAGTCAGGTATTTCCTGTGTTCTAGGTTTGGTCCCTGGCTTCTGCTCCATATCTGTGAGGACTTGATTCCTGGCATTTGTGTTTTCAATCTAGGTGGATGTTCCAAAGACCTTGAACATTGTCTCAGTCCAGTGTGGCTGTGATGGAACTTTCCTGCTCACCCAGACGGGCAAAGTGCTGGCATGTGGACTCAACGAGTTCAACAAACTGGGCCTGAACCAATGCACGTCTGGGATCATCAACCATGATGTGAGTGCATCTGGTGCTCCTGTGCCTGCTCCCAGGGTTTCCTAGAAGATGGGGAAGCAGAGGTCCCCCAACAATGGCAAGGAATCCATCACATGGGATACGTCCATCCGCTGGATCCCAGCTCAGAACTGCAGGGGGAAGGGAAATCCTAACGCACCTGCTAGTATGATGAGAGGCAAATCATTCCCCAGCCTCACATCTGCCAGTGGGTTCAGTTCACTTCTGTGGTGCTAAAACAGCATGTTAGCTGCATCTGGGGCACTCATATAACGTAAGTGGAATCTGAGCCTGGCAGGAATTGCCTGCCTTCTTGCAGGGCTGGCAGACCCAGCACTGTCCTCTACCCAAGACTTGCATAGATAGATCTTGGCTGGTGAATGTGCATGATGTGTGTGCCCCTGGGGTACTGGCTCTGGGCTTTACATGATTATGTCTGGTCTCTTCCTTCAGACCTACTATGAAGTTCCCTACACCACTTCCCTTACTCTGGCCAAGCAGCTCTCCTTCTACAAGATCCGCACCATTGCCCCAGGAAAGACGCACACAGCTTCCATAGATGGTGAGACCTACTCACAGTTCAAGTGGTGTTGGGGAATGGCTCCACTTCCCCACTCCCAGTTAGAGGAGCTAGTTGTAGTCCCCAGGGATAGGCTTTCACTGTACATGTCACTGGCTTGTATGCTGTGTTCGGAGTTAGTAGGATACCATTTGTGCTGGTCCTTTAAATCAGCTCTATTCCATTTCATTTCAGCTCCACTGAGCAAAGTAGAAGCTTATGAAGCCCCATCCAGTGATTGTGAGCCGAGTACTGACCCTTGGGCACTGAAGGTTTTAGATAGGGTCTCAGCTCCCTTTGCCACTGGCTGTCAGTTCCTGGAGCAGGCATGAATTTCAGGTTGTTCAGCAGCAGCAATATCAGAGCTCGGTTCAGCCCTCCTAAAGGGAGGAGAGGCTCGTGCATGGAAAGGACAATACCTTGGGAAAGGCTGACGTTCAGCTTTAGAACCTGATCAGGTTCCCCCTGCCAGAGCACCTCAGTTAAGGGACTGTGAGGAGTCACGGGATCCAGAGTCAAAGGTGGGAAGCAAATGATATTTGAATGGCTGGGGGATTTTCTTGGGTTGAAGCAATTCTCACTGGCTAATAGCCCCCTTCCAGCATGACCAAGTTCCTAGCAGATTCCTTTTTGGTCATGGGTTATTGCTAGTAATTCTCTCTGCGTGCATGGCTGCTTTCTGTCTTGGGTACCTACCATGACTCTCCTCATTCCTCCTCTCAGAGCGGGGACGCTTGCTGACCTTCGGCTCCAACAAGTGTGGACAGCTGGGTGTTGGTGACTATAAGAAGCATCTGGGAATTAACCTGCTGGGAGGCCCCCTTGGGGGTAAGCAGGTGATCAGGGTTTCATGTGGAGATGAATTCACCATAGCTGCTACTGATGGTGAGTGGGCATTTGTGGGGCTGCAGTGGACTCCTCCTGTGGGCTGGGTCTGCAGAATAGTTTCAGACATTTGGCTTCCATCTAGCAATGGAAGCATTTCCTGTATCTTGTGCCATTCAGGGCAGCACAGAAAGGCTGCCGTCTTTGCAGTTAGCCCTGGCACAGTCAGGCTTTAAAAGGCTGTGACTGGAAAAGGGAAATTTTCCCAGATTGGTGCCATATCAGTGGGGCAGGGCAGCACAAAGCTTTAGCTAATGCTGTCCATAGGGTACCAAGTGGTGGGCTGGAGACTGGCTGCTAGACTTCACTACACACAATTGTAGCCTTCCAATGGCTAGTTGGTAGCAGGTGGACTAGACGCCCTGTCTGTCTTGAAGCGGAGTAGCTATGGGAAAGAAGTGAGGTGTGGTGGGGCCCCTGGAAGGGTAATGAGGTGTTTCTAAGTTCAGGCTGATGGATCAGTTTTTTCCTAGATAACCATATCTTTGCCTGGGGCAATGGTGGGAATGGACGTCTGGCAATGACACCGACAGAGAGAGCTCATGGCTCTGATATTTGTACTTCATGGCCTCGGCCCATTTTTGGGTCCCTGCATCACGTTCCAGATCTGTCCTGCCGCGGCTGGCACACCATTCTCATTGTTGGTGAGTGTGATTCAGGGAAAGAGGCTGTTTCAAGGACATTTGTGGTGATAACTCAGTACTCGCTAACATGGGCTTCCTGGGAGAGAGGGTCAAGATCATTCTGAGGGAACTCACTGGCAAGTCCATATCAGTCCCAGTACTGGAACACTGGTTTTGTCCTGTTTTGATTTGTACCATCTTTGTGAGAGCCCCTTTACCGAAGGGATATTCTTTCTTTCCATAGAAAAGGTGCTGAATTCCAAAACCATCCGATCCAACAGTAGTGGCTTGTCCATCGGTACTGGTGAGTAATCAGCCCTGGGTAAAAGCCATGCGGGTCACTCCACAGCTGGGGTTCCTGGGCAGCAGCAGCTTTGATGCACATTGGAAAGGTTCAGACATGTGCAGAGTCATTTCAAAGGGCTTTCAGAGCCAGTCATTACCCATCCCACTGTCACTGCTTCCTGCCTGCACTGGGCTTCCTGGTCTCCTTCCCTACTGGGGCCAGCTGACTGCCTCCCTCTCCAGTATTGTAGTATCTGTGAGGAGCATGATAGGAGGTTATTTGCCTCCAATTAGCACAGTGACACCCGTTGTCTGCTTTGGTGCAAGCAAAACCAGTCCTTATTAACCAAACCAGATTTCAGTCCACTCAAACCCCCTAGAAGTGTGAGATCTGAGAAAACTAGAACACCTGAAATTTCTGAGGCGCAAAGACCTCAGGTCCTTGCAGGAGGCCCTGGAGATAACAAATGTGAGAGCCAAGCACCTGAAATGTAAACCTCATCTGTATACTCCATGTTGAAGTCCTTGCCCAGCAGGGGGCTTGCAGATTGAGTTAGATTGAGTGCAGACAAGGAAGCTCATGGTCTGTGCAGGGTGGTTCTATTATTTTATCCAGTCACCGTGGTATCTAGGTGTGAATTATGGTATCTGTGTCCAGCTGGCTCAGGCCTCTGTATTTTTTCAGACATGGCCCTTGCACCAATGCACCGTGAGAGTGGATGCAGTTGGTCCTGTCACAGGGTTTCAGTTCTGTCTTTGAAAGGCCTCAAAGAAGAATGTGAGGGGCTTTGAATAAAGAGAGGGAGGCCAACTAGTGCACAAGATGAGGAAGGGCCAAGCCTAAGGGGAAGGATCCGAACAGCATGGGAGAGGAGTAGGAAGAGATGGAGGCAGGAGCTGAGCTGTATGGGTGCCTTTAACCTGAGACGCTTGAACTTGATGTGGAAGGCAAGAGGAAATCAATAGAGGGAGGTGAGTGGGGAGGTGATATGATGACAGCTACTGGAGGGGGCACCTTTGGCAGAAACATTTTGGATGGACTGAAGCAGGGCAAGGTCAGAGGCTTGTTGGCGGGAGAGCTGGACATTGTGGGGTCTGTGTCTAGTTAGCTTAGCTTGGGGTGCCTGTGGTTCAATAACTCTCACCAAAGTGGCAATGACCTCATTAACTTTCAAACAGACTGTGTTACGAGGGCTAGGATGGCAGGGCAGGCTGATAGGATTGGACTGGATGCTTGTGGAGGTGGTGGGACTGGATGGGTATCTACAGATATGAAGACAAGGAGATAGTGTGTGTGTGGGTGGGGGAGGAGGGGAAGCAGTCAACTCTTCTTTCTGATCAGTCTAGGCATTTGTCATCAGTGTCCCTTTATGTAACAGGAGGCAGCTTGGTGGATGAGGAGGTGGTTACCTATCTTGGAGTCACTCCAGGGACTTTTGGGTTGGGAGAGATAAGGCCAGGAAGCAAGATTGTGTGGCAGAGGGTCACTTTTGGGGAGGGTTGCATGGTGTTTTATGAATTACATAACTGGAAGGAGACACAGTCCAGGCAAATATATTCACCCTCAGGGTTCTGCAGTTAAAGTAGCTTCCAGGAGGATAACCTCCCCTTCTCTTTTTTTCTGCCTCATCTGGGATCCAGCACCTGCTGCATTCCCTGAACAGGCAGAGCCAGTGAAATGTGTAAGGTTGCTGCTTCTCTTTCTTGTCTGCCAGTGGCTCAGAGTTCCACGACTGGTGGAGAGGAGGAGGAAAATGAACGGGAATTTGAAACCCCTGATCCAAGTGGAGGCTTTCGGGGAACCATGGAAGCAGATCGTGGAATGGGGGGCTGGATCAGTGCAACAGAGGCCATGGGGGACAGCAATGCTGACAGCAGCTCCTGCCCTGGCTGGCTGCGTAAGGTAACAAACTGCCTCATGAATTTATCTAAAATCCCAGGGATTACGGTTAAGGGAGAACAAGCTGCCCCTTCTTCCTCAAAGAGTCCAGGAAGAAGAGCTCCAAGAGGCTTCTCTCTAAACTGTCTGCAGTCTTTCTTCCCCACCAGAAGGCACAGGAGACCTCTTCTTCACCAGATTGGCATTTCTCTGCTTGTTCTGTGGTAGTACCTGGAATTAGACACGCAGCCAACACCACTGGTTTGGTCAACTTAATGTACCCTATCTACACTCACACACCTCATACATCATTAGAAAGCTCATCACGTCCGCTTTAAGATGCGGTACAATGTGGAGCTGTCAAGTGGTGCCATTACCATAGAAATGGGATGAACAGTGTCTCCAAAATGACCATGTAGCAATGCGACAACTCACTGGCGCGGCAGCTCCTGCTAGTCATCCAGGGAATTAGCTTTTCCAGCCTTGGAGTGCCCTCTGCTGGCCGGTGCCCCGCCTGCCGTTGGCCCCCCCCCGTGTCCCTCCCGGACCCCGGTGCCCCTTTACCTTGGGTGCTGCCCCCTGGCAGTACCTCCACAGATCTGGGTCTCCCTTCCCCAGGGAACCCGCAACCCTCTATCCCCACCTCGCCTCAGTCTATGGCTACTGCCAGTCTCCATCTAGCCCCCGCTCACTGGGGCAGACTGCAGTGTACAAGGCATTCATCTTTGGCAAAGGGGGGGTTTGGACCTGCTGCCTTTGCCTAACCCCGGGCTGTAGCCTCTGCAACCCCAGTACCTCATTTGGCCTTGCACAGGGGCCTGCAACCTGGGGAGTTGCCAGGCAGGAGCTCCTCTCGCCTTTCCCCAGTCCTGCTCTGTTGCCTGCACCCTCAGCTCCCAGGCAGCTAGGTCCTTCTCCCCCTGAAGTTGGAGGGAGAGTGCCTAGCTCCTGACTCATAACCCTTTTATTAGGGCCAGCTGAGGTCTGATTGGGGCGTGGCCCAGCTATGGCTGCTTCCCTAATCAGCCTAGCTTTTAGCTCGCAGCCCCAGCCCTCTCCCAGGGTTGTCTGTAACCCTTTCCAGATTAGGGAGTGGGTGACCACCCCTCTACAGACCACTTTGAAATATTTGCATACATTTGTTAGTTTAATGACTCTAGGTATTATTGCAAGACATAAAATTCAATTTCTTTGTGACCCAAAGCATCACAACAACAATCTAAAGGGTGAAACAAAAGCTAACACCACATTTTTACAGGTATCATTGAAATGTAATAGCTCTGGTAACATCCCTAGTCAACATCTTGTTCATCATTATGATCTCTGTCAGGAGTGCATGGGATAACATAGTCTTCATTGCCTTGGCTTATACACAGTTCTGTGCAGGGAAGATTGTTCTGACTACAGACACAGTAGATTGTGCAACAACCTCTACTGGTACAGGCACAAATAAGGTCTTGTAGAAGCTCAGCTGCTATTGGGCCCTTGAAGAGTACAGGCAGTAGTTCATCCTCTACACTGCAATAGTGATCCAATAGCTGGTTTACCGATTTGTGAAGACATTCAAATATTTGTTTGCCAAGATGCTCTTTTGATGTGCTTTTCAGAACTGTCCTCAGGTCTAGATTGAGGCGTCTCTATGGGTCTCTTTTTTTTCTTTCTCATGCTGGTCAGACAGCACCGCTGCCAACTTATTTGGTGCAGAAATTGCTGCTTGTCCATCACTCTTTCCCAATTTGGCAAGATGTCGGAAGTGGTATGGTACCTTTGTTTTGACAACATTAAACACAATTTTTTCTAAATATTAAATAGGACTGATACAGAGTCACATCCTGTTAATACATGTACAGCAGGAAGTGTGTTGCAGAAGTCAGGGTGAATGCATCACAAATTGCATGCACAGATACGAAGCAGTGCTTGTCCATTGTGCTGGTAATGGTAATGGTGCTTACATGTTACCTATGTGTTCCAGTTTTGGAAAGCAATGAACAGCAAGGATCAAAACTTGTGTATCAGGTGACCTTATTATGGTTCCTTTGACACACACAGAATCAAAATCCATATTGGTACATACAGCATGCAAAAGTATCCTTATGTCTTCTTCCTCTTGAGTTCTGTATAAGTCTTGGACTACTTCAAAACCCTCTACTGGTGATGGACTTTGCTTATTTCACCATCCGAAAAGCCTCCAGCAAAAAGGAATGTTTGTGTTGGGTGTGCTCCTACACACTTAGGTGCATTTTTAACCCTATATTCATAGAGGAATTTTAGAAGTGACTGCCTGTTGGATATCACATTTAGAAACTTTTTCCATGGAGGCACAGGGCATCCACCAATCATCTGGTATTTCTTGCATCCAACCTTATATCCTGTCCAGCACAGTCTGTCAACAGTTTTCACAAAGTTTCTGCCATATCTGTCAAAGACTTTGATTACAGAATTGGCTTTGTCAAATCCTTTTAGGACCTGCCTTAAGTACTCAGCAGATAATTCATCGAATGCGTAGAATTAGTCTCCAGCCATCAGTTGTATGACAGCCATGGCATCTCTGGCTTCTTTGTTGTATGCTCTTTGCTCATGGAGTCTTTCAGTTTGAGCTTCCAGCTGATGCCTTAATTCAGTTTTATCTGTTCTTCTCATTGTTCCATCAGCATGGAAGAGGGGCACAGGCACAGGTCCTATTGGTTAACTAAGAAGAGTTGCCATTGAAACATCATCTCTGCATCTTGCTAAGGACAGGGCTCTGCAGAAAACAATTTCAGGACTAATAGCTGCTGCAAGTTTCCCTCCTTTGCCTGACTTAAATTTGGTGGTCTTGGCCATGTCAGCAAATGTTTTGATGCCAGATTTCTTGACTGAGCTGAAGAAGATATGTCCTGTCAGAATCAAGTGCCCCTCTCATAAATCTATTTGTTCTTCACCAACATCTGCTGTTTTCAGTAGACTCGTGTACACCTGGTTTTACATGCAGTCTAGCAAATATGTTGTTAAACTCCTCTGGATGTGATTCAGGTCAAATGGGTTTGTCATATTGTTGATGACATTGTTGATAAGAGTTGTAACATGCTCTTCACCCTTCAGTGCAGAAGTCTTCATTACTTCTCATTAGGCCACTTCTTTCTCCCATAGCTTTTGCATATTTATATTATGGTACTATGTATTATCTCTAACACTGAGCTCTGCATAAGTGTCACTGAATTAAAAAGCTAGTTTCTAGAATATTTCAAATGCAAGTACTGCATGCATAGGCAATTACAAATTAAAATCTTTTACCAGGCAGACTCGATGCTACCTTATATGTACAATAGCTTACAGATGGAGAAGCACTATATTAGGAATTCACATACGTTTATATGTACCCACTATGCAGCACAAACTGTAGGCACACAATCTGCTTCTACTGGTGCAAAACCTTCAGTATGAGACTGATCTGGTCAGCAAATTTCAATTGAAGGTATAGAAAACTATTATCACGTGTAAGATACTTTGATATTGATAGTATCAGAGGGGTAGTCGTGTTAGTCTGGATCTGTAAAAAGCAACAAAAAGTCCTGTGGCACCTTATAAACTAACAGACTTATTGGAGCATAAGCTTTCGTGGGTGAATACCCACTTCGTCAGATGCATATTGATATTCACCATTTTTTGCCACATTCTAAACAGCTTCATTTCTGAAAAAAATACTTGCCCATGCAAAACTAAAAAATCTTTTAATACACTGTTGTTTGGTAGCTTTGACCAAGAAGTACCACACTAAGGTGCTGAAATTAACTTAAACAGTAAAAACTGTACTCATGGTCCTGTTGCAGTGTTTCTGGAACTGTGCAGAAAATGACACTTTTTTTGTTTTTAGGTACCAGTGTTTCACCTTGTCTACAGGCTTACGGCACCACTTGACTACTCCATTTTATGCCTCATATAAACATACATAAGTTTTCAAGTTATATATAGTGTGGGTGTGTGTAGGGTGAGTACATTAGTATAGTCCTTTTTGGAGAATTGTCACACGCCTAAATGGTCACACAAACGGGACCTGTTGGCCAACCACCCTACACCAGGAAATGGTGTGGAGTTCACCCCGATGATGATCTGAGAGCCTAGTGCAGTGCCAGGCTACTTATCCAGAGGAGAGTGTTGCTGCTAGTCTGACTTCAAGCAAGGGGTCTGCTGCGTGAGTAGCCCTTAAGCCATAGTCTTGTTTTCCACCACAAGAGGGTGCTGGTGTCCTGGCTGACGAGATGCAGGGTGTTTGAGAGCATGAGGAATCTCTGACACAATGTTGCTTCTGTGTGTGTCCAGGAACTGGAGAATGCTGAATTCATACCTATGCCTGACAGCCCATTTCCTATGAGCACAGACTCTTCAGAGCCTGAAAAGGAGACTCTTCCCTATCAGGAACTGCAAGGACTCAAAGTGGCCTCTGATGCTCCTGCTGAATTCAAACCCAAGATAGAGCCCCAGGTAACATATATCTTAAGATCACATCTCCCACAATGAATGATGGTTGATTAAGAGCTGATGGGAGCATAAATGGCAACATTTGAGTTGTGGGGAGGTCTAGTGGGGGCTATTGGATCAGGCTAATTGATGGTCTGGATGAGAGTGGAAAGGGGCATGTTAGTGATGTTCACAGCTGATGCTAACTTGGGAGGAGTTGTGAATACCAGTGAGGAGAGAGAAATCCAAGAGACACTAGACATATGGGCAGGAAATAAAAGGAGTTTTGGTTTAGGAAAAATGCAGCTAACACATCTGGGGAAATATTAACTCCATGCTGGGAGACTTCAGTGGGAGGGAGGAACCTGGGAAGCATGGACAGGGCAGGAAATTATACAAGAGTTTATAGTGCTGCCATCTCTAGATGAGGTGCTAATTCCCGACTCACCTGGGAAATTAAGCTGGGGTGGGGAGGCATCAAGGAGGATTTCAGAATGACAAGCAGGTAGGGACAACAGCTGCAAAGAGGGAGGAAGGTGTGTCCAAATTTGGAGTCAGGGGAGACCTGGCTGCCCAAGGATCCAGCACTTAGTGCTTGAAAATCTGCAACTTCAGCAGCTGTGGTGCCATCTTTCATCCTCATTCTCTCACCATGGCACAGGCAGCCACTGGCCTGGGAGGTTTCACATGTTCCACACACATACAGACTCACTCCCCCATCTCTCTTTGTAGCAAATGTGTTCAGCTCCAGCCCTGCCTTATATGGAGGGAAAGGCAGTGTCTCCAGTTTCAGCCTGTGTGTGCAACACTTTGCAAACTGAGGTGGAGCGGTTGCAGGGCTTGGTGTTACAGTGTCTGGCTGATCAACAGAAGCTGCAGCAGGAAACCAGTCGTCTCAGTGCCCAGCTCCAGAGGTTCTGCAGGGGGACAGAGGGAATGCAGCAGGTGAGGACATTCCTTGGGTGGGGCATTCAGGCTGAGAATCCCCACACCCTTTGGAAGTTGTGTGTGGGGGTAGAGAATTTTGATCCTAGCTCTGGCTGGATTTGGGGGAGGGGAGGGGAGGAGAAGAGGAAGAGCTTTTAATCAAACTCAAATCTCTTAAGCCAGGAGGAGATGGGACAGAACAGAGGGGTGTAGGGTAAAAATTCCTTGTGCCTGTTGCTCTTTGTCAACTGCAAAGACACTCTGGTTTACTCTATGGCAATAATTTAATAGTAATACAGCCATGAGGCAGGCACTTCAGTGCCTAAAGGGCTTTGGGCAACTTGTATTTCTCCTGTCCAAGAAGAGGGGAGCAGTTAGATGTAGTGTGTCCTGGCTGGGATTGCCATAGTAGCTCTCTCTGTGATGGTAGAAACTTGCATCTGGAGTAGCCAGCAAATTGTGTATGGCCAGCAGCTGAGTTCTGGGAGTGACTGACTATTTGTCTGGACAGCTGCAGGCTCATTCCAAAGGAACCCAGACAGCCAAAGAAGAGATGGAAACGGATCCAAAAACTGACTTGGATTCAGATTCCTGGTGTCTCTTGGGAACGGACTCATGCCGCTCCAGCCTCTAGTCTCTTGAGCTTGCTGGGGTCCATCCAACTTCACAACACACTAACTGAATGCAGAGAGCGGCTTTCCTGGCTTCAGGTCACTCACAGATAAGGAGCGAGGGCGGAGGCTCCAGAGCAGCACCCATGTACGTTTGGTGGGAGACACCTCCTTTTAGATATGATCTAGGAGTGAGTTTTCAGAGGGGCAGGGCCCTGAGCTCCGGGTCATGGTCAGCTCAGTGATTATGGCAGCAGCAGCTCTTCTCTGTACCTCATCCATCAATCCTGCCCTTGAAGCAAGACAACCCTGGACCCATCATGTTGATGGCTCCGGTAGCAGCTTGTGGCCCTTTTTGTTTCACTGCTTCCTGAGAGCTGCCCTTGGGACCCCAGCATTAGTCACTGCACCTCTAGATGAGAGAGAGGGAGAGAGAGAACCATTGAGAACGGAAATTGGCTGAACCCTAACTCCCCACCTTCACTTTAGAGCGGTGAACTCTGAGCTGCTCCCAGCCGTTATGGCAATGGACAGGGCCCTAGCCCGTGGGACAGCTCCATCCTGCTTACGGGCAAACAGAGCTTTGAATGTGTTTTACTCTGGAGGCAGTGGGGAGATGGTGATAGAAAGCATGCCCCTGACTTGAGGTGCAGGCTTTGGCCATACAGCTGTGTGCCCTAGTCCTACAGATGAAGTTTAAATGCTTTATTCTGAGGGCCTAGCACTCAGCTAGTGCTTTTCGCCCTCCAAGCACTGCACAAACAGGAGAATTGGATGTAGTTTCCAGTTGTAGCAGAGGGAACTGCCAGAGATAGGGTTGTTGAGTTCAGACCAGCTCCTTCCTAACCAGAAAAGGTGTATCTGGATCTCAGGCTGTTGCACACTCATTACTCCATCTGTTCAGATAGTTTTGGGCGCCAGAGCTGCTCTTGTCATGTCTGGTTTCTCAGAGCGAGTCCATTGCTGCTCCTGGCTTTGCTTCTACTTATCCCTCACAATAGGCTGGCACACAGTCTCCATGCTGGTGTCAGCATCGTCAGTATTTTTTCCCCCTCCATTATTTTGACAAAGTGGGAGCACAGCTGCCCTCTCAGCATGGGTCTTTACTGCAGTGCACACAGAATGTATCTTTCCCAAGGGCAGTATGTTGGTTAGGCCTCAGTCTAAAGCTCACCCCTTCTCTAGCTGCACCAGGTTCTCTCCCCCAAGGAACTTGAAGTGGCCTTTCCCATATCTCTAGTAGGGAATGAGATAGATTTTTCTAAATTGTTTAGCTAATTGACTTGGGGTGGATTTTTGGGTTGGGAAGGGCCTCTAGGGGGAAGCTAGTCCCTCACCCCTTCCCCAAGGTGGGGCTTCAAGGGAGCAGAGTCCTCTCCTCCCATGCAGTGGGGTGGGACTGTGATTTCATTATCCCTAAAACTGTCCCCATCACCAGGGTGTCTCTAGTGTTGCCTTGAATCTTTCAATGAGAGCTGTTTCACCTGCCTTAGACTTTTCTTCCCTTGTGGGGACTGTTTAAGGGTGCTAACATTTTTCTTGATGAAATCCTCTGTCTGGGGACAGATGCCAAAGCGTCCTGTCTTTTAGGATCTTCTCTAGTGCCTATCACTATAGTATTCTAGAGCTGAATCAAATGCAGTCTGTTCTGGTCAGCAACCTGGGCAGTTAGACCTCAATCTGGCTGTCCTTATCATTGTAGGGAGGGAAGGAGGGAGACAGCCTCAATGTAGGGTCTTGAATGCCAGGAGTTCAAGGGTTGCTTGGTTACTGTTGGGGACCGTGCCCTCTCTTCTCCCATATGTATTGGAGCTAGTTCTCAGGTTAGGAGTTTCAGCATAAGAATTCTGTTGCTGCAGTGGAGATGGAGTCTGTCATGTTGCAGCAGTGGCTTTGAGAAGGAGTGAAGTGCTAAGCCTAAGCCATGTCCAATAAGCGAGCACCAAGCTGATGGGAGTTGCTCTTCTGCAGTGCACTGCTATCCTCATTTCTCAATGCTTTGCAGTTGGGAAGACTGGATTCCCCTTGGGATCTAGTAGAGGATTCAGATCCCTGGCAGAGGGTGTCCTGTGCTCCACAACCACATATGTGCCTTAGAGGATTCATGCTATCCAAGTTGTGCCTATTAAAGACCACTGATTTTCACACCAGCTAGCTATGCAACCAAAAAAGCAGTTTAAACCCAGCACCATGTTTTGGGATGGAAAGTGAAGGGCAAGTGGGCAGAAGTGCCTTTGAACAGTTTCAAAACCCTTTCTACTTCTCCCCTTTTTGCATTGCTAGCTCCATATGTCAAGTCTTTTGCTAGTTTTGCTATTGAGTTGTTATAGTGGAACATGACTTATGCCTGCTCTGACACTGGCAGAATAACTAGTTTGTCATTGTCTTTCTTTGAAAGAATAAAGAATGGAGTGGTTTGTAGTTTGTTTAAATAAATGTTTAAACTAATTCTCCAGTGCGTCCTGTCTCTGTGCATATTCCCACCTCTCCTCCAGGCAGAATCTCGACTCAGGGCAGGTTCCTGTTGGAGCAGGGTCTCCTGTGTTCTCATTTCACCAAGAGGTGTGGGGAAAGTGTGCACGCACTCAGCTTAGGGGAAGGTTTATTGCTGTGAAAAAGTGGCAAGTTTTGCATTACGAGGGACATCTACATGAAAAGAGGCTGTGTGTTCCACGAAAGACCTGATCTCTTGATGCTGCTTCTTTTCCTGATGAGGATACCGTTTTACCACAGCTCCAGTGGTACCATGTGGGGTATGAGCAGCAGGAAGAGATGGGCTCCAACGGAACAAAATCCTGGTTCTCTTAGAACAGCTTTTACTGGAGTGTTAAAAGTCTCCCTCAGTCACCTATTCAGCAGTTTTAATAAGCGGCACTGCTGCCTGTTCTGATGATATATTTGCATTACCAGAGCATCAGTCATGGATCAAGGTCCCATTGTGCTGGGTGCTGTACAAACAGAGAACATAAAAACTCTGATTCTCCCTTACTTCTCTGGAGGTTTTAATCAGGGCCTCCTGTATTCTGTGGTGTCGGTGTGCCTGCCTGAGTCTGCAGATGAACTGAAACAATAGCTCAACAAGAGCAGTGAACTGCCCATTGTTGACTCTGAAACATAAAGATGGCAAGCCAATTATCTCCTGGCATAATTTCATTGACTTCAGTAGTGAAACCCCAGCAGACAATTTGGCTTACAACTTCAGTGTCAACATTAGCTATTTAATCTGCTCATTATTTTAGCAGAAATTTGCAGTGAATGTGTTTATCCCATAATCCCAACTGCCTCCCACAACTTCCCAAGAGTTAAAAGCTCCATTGTCCTCACCAACTTCCCCTGCTGACTTCTGTGATGCAGATCAGCATTGCTGACACCAACAGCCTTTGGCACATTGAGAACAGGGTGAGGACGGTGTAAAATTGGATTTAATATAAACACATCACAGGGCTTACTGTACTGATTTTCTTAAACTCGTTTCATGTTTAGTTCATTTTAAACATTCATTTATCCATCAGTTCAGATGAATTTCCACTCTCCCCCCTTTCCCATTTTCTTGCTATTTACTCCTCTCCTGCCTTCCTGTGACCTCACTGCTATCCCATAATA
Source organism: Trachemys scripta elegans (assembly GCF_013100865.1). Classification (NCBI taxonomy): domain Eukaryota; kingdom Metazoa; phylum Chordata; order Testudines; family Emydidae; genus Trachemys; species Trachemys scripta. The sequence goes on from NC_048301.1 coordinate 42,319,841, forward strand.
ATAAAAGCAGAAATGGAGTTACTAAGCCATGTGCCCAGCCTCCCATGATCACTCTGCATGTATGTTGAACCCATTTCAGACCCCATGTCTGGATTTTAATATTTCTTCCTAGGCTGTAAGCTCTTCAATACTTGTACAGTGCCCAGCACCATGCAGCTTTAACCCTAATTGGGGTCTTTGAGAACTACCATAGTGTCCCAAGGGAGGGGGCTTTGCTCACTTATCTTGGGGACAGGTCTCCTACTTCCTTGGGAGACTATTACACACCTCACAATCAAGGACTATTTCCACATATCCAGCCTCTGACTAAGCCTAGTTAAATCTGGCCCGTGTATCTTCCCCAGGCTGTGCTGAGTTGGGGCAGGATCACCATGGGCCTTGAAGAAAAAGCTACTGGGCTTTTTTTGTTCATTTTCTCCTCTCGTGAATTACTTGTTCTTCTACTGGTATCCCTACACTGCTTGTGACCCACCTGCTAGGACTTCGTTAGTATTGAACAACCTGCTACTTACATGGGGCCTAAAGACATCTGCCAGCCTGAATGCTCTCCATGGAAAACTGAGGCTGGAAAGAACCTTGCATCTGAGTCCAAGTTTGTGCACCTGGTAAGTAATCCCTTTGTAACAGTCACCCTGTTGCCTAAAGGCCCTGACCCAGCTCTAGGAGTCTTTACCATTCCACAGTTGATGCTGGAACTGATGCTGGAACTTGGGCTGAAAGGTGCCTCTCCAAATACTCAATAAGTGGCTGGTCGTGCATAGCTTCTCTGCTACTATGAGGCCCCTCTGCAAGCCTTCTGCCCCAAGGAATTCTTGTGCTGAAGCAGCATTTTATGGGTCCTCCGCCCCAATCTGCTCTTCTGATGAAAGAGATGCTATGTCAAACATGGCCCAAAATTAAGGTTTTTGGATGTTGAAAAGCAAAATGTTACTGACCCAAAGTCCAATAGAAACAGTCCCAGGATTTTCATGAATTCCTGTGGAAACAAGTTAAATAAATCCTCCCGTGGGCTATTGCAGGAGAAGCATGGAATGAGCCTGCCTGCTCCGTTTTCATTGTTCAGCTCAAAACCAATGCAGAAAATAAACAGGACTGAGCACAAAAAGGCAGCTGCAAGAGGGAAGCAGTTCTGGATTCTGCCTCCAGGGGCTGTTAGAAACAGAGGGAAGGAAAGCTGTAGTTTGTACATTGTTCTAACATGCTAATGTCTTATCTTCCCTCTCTCTGCAAAGAAACCACCTTTCCTGACTTATCCAAACTACTGTATCATCCCACACAAGGCCTCTCACTGCAGGAGCTGAGAACTCCCTCCCACCCCCTCTTCCCAGAGATCGCCACACATAGGCTTGGCAGATGAAGCTGGAGAATTGATCTTTGGGGGCTTTCGTGTGCCAGCATCTGCAGCTAAACAGCAGTAGAATTCTAGCCCACTCCCCAGCTGTTCTGCAGACAGGTGCTTCCTTCAGCACAGTCAGGGCACTAACATACAAATATCAGTTTGATCTCAGCAGCATAGGGGTATTTTTGTGTGGCTGTTTCGAGGCTGAGCACATTGTTGGTGCTTAACTAAAGGGCTTCTTTCCATCTGTGAGCTCTGGATGACCTCTGCCCCACACTGTACTACTACATGTCAGAGGAAAGAGCCCTCAGCCTTCCATCCCCACCACCTGACCATAGCAGCTAATCATGATTCTGAGGACCAGCCACCCATGGTGGTTCTTCCCTTGCTGCTGTCCCACCAACAACCCCATTCCTTACACAAGGGACATCATGGTAATCTCCTCCCACTCACACCAAGACCCAGCAATCTCTTCAAGCAAGAGAACTTGAACTCCTTGTGAAGAGCTGTAGAAGGGGAAGAGATGGGAACCAGCAGCAGTAGGGTAGTGGCCTAAACTCTCCCGGACCTATCTGCAAACACTCAGGAACCACTGGCTGCAGCTCAAAGTACAAGCACTTTAGTGTTCTGTTCATGGGGCCTGAGCTCCTTACTCACTTTACAGGGGAATATCTCAAAAGTTAGCAGCCTGCTTGGGGGATGGTGAGGACACAAAGCTTCCTCTAGACAGTTTGAGAGAGAGAGAGCTGGGATTCACTGCAGTGTGTCATCCTTAACGTCTCCTTTGTGGTGGTGGCGGGGGTCGGTTCTTGATGGTCTTGCACTTGGGAATATGCCTCTCAGCCACCTTGGGTGCAAAGCGGCGGTTGCAGTGGGGGCAGGAGATATAGTCTGGGTTCTCTACAGGGGGCAGTGGGGGCAGGTCTGAGAGCTTCCCCCCTTTGGAGATCACATGCTGTATCTCACGGGCCTGGCGCAGGGTCCGGATGAAAGACTCATGCTTTTGTCTCCAGTTGTTCTTGGGTGGCTCATTCTGCACAGAGGGGGAAAAGTGGTTAGTATAGATGGCAGGAGCTATAACTGGGCTGGCTCCAGGTCCTGCCTTTACTCACCATCTTCTCATAGAGGGCCCAACCCCATACTCAGCCCTGAACCCACCTCCAGTGCAGCAAAGCCCCAGATTGGTACTACCCCTTTACGGCAGCCGAGACAGTGGAGATAGATGGTGGTTGCCAAGGGAAGGCATCAGTCATCAGGAGGAGCAGGGGAAAGTAGCCACCTAAAGGGACCCTGCGATTATATTGCAGCTCCCTCAACCTAAGCACAGCAGACCTCCCAACACTAAGAGGTTGCCCCTTGATGGGAGCATCCTGGCCTGGTAAGAGTGGGTTCTACCCCTTGCACAGTGTAAAAGGACCGAAAGTGGCATAGGTGCTGGAACAATTTTTATAGTGGAGGTGCTGAGAGCCATTACGCAAAACTGTAAACCCTGTAAATGATGGAAACCACTTCAAACCAGGAGGTGCAGCACCCCTGTTCCAGCACCTATGGGAAGTGGAGGTGGGTCTGATCTCCCTGACTGGGCCACTCCCAGCAGCAAGGGGATCTCCTAGTTGCGAGCCTTGGTCCATGGTAAATTAATTGTGTCCAGGAGCCCAGGTCAATTTGGGGGTACCCCAAGCAGAAGCCATGGTTACCCTAGTAGGAGCCCCAAGCCCAGCTCTGGGGCTGCTGCAGTAGAGAAGTGAGGGTGTACCACCGTTATTTCTGTGTGGCCTCTGGAGGTGGGTCTGATCTCTCCACCAAGCACGGCCGGCTCCAGGCACCAGCACAGGAAGCAGGTGCTTGGGGCGGCCAATGGAAAGGGGCAGCATGTCTGGGTCTTCGGCAGCAAGTCCCTCAGTCTCGGAGGGAAGGACCGGCCGCCGAATTGCCACAGAAGAATGAAGCGGCGTGGTAGAGCTGCCGCCAAAGTGCCGCGATCGTGGCTTTATCTTTTTTTTTTTCTTTGCTGCTTGGGGCGGCAAAAAAGCTGGAGCCGGCCCTACCACCAAGAGCAGCTGTGCAGGGGAAGGACAAATCCCATCCCTCCCCAGCCCAGCCTGGACTAGCAGCCCCCAGCTGGGGCACTCCCAACAGCACGCTGAGATCTGATTTCACTGGGAAGGGCTTATTTCACAGCCCATGACACGTTTTTCACAGCTGTGAAATTAGTAGGGCCCTACTTATAAGCAAGTTCTTTCATACCCCCTCATTATTTTGGAGATCAGGTGACTATCTCCAGGCAGCGTCGGTGTCCTAAACCAAGCCCCTAAAACCTTCTAATGCTGGGTCCTGTGTACGGGCTCATTGCTGGCCTATCCCCTAAAGGTGGCGATATTCTAGTGGGCCTGAATGGAGTGTCAGGGGCATAGTAGGTATTAAAACAGCTATAATTCCATGCTTCTTAAAGAGGGAAGGACTGACACACCGCCAGGCCAGCCAGTTGCCTGGAAGTGCATGTTACCTGGGTGGGGTTTTTGCCCTTCCAGTGCTGATATTGCTCCAGCTCGGTTCCCCTGGCTCTCGCCATGCTTGAGTCAAATACTTTCCTCTTGGAGCCTTGGCTCTTGCTGCAAACATTCATGTGCTTCTCCAGCCGGAGATGGAGAAACCGACGCCCACAGAAGCCACATTCTCCTAGCTCCCCCTGCTCCCTGCCAATGGGATCCTGTGAATGCAACATTTCTGCTGCAGGGTCTTGTTCTGAGGGGGCTGCTGCAGGTGGACCCTGGCTGTGTTTCATGACCAACTTTGAACAGGAGGCCATGCTCTCCAAAGCCATGTGCTCTTGAATTTTGCTGTTGCTGGCCACCAGCCGCCCCCTCTTGAGTCTCTCTATGCCCTGCACATAGGGAAGGTGGGTATTGTTTGGCATGGGCATGGCACCCTCTGGAGACTGCTCCCAACCACAGTCCCCCTCACTGGGCCTGGCTGTAGCCCTGAAAATGTTCCCCCCAGAAAGCCCTGCTGCTTTCTTCTCTTGCATCCTCAGACCCTCTCTCTCCTTTCTCTCTTCCACCTCCACCTGCTGCTTCTCTCTCTGGATCCTCCTGAGTTCCTCCTCTGTTCTCCTCAGCTTCTCTCTGAGGAGGGCCTCTTTCCTCCGGATCTCCTCCTCCAGGCTCTGCCCAGCTGCCTCCAGCCTTTGGATGTAACCCAACTCTGCCCTGCTTGGATGGGTGGCTGACTGCTTACGCTGCTCTGCTGCCAAAGAAGATGGCAATACAGCTGGCTGGGCCCTGGCTGCTGGCAACTTCCCTCTCTTCTTTGAGCTAGAACTATTGCTGGGAGATTCAGCCATGGGTGGCGAGCTCCTGAGCTGACTTGTGCTGACCACTGGAACGCTCTCAGCTTTGCGGTGAAAGACTGGTTTCAGAGGGTAGGAGCGGTCCACCCCTTCTCTCCGTCTGGCTGCCCACTTGGAGGGCAAAGTACTGGTCTGGCTGGTGAGATACCTGCTATGGGGTCCAGCAGAGTAGAAGCCTCCCTGTCCAGAGTCCTGCTGGCTGCTCCCAGAAGAGAGAGAGCAGGAATAACTCCGGCTTTTGCAGATGCAAAGATCCTTCAGTTTCTCCTCCTTGTCACGCAAGAGCTGCTGCTGGAAGTTGTTCTTCAGGTGTTCTAGCCGGGACTGGTGCCCAAGGGCCTTGGGATGGTATCTCTTCTGCCCTGTTAATGGAAGACTGGGAGCTGCCACCATAGAATCCACAGGTGGACACACAGCCAGTTGCAGCTGAGCCATTCAGTGCCTGCGGCAGAACATTGGGGCAAAAACAAAGACATTACAGACATATTTGTTCCCAAGATGGGGCTTCCTCCCCAAAAATCTATACTCTAGAGCAGGGGTGGGCAAACTTTTTGGCCTGAGGGCCACATCTGGGAATAGAAATTGTATGGCAGGCCATGAATACTCACAAAATTGGGTTGGGGGGGACCAGCCCAAAGGACATTAATGGAGCTGTTGAATTCTCTAATGCAGTTGGAAATAAAATGCTTCTTTCCCTGCCCGTGCAATGTCTTGCTATGAAAGCAGCAGGAATGTGCTCAGCCAGCAGGGAAGTCTATTCCACTGAGACCAGGAAACAGGCTACAGCCTTCTGCTGATATTAGAACTCACCAAACCCTCTCAGTGACACATTGCAAACAAGGCTGAGAATGGGGCAGGTTTGCAGGGACTCTGTCAAACTAAACAGCATTTATTGTTATGACACACACACACACACACACACTTTCCCTTATATTAACCAACAGCCCCTGAGGTTGCTAAAGCTGAATGAATTTTGACAGGACCTGCAAAGTGCAGTTGATGCTGATGATTGTTTCCTTCATTGCCCGTCTCTCAGCCCAGACAGTGAAAATCAATGAGGTCACGTTCCTTGGTGGGATATTTCCGTGTCCCAGACGCTGAGACAGGCAGCGTTGTCAGACGGAGACAAGGCACGGCTTGCTCCGCGAGAGGTGGCTGCTGAGCTGGGACTTGAACCAGGCCCTTAAGTAAAGCACCCTTCCTCCTTTCCGCGTGGGGAAGGCCCGGCCCCGCTCGGGACCCGTTATCCCATGTCAGCGAAGGGGGATCGGGAGGTGCTCGGCACCCCAGAAAAAGCCCTCTGGCGAGCGAGGCTGCCCAGACACGCTCCGACACCCCAGCAGCCAACCCCCTGCCCTGACTCCCGCCCCGGGAAAGGTCCCCCCCCGGGCGAGGTGCTGCCCTCACGCACCCCCAGGGAAACAAACGCCCCGTCACCGCCATCCTCACCTGGGCCTCCGGCCGCGCTGGGCGCCGCGCACTGTCTGTTTACTACAGTTGCCTGGAAACCAGCACGCCAACGCAATCTCCAGGGTCGCTCTAGCCTCCAGCTGAGTCGGCCGCTCTGGCGCTCGGCTCTATGGTCTGGGGCTGCTCTGTTCCCGGCTCTATGACCGGACGGCGGTAAAACCCGGAGCGCGCCACAGCCGTTGGGCAGCGCGAGTTCTCGCTCTGGCTGCGGGTCCCTGGCTGGTGAGTCCGGCCGGACCCGTCTCCCCGCCCTGCTGCTTATTCGTGAAGTTGAGGAAGGGGACAGGTCGTGGGCGGAGCCGGGACGCCTGCCCGGGGGGCTGGCGGAGGCGTGATCCCGCCTCCAGGGCACGGCGGGGAGCAGAGGCAGCTCCCTCTGCCTGCTGGGAGGGCCGGGTGGCTGCTCAGTGGCTTCTTGGGCACGGGTCCTGGGACGTTAGGCACCAAATAAGGTGCGGTTCCGGCCTGCCTGTCTCCCCCCTCCCCTCCCCTCCCCTCCTCTCCCCCGGTCACTCCCTCTCCCCCGAGCCCCGCAATGCAGCCGCAGTGGGGCCCTGCGGGAAGCCCGTCTGGCCTGCGTGGGGGAGGAGGGTGGTGGCATCCCCCTGGATCTCTGCTAATAGTCGCCGCTTTGTTTTTGTACCAGGCGCGCGTGACTATGACTGAGGGCGACAGCCTCATCTCTGTGGACTATGAAGTCTTTGGGAAGGTCCAAGGAGTGTTCTTCCGCAAGTACACCCAGGTGTGTCTGCTGCAAATGCTGGAGCAGAGGGCGAGGCTGGCGGCTCATCCAGGATGGGGCTGCTCAGGCACCTTGATCTAGTCACCACCGGGGCCCAGGTTGTACTGAACTCCCATCTGTATTTGAATCTCAGCACAGGCTGGGCCTGAGCTGCCTCTCCCAACTTGGCATTGGCCCTATCTACCTTGTAGCTGCTGCTGTTTCCCCCTACTGCTCTTCTATGTTTTCTCCTTTTGGGGTAGCTGCAGGAGTCACCAGTCTTGCCTTCTGGATCCATTACTTTTTGGGGGAGAGGACTGGGGTTGGGTTGTGACTTGCTGAGGACTTGTCTCACTAAATAAGTACAGCCCATTAAATTCCAGGTCCTAGAGCAAGAGTATTGTCTTGGGACTGGAGAGGCCTAGGTATTGCTGAACCCCCTAGAGAACAAAATCTGAGTTAAATTTTGTACTTGAATGAAAAACATTAACATTCAAGGTCAAAGTCTTTTCCTTTTGGAACCTCCTGTCCTGGGGAGTCACCTTACCCTCTTTCTGGTCAGCCGACATTCTGTTGTGATCTCTTAATGGTCTACATCACAGACTCTTTCCGGCAAAGGTCCCAGAGGCTTTTATGAGGCTGCTGGGTCGTTTGTAAGTAATTCAGCTGAGACTGAGTCAGGAGAGTCTTTGCTGAGTCACTAGCATCATGGCTTTTATACCCACAGCTGTGTTTTGTTTGGAATCTCTTGACACTGCCTGTTGCCAGTGACACCTGGTTTGTATTCCCTAGGGATAACTCAAGGGATGTATTGCAGGTGCTGTTTTCAATATAAAGGTGTTACAGTGGATAACTGGATTAATCTCAAAGTGCATTCTGTCTGGCTATTCCATGGGATCTCTCTTATAGATGGCTTTCCCATGGTCCTCCCTGGGGACTGATTCCTATATAAAGATGCCAGTCTGTGGTCTGCCTTCAATTCATATTAATCCCATCTTCATCTCACATTTCCTTTTTAGGCTGAGGGTAAGAAGCTGGGGCTGGTTGGCTGGGTCCAAAACACCGAAGATGGCACTGTGCAAGGACAAATCCAAGGTCCCAGTGTCAAGGTACGGGAGCTGCAGGAATGGCTCAGGAAGACAGGAAGCCCCAAATCCCACATCAACCGAGCAGAATTCCGCAATGAGAAGAAGATTGTTGCACTGGAGTACAGGAACTTCAGCATTGTGAAATAACTAGACTGAAAGACAGAAAGCACTGAGGAGGGAGTTGAGCTCTCAAAAACTTCCCCACCAACCTTTACTTGTTCAGTCAGATAGTGTCCAAAAACAGAGAGCCCTTAGTTTTATCTTGTTACTGTTCTAATTTATTGTCTGTTTGTTATCCTATTTAACCCTGAACCTTCCTGAATGCCATGGGCAGGAAAACAGGCAGACTGGAGGGTCAGACTGCCTTTAATAAAGGGATTGTTTGGAAACCCAACCTCTCATATGTGAATTTATTTGCAACCATTCAAACTCATTTTGTGTATAAGAGAACACACAGTCAGTATAATATCCCATCTACTTCACAGAAGTCACATAACCAGCCTTGGAATTGATACCCTGGAGGGCAGAACCATGGAATTTTGGCTTCTTCTAATATTAAATACTGTTAAAGAATCATTTACCTCTCTTTATTTTTTAAATTTCCAGTTCTCAGAAACAGCTGTTTTATCTTCCATCCAGCAATGACTGTAGTTGACAGTTTCTATTCTATTGGGTGCCTTGTGTGTACTTCGTACCAGCGTCATTGATGTTTTTGGGTGGTAGTTGGCCAAGCTGGGAAAGCTTTTAGTGGTACTGCAGCAACACAGCCAGCAGGGGATATTGCTGCTGCTTGTGATGTTTTTCACAATTTATGAATGAATATAGGGCTGGTACAAGACCAAAAGCCCTAGAAATTGAAGTCCTCTCTCTGTCCCCTCAGATTGGTAGAGTAGTAGCACAGCATGCCCAATGCCTTGCTGCTAATTCTCTAGGAGGGAGAGGAAAATTCAGTCTGCATAGCCCATTCAGTCTTTAGGCTCTATACTGAGACTGTCAATAAAGTGGTTGATTAAAACCAATTGTAGCAGTGGTGGTGGTTTTGTCATGTGGGCACTTGGTTATTAGCAGGTAGACTTACCAACTCATTTTGCAGGTGGAGCTGCCATAATGGGTTTGAAATAGGACCAGCTTCTTAGGGTTACCATATTATTATTATTGGCATGCATCCCTGTGCAATCATGGTATACTATTGTTATTAGTTCATCCAGTTATTCTGAAACATAAGATTTTTTTTTTTTTGGGATCCTATTTTCAGTAAACTTAGCCTGCCCACTACTTCTTTGCGTGAGCCCAGATTGCTGACACACACCCCCTGCTGGACCCTATACCCTGAGCCCTAAACCCACCAAACCTAGCTGAATCCCGCCACGTGAGGGTCACCCCATCCCCATTACCCAGCCCGCTTGCTTATACCCATGACTGTCCCTGCCTCCCGTATGGGTGGTGGACCCTCACCGTTTATCGACTGTCTCCTGATCCCGCCCACCGGTTACCCACCCCTTATTGGGGACATTGCAGTGTGTATATACTATGTGTGCTGCCCAGCCCCAAAACACCAACATACCCCTTTACTCTGCATGTTACCCCCAATGATCAATAACTAACACTTCAAATTTTCTGTATCATTTATTTTTTTTAAATATTCTCTAATAAAATTTAGACCTTGTATGCTGCTGCTCGCTGAGATTTTGGTACACTACCATATGAGGCACATCAGCGTAGAGGCAGCTGGCCTCCAGTCAGTGTTAACATAGGGAGAGGAAGAAGTGAATGGGGAATGCAGAAGGAATGAGCCTCTCTGGCCCTATATGTCTAGTGACCTCCAACCCATCTGCACCCTCAAGGGAACATCCTGTCTGCTTACTAGATATTTATATGCCATCAGTCACCATGCCATTCTAACCCCAACCTAATTTCCCATGCCATCTGCTGTCTGCTCAGCTTTCCCAGAGGCACTGCTGCCTTCATGAGACTGTTCAGGGGATGGTAGGGAAATCAAAGTGGGAAACCTTGGGCACACGCCCTTGCCATGTCCCACTGAACAATACTGCCAGAGGAGCGAGTGGGCTCAATTGATAAAATGCGACAGAAGGCGCCACCCTCAAGAAAGACTACAACTCCCAGCATGCACTGAATCATGTTGCAATATATGCTGGGAATTGTAGTCACCTCTGGCCTGCAGTGGTTCTTCCTTCGGCACCACATATCTTCGCTGCGCATGTGCCACAGGGTTTTCTCCCCCCGCCTTCCTTCCAGCGAACTGAGTCTGGGACTTGTACCTTGCGAGTCAAAGAGGCCGCGGCGGGCGGTTGGTCGGGAGGTCTGTCTCGCGCCCCGGCCCTTGGGGTGGAAGGGGCCCCTCCCCCCTCAACGGGTTCTGAGGGAGTCAGGGGAACTGTGCGGGGACATTTTAATTCAGTCACCAAAATGCATCTGCCTCCCTGAGCTGGTGTGGTGATGGAGGGACTGGGAGGCCCCTGTTTGGCATTGGCCAGGGCTGGGCCAGCACAGCTCCCTCACCCTGCTGCGCCAGGGGATCTGGGCGGGCTCCTTTAAGGGCTTGTTGCTTGTAAGTCGATAGACTTCATTCCTTGGCTGGGTGAACTATTTCCCTTCCTTCCCTGCCCGGCATTCGGGGCAGTGCCCTAGTGAAACTGGGCATCAGACTCTCCCAGCAGAGAGCTAGAGCTGTAATGTGCTCCACACGGGCACCTGTGTGACAGCTGGGTCTCAGTGTGGACCTTTTGCAGGTGCTGGGGCAAGTGACCTAGGCCTGCCCACATTGAAAAGCCAGTTGATCGCACCTGTAGTGTGGACAGGTGATTGCACTGATACCTGTGACTAGGCTAAATCCTGGGATTTGGGCCATGGTTTGAAATAGGAAGGGGAGCACTTGCTGTACCTGCAAAAGAGGAAGGGAGCTAAGCGGGAATGCTGCTCCCCAAGGAAGAGAAAGGAGAGGGGCTTTCCTCTGCTTTTAGCACAGGAGGGGGAGCTGTGCTTCCCCAATCCCCTTCACTCTAACCTGTAGATGTGAGGTTCAAGGGAAAAGTGTACATCCTGCTAAATACCAACAGGTGATGAATGAACCCATATGGTATAAAATAATCATAATAGAAAGAAAAGCTTAATTTATTAGACACCCCATCACCACCTTTGAGCCAGCCCATGTGTCAGTGGGGTTTTATGGCAACTGCATCTTCCCAGCTGGATGCATGTTGGAGTGTTTCCAAGGATAGATGCTGTCTGGCCATGGTGAGGATGGACATCCTGAGTCCACTTGAAAGAAGAACAGCAAAATAAGTTTCTTGGATAACGATGTGAAGAGGGCTCTGAGCCTCGCTTTTGGTGGCATTCAGTACATATTGCTGAAGTTACTGGCAACTGGTGCTTTCCCTGTGCCGGTCATTGATAGCTTGTTTTTGGTTTGTGTGTTTGGATTTTCTTTTAGGAAGTATAGGATTAGGGAAAGGAGTATAGTGTTAATAAGGATCATGAAAATGCAGGCACTTTTATTCTGTATTGTTGCACTTTCATGCCTAGGGCATTGGCTGATGCCTGGTCATAGCCAGGGCAGGGAAAGTGAGCATAGAAAAATGCTCTGAATACCAGGAAAAAATTACAGCATTCATGGAGGCAAAATTAATTTTTTTAAATGATAACTTGTTATATAGTAACTGTAAGAGATTTTTAAACTCTGAGCTTTTACTCTTTGTCCCTTTGTTTTGTTACAGGGGACTGTTTCAAAGAAGGAAGAGGAATGATGTTCCTGAAATTTCTTGGGTTCCTCACCTTTCTGCTTTTGCCATGATCAAATGTTTGGTGGAAGATGTGCGCACCAGGTTACGCTCTGGAGTGGCCATCAACTCACTGGCCCAGTGTGTTGAAGAGCTTGTCCTCAATAGCATTGATGCTAAAGCAACATGTGTGGCTATACGGGTGGATTTGGAAACCTTCAAGGTCCAGGTGGTGGACAATGGCTCTGGGATGGGGAGAGAGGACCTAAATAAAGTGGGTAATCGATATTTTACTAGTAAGTGCAACACAGTGGAGGATTTAGAGAATCTGAAGTTCTATGGTTTCCGAGGGGAGGCTGTGGCCAGCATAGCAAGTATGGCCAGCATAGTAGAAATTTCATCCAAGACAAACAATACAGTGAAAACCTTTATGAAACTGTTTCAGAATGGGAAAGCACTGGAAGTTTGTGAAGCTGAATTGACTAGACCAAGTGGTGGAACAACAGTAACTGTGTATAACCTGTTCCACCAGTTACCAGTGAGGAAAAAGTGCCTGGATCCCATGCTGGAATTTGAGAGGGTGAGGCAGAAGGTAGAGGCTCTTTCTCTCATACATCCTTCTGTCTCATTTTCCTTAAGAAATGATGCTTCCTGTTCTGTGATGCTTCAGCTCCCTAAGACAAAAGATATATGTTCCCGTTTTTGTCAGATTTATGGACTGGGAAGAACACAGAAATTACGAAAAATAAATTATACATCTGGGGGGTTTGAGTTAAGTGGCTATATCAGTTCTGAAGGGCATTACAATAAGAATATGCAGTTTTTGTATGTGAATAATAGACTGGTTTTAAAAACAAGATTGCATAAACTCATGGACTTTTTATTAAGGAAAGAAAGTGTTATTTGCAAGGCAAAAGGTGGCCTTGCCAACAGACAAATGAGTTCAAGTCCTGTTCGGCATCGTGGCCCAGAGCTCTATGGAATCTTCGTTATCAATGTGAAGTGTCAGTATTGTGAATATGATGTGTGTCTGGAACCGGCAAAAACTCTGATAGAATTCCGCAATTGGGATGCTCTTTTAGCTTGCATTGAGGAAGGAGTGAAAACATTTTTAAAGCGAGAACACTTATTTGTTGAACTGTCTGGTGAAGACATAAAAGAATTTAATGAAGACAATGACTTTAGTTTGTACAGGACCAGAGCTCTGCAGCCTGCACTCTCTGAAGAAAAGAGCATACAAGACAATTTTAAGAAAACATGTGATGATATTGTAGATTCTTATGAAATGTTTAATTTGCAATCAAAAACTGTCAAAAGAAAAGTGACTGTTCAGGAAAAATCTTCAGATCTCATAGGTTCAAATGATAATGCTGCAGAAAAGGAAGTCTCTCCAGGTCTGATCATTGGTAAACTGGCTGATACAGCAAGTCCTCTGCTCAACAAAGAAGACACCACTTCTGATTTCTCAGAATTAGATATCTCAGAACAAGAGCCAAAAGAGTTCAACAATCCCAAAATGGTGTTTGTGAGCCGCAAGTCTTCAGAAAATCTCTCTGGGGAGTCCAGATCAGAAAGAGTAGAAATAGACAGTTATTCTGAAATGCCACATTGTACTGAGAATTGTGTGGAAGATGCAAGAATACAGGAGGACAGCACAGCTCAGAAAAGCAGCATCAACATTGCCTTCAGAAATGGTGTCACTCAAGGGCAGCATGAGAGAGTTGAAGATACAGCTGATGGACCAGAACTTCTTTGGGGGGGAGCATTGATGGGAATGTCTGATGCAATGAAAGATGACAGTAGAAAAAGTAAAGGGCCAAATAATGATGGTGGAGGAAGGGTTGTTAGATCAGTACCACTGAAGTTGTGTTCCACAGGCCTTATAACTCATGTGTTGCAAAATCAGCCACCACATGAACAAACTGAAATGAATTGCTCATTAAACATGCATTTTAAATCTGGTCCTGTAAGTGCCAAGGACATATTTGGAAACAAGATGAGCTTTTCAGTTCAGAGTCTAAATGTTCAGGATATTTCTAGTATTTTAAATAAAGAGTATACTACAGTACCCAACAGAGAAGTATGCAGAGCATATGCATATGAGTGGTTAGAAAATGAGACTGTATCAGGCCAGAAGAATGAGAAGGTAGCTTCCATTACTGCAGGAGATAGAAGGGAGTGTGTAACATCACACACTAGAGAGTTGCTTCCTGTCACTTCCTTGGGTTTTGCTCATAATGAAAATAATCCAAGCAACAGAAGACAAATGATGGAGCTATCTGTTATGCCCAGAACCCAAGCCTATAAGAAGCTGAGCTTGTCCATACGGTTGGGGTCTTTAGAGCGATTCAGGAGACATTATGGGAAGGTCAGGAGTGCACCATCAGTATCTATTCCAGAGAAGAGGAATGAATTTGAACCTCCAGGTGTTCTTGGTTCTCTAGCTGATCTTGACACCTTGAAGAATCAGAATAACAATTTTGAATGCGTTAACATTTGTGAAACTCAAGTTCTGGAACATGCTGATTCTAATAATAGTTGCCAACCTGGTTCCCTCCTTTCCTTGGAGAGGTCTCAGTTCTGTGGCAAAGAAACTTTGTTAAACAGAAAAGCTCCTTGTGTGAGAGCGAGTCCTTTGACATTGACTGACTACTCTCAAATTAGAAGAAAAGACTTAAGCAGCAATAGATCACTGGGATCACTAGCTTCTAAACTGTCCAGAATGAAGGGTGACCACAAGGAAGTTTTAGCTACAGAAGTTGTGGGACAAGTCGATGAACAATTCCAAACAGATTCAAGCAGAAAAGATAACACATTGCATCTTTTGTCTCAAACTGATGATTTTTTGCAGAGTTCTTATCAAATGTGTCAAAGCTCCTCACAAGAAACAGAGGTAGACAATTGCATCCTTGCGTCTGCCTCTGATGAGCAGGATGCTCCCTGCAAAATGTATAGTACAAGAGGAGGGACCATGGAAAATGCCGTGAACCAGTCACTGCTCATCAACACAGATGGGGAGTACATAGCCACCACAAGCAGTGGTTTGGCATTACACAGTGAAAAGAGTTATTCTGAGGGCATCCATAAAGATGGAAATATTGTGGATGTATCTTCAAAGCAGACTTCAAAAGCCACTGAGCTTCCCAGTGTAACTTTGTCAAGTGGTTTGGAAGTACCTGGAGATGTCACAAATGCAGTTCAGTCTAAAAATGAGGAATCAATATCGTGTTCTGTCTGGATGCAACGTTTTGATGTTTCACTGGGTAAGATGGTATACGTCAATAAAATGACTGGACTAAGCACCTACAGTACTCCTCCAACTGAAGAACTTCAGGCTGCTTGTACTAAAGATATAACTACAATGGCTGTGAATGTTGTCTTACAGAGTGGTAAGTACATGATGTTTAATTTTGTTGCAAGGAAAGAGTGATGCAGGTAGTTTGGGTCCTCCTAGCAATCTAAAATACTCTTTATGGCAATGCCTGCAATTTCCACACAGAAATAACCATTGCATCACATGAATTAGTTCTGTAGAAAACAGGAAAATGTTGATGGCCCTATGGAAATAGTACAGTAGATTCACATTTTGAAAAAGGTATGAAAATAGCAGACAACCACCTGGTGTCACCCTGCGTCATGCTCTGAGAATTCTCATGATCATGACCCATTTTGTCATTTAATTTATGAGATCTTATAAGAGCCCAGCTTGAGAAGTATATACACTATAGATCAGATTTTTTAAGGTATTTAGTAGGACTGTCAATCACAGTTAACTCATGCGATTAACTCAAAAAAATTAATCGCTGTGTTAATCGCACTGTTAATAGAATACCAACTGAAATTTATTAAATATTTTGGATTTTTTTTACGTTTTCATATATATTGTATTCTGTGTTGTAATTGAAATAAAAAAGTGTACAAAAACAAAATAATGTAAAACTTCAGAGCATACAAGTCCACTCAGTCCTCCTTGTTCAGCCAATCGCTAAGACAAACAAGTTTGTTTACATTTACAGGAGATAATGCTGCCCTCTTCTTAGAATCATAGAAGATTAGGGTTGGAAGAGACCTCAAAAGGCCATCTAGTCCAATCCTCTGCTCAAAGCAGGACCAGCCTCAACTAAATCATCCTAGCCAGGGCTTTGCCAAGCCAGGCCTTAAAAATCTCTAAGAATGGAGATTCCACCACCTCCCTAGGTGACCCATTCCAGTGCTTCACCACCCTCCTAGTGAAATAGTTTTTCCTAATATCTAACCTAGACCTCCCCACTGCAACTTGAGACCATTGCTCCTTGTTCTGTCATCTGCCACCACTGAGAACAGCCTAGCTCCATTCTCTTTAGAACCTCTCTTCAGGTAGTTGAAGGCTGCTATCAAATCCCCCCTCACTCTTCTCTTCTGCAGACTAAATAAGCCCAGTTCCCTCAGCCTCTCCTCATAAGTCATGTACCCCAACCCCCAATCATTTTCGTTGCCCTCCTCTGGACACTCTCCGATTTGTCCACATTCTTTCTGTAGTGGGGGGGCCCAAAATTGGATGCAATAATCCAGATGTGGCCTCACCAGTGCCGAATAGAGGGGAATAATCACTTCTCTTGATCTGGCAAAGCTCCTACTTTTGTAGTTAGCATTGCAAGGTATTTGCATACCAGATATGCTAAACATTCATTTGCCCCTTTGTGCTTCAGCCACCATTCCAGAGGGCATGCTTCCACGCTGATGACGCTCGTTTAAAAAAAAAAATGTGTTAATTTAAATTTGTGACTGAACTCCTTGAGGGAGAATTGTATGTCCCCTGCTTTTATGTCTCCCCCTCCCCCCCATTTTACCTGCATTCTGCCATCTATTTCACTTTATAGCCGTCTTCGATAATGACCCAGCACATGTGGTTCACATTAAGAACACTTTCACTGCAGATTTCACAAAATGCAAAGAAGGTATCGATGTGAGATTTCTGAAGATAGCTATAGCACTCGACCCAAGATTTAAGAATC
This sequence comes from Trachemys scripta elegans, assembly GCF_013100865.1. Taxonomy (NCBI): domain Eukaryota; kingdom Metazoa; phylum Chordata; order Testudines; family Emydidae; genus Trachemys; species Trachemys scripta. Next base: position 42,336,539 of record NC_048301.1, read on the forward strand.
TGAAATGCCTTCCAAAATCTGATTGGGATGGGTTGTGGAGCATGCTTTCAGAAGTCTTAAAAGAGCAACATTCCGATGCAGAAACTACCGAACCTGAACCACCAAAAAAGAAAATCAACCTTCTGCTAGTGGCATCTGACTCAGATAATGAAAATGAACATGCATTGGTCCACACTGCTTCGGATTGTTATTGAGTAGAACCCGTCATCAGCATGGACGCATGTGCCCTGGAAGGGTGGTTGAAGCATGAAGGGACATATGAATCTTTAGCACATCTGGCACGTAAATATCTTGCGATGCTGGCTATGACAGTGCCATGAGAATGCCTGTTCTCACTTTCAGGTGATGTAAACAAGAAACAGGCAGCATTATCTCCTGCAAATGTAAATAAACGTGTTTGTCTGGCTGAACAAGAAGTAGGACTGAGTGGACTTGCAGGCACTAAAATTTTACATTGTTTTATTTTTGAATGGAGTTTATTTTGTACATAATTCTACATTTGTAAGTTCAACTTTGATGATAAAGAGATTGCACTACAGTACTTGTAATTAGATTAATTGAAAAACACCATTTCTTTTGTTTGTATACAGTGCAAACACTTGTAATCAAAAATAAATATTAAGTGAGCACTGTACTCTTTGTATTCTCTGTTGTAATTGAAATCAGTATATTTGAAAATGTAGAAACATCCCAAAATATTTAAATAAATGGTATTCTATTATTGTTTAATGGTGCGATTAATCATGATGAATTTTTTTAATCGCTTGGCAGCCCTAGTTTTTAGTTGCTTAAACATGCAAATCAGTGGAAGTTAGGCATCTGATGGTTTTGAAAATCCCACTAGGCATCTACCTGCATTTTTCAGTACCTAAGTACCCTTAAAAATCTGGCCCTGCATCTCTTGTCTATCAGTTTCTCTTTGTAAAACATTTTCTAATATTTCATATAAAGGACAATATAACCATGCACTGTGTATGTTTAGTGTTCACTTCATTTTGCACAGAAATGTATTGTATTACAAATATCCTTCTTTCTGTGTTTGTTTGCTCATATCCTTCATTAAAACACACCTCTTCTGCCAAGCCAGCCAATATTCTCCGAGTCACATTAGAAGTCAGGTTATTAGGTACTTATATTAATTTATTTTAAATGAAGTTCCCTGTACTAGCTTCTGATCATTCAGAGCACTGTATTATTATTTCTTCATTGTAAACTTCTAATTCTATGGGGCAGGAATAATATCTTCATTGTTTGTACAGAAATGAGCACACTATAATGATTTAGTTAATAAAAATATAAAGAACGGGGCTCCAGAGATGATTGGAACTTTGTCTGTTAAATTTGCAGCAGTAAATTTTTGTTGTGTGTTTAGGGTTTCAGTGCAGGTGCCATCCTTTTAGAAGTGAGCTTGTTCTACCCTTCCTTCCTAGACCTCGGGAAGAGAGGATTCTGGCAAGCCAGGATTTCAGAGGTAGGGTCATTTTGCCAGGACAGCGCGTACTGGCAGAGGTGAAAGTAAGCCGGTCTGGTATGGCGTACCAGCAAGAGCCAGTATGCTGTGCCGGACCGGACCGGCTTCCCCAGGCTGGCGATTTAAAGGGCCCTGGGCTCCCTGCAGTGGCCGAAGCCCCAGGCCCTTTAAATTGCCTCCTGAGCCCTGGGGTAGCGGCAGCAGGGCTCCAGCGGTGATTTAAAGGGCCAGGGGCTCCGACCGCTGCGGGGGGCCCCAGGCCCTTTAAAGCGCTGCCCGAGCCCTGCTGCCAGACCCCCCCAAGGATAGCGGCGGTAGGGCTCCGTCGGTGGTTTAAAGGGCTTGGAGCTCCGCTGCGGTAGCGGCAGCCAGAGCCCCGGGCCCTTTAAATCACCCCTGAGCCCCGGGGCTCCCATCCGCCTCTGCAGCTGGTAGCTCCGGGGGTGATTTAAAAGCCCCAGGGCCCCCAGCCAGAGCCCCTGGGCCTTTAAATCTTGATTTAAAGGACCCAGATATTTAAGGCCCTGCCCCTTCCAGTCGAGGCCCCGCCCCCTGCTCAGGACTCCGGCATAACAATAAGTCCTTTAAGTTACTTTCACTCAGAGTACAGTGAAAAACAAAACAAAGAACTCTGCCAGATGTCCTGACAGGAATACAGACTTACGCAAGGTGTGTTAACAATGGACTCTGAGTCATCTCATATGTGGAATTGGAAAAAAATCCTGCAGGGTTGAAGCCTATTAGGGAGTGTTTATATTTATAGGATGATGTTCCCAGTTCTCTGTAAAATCATGCTCATAGTTTAAAGAGCAATTATCTAATCCCCTTGTCTGTCCTCACATTCCAGTCTGGGTGTAGAAATTAGTTTAGTCCTTGGGACTCTTTCCCAAGAAAGGATGAAATCAATGTTTTGGTATGTGGCTTTGTCCAGAGCTAGTGGGCAGCTGAGTTTATCCATCTTTTCCTTTCCAGATTTTGTTGGGTTGTTCTGTAGTGCATACTCTAGACAGAGAAGCTGCCCAGAGTCCTACTCCCATCTGACAATAGGAAGGAGCATTCTCTTGTCTCTTTTTCTCCCTTTTATTCAAAAAAAGAAAAGAAACCCAGACAGTGTGAGCTAAAGGGTCCCAACTTGGTGGGAATGAACAATCTTATTACATCTTCTGTTGGCACTCATAGACTTTCTTAATCCCCATGTTATACACAAATTCTCTCCTAGATGCTGATGGGGAGTCTCTACAGTCCTTGTTTTCAGAGTGGGATAATCCTGTATTTGCTCGCTGCCCAGAGGTGGGTATTATTACGTTCTAGCGTTTCAGTGGGAGCCATTTCAATCTTGTCTTCTATTATGTTGATTTTTTAACTGAAATGGCAAATACTATAACTGTTGTGTATATTTATTCTGTTGTACATATACCAAGGGGCTTGTCTATGGTACCTTTTTATAGATTATTTGAGAGTTCATTTTTGAGTTTATGCAAATTAGAAGTGATTGGTATTACAGCTGATCTTAAAGAATACTGTACCTAGTGTTATTTGGAAACCAAAGTGTTATTGTGGGCTGAGTCTACAATGCAAAAATAATCACTTTGACTTAGGATAAAATTCTGTCCCTTGCAATACTCCCCTCCCCCTTGTATGTGTTATATGGGTCATTTAAATATGTTTGTAGCATTGGCAGGACCATAATGTGTGAGGGAGAAACAAGATTGCACACTATGTCTATGGAGCTTTTAGAGCGATTTCCTTTATAGTCACAGGGAAATATCTTTAATCAGTGTGAGTAAGTGTACAATTTCAGTCAGGATGTGCAATATGTATACAAATATTTCCACTTGTGTACAATACAGATGCAGGAGCAAACCACCTGCTGGTGAGTTTCTGAAAGGGAACAATTCTTTAGAACATCTGCTGTAGTAACAGTCATTCTGAGATGATACATCTTCCTGGATGTTCAGCTCATTGAGTGTGTACATGTCGGCTGACAACTAATGTCAGATTGTCTAATGAAATAGCTCTTAGTGTGTGGGGAAAGTGCTGAGAGAGGAGCAAAGAGATTACCAGATGGTATTTTGAGCTAGTTCTGTTCTTGTTAGAGGAACCAATGCACTAGGTACAGAGGGACCCCTTTCCAGAATAACCTTATTCAAAGCTGTCAGTTTGATTTTTGTGGCTTTAAACTCAGTAGTTAAATCTGCATCCTGTAAATTATCTGTGTTGATCTTTTTCACAGGTTGCTGTTGATGTGAGCAGTGGCCAGGCTGGCAGTCTGGCTGTGAAAATTCATAATATCTTATATCCCTATCGTTTCACCAAGGAAATGATTAATTCAATGCAGGTACAATAAGTCAGATAGCAGCTTTGTGTAAACACCAATGTTTCAACAGTATTTATTAATGTTTCTGCTGGATGAAAAAAACGTAGTGAATTAAATAGATAATACTTTTAATTTGCAAAGAAAAGCATTTTTGGTTTGTGAGAGAGACACCAACAGATATACGCATATCAAGTTATATCTCAAAACCATCTCTTGGATGATTGTAAACAGTTACCTACAGAATGGTTCCCAACTTGCTTGAGTTTAAAGCTAGTTAAGTCAAGAAATAGCCGTGCTATCACTGCCTTGTAACTTACAGCACTATCATTGGCACTTCACTAAATAACATTTTGATAGGCAGTTGTAGGTGTACCTATTTGGTTAATTCCGATTCTTTGACATACATTTTCAAAAGAGATTTGCCGAAGAAATTCTGACCTTCAGCTGAGCAGTTTCAATAGCAATCCCATCTCATGTAAGGACTTTTACATTTATTTTGAAGTGTGGTTCTGCTCTGAAAAGGGACACTAAAAATGGAACAGTAAACATGAAACCCAGTTGTATCTTAGTGCTTCTGTATCAAATGTTTTGCTCATAAATTTTAAAATTAATATAAATATGCTGCCAACTTTGCACTTTTACCTTTGGGCTCCGAGAGCCAATCTGGGTTCTTTTCTTCTCTCACATCTAATCTAATGCAGGTTCTGCAGCCCAAACTATATTCTTATTTACATCCATGCAGTCACATTGCTTCCTGTGGTTTTGTAGAGTTATAAGTGGTTAGGACTTAGTAAAAAGATAGTATTAATGCACAAGGTGAACTAGAATCCAGTCCATTCTCTCTTAGTTGTGTTACCTCTGTAAGGTTAATGGGAGTAAAACCATTTGTCACTAATGGCAACAGCTTTGTCTGAAACACCGGGGAAGAGATCTAGAGACCTGAAGGTTTCATTTTTACATTAACTTTTTCAGGTGGAACTGCACTTTAACTCAACCAGTGGTCCCAATATCAGGGGGTAGCCGTGTTAGTCTGTATCTACAAAAACAACAAAGACTCTTAGTGGTCCCAATATTAACTATTGGTGAAGAGAGGAGTTTTTCTCTGTAAAGTTTTTATGTTTCCCATCTAAAAATGGTTTTGCCAATGGATAATGAACATTTTGAATATATTACAGGTTCTTCACCAAGTGGACAATAAATTTATTGCTTGTTTAATCAACACTAGGAGTGAAGTGAATGCAGATGCAGGTAAGAATGCCCATTAGTATTGATTAGGTTGAGCTAGCCCTCAAGTACAGTTTCAGTACAGATAGGACACTGTCCTGGCATTCTGAAACATGTTCAGAAGATGTAATTTTTTTCAGGGGTGTATTCTTTTGGTCTGATAGTTCCGAGATGCAAAATAACAATGCCAAATTTCTGTTTCAGTAATATTAAGGCTCTAACTTGTATCTGACAAAAGCCAGGAAACCAAAAGCAAATGCCAGGACTGTGTACTTATCTTCTGCTGTTGGGGGACAGGAGAAAAAGGCATGTTATTATGAATTAAGGAGAGTGATGGCCTTCACTTGGAATTTCCTGGATTTTTCTCTCTCTCTCTGTTTTGGAGATTGCTAAAGGACTTTGTTCATGGTGCTCCTCAGATGCTGTGGTGATTAATGCTGCTATAGATAAACACCTTATATTTCACATTACCAAAAGGTATTGGACTTCATTCTCAGTTAATGGATGCATTTCATCTTCTGTATTGAAACTAGCTTGAGCAATACAAAAATGCTCTCCAAACCAGTAGCTTCTTGTTGTTTTTTTATCTAATCTGCATAAAATGGAACAGATTGTAGTTGAACTCATCTTTAATATACAGAGAATAGGAATTTGGCTGATGACATCATCATACATACAACTCCTTTAACTTTATTCTGGCCACTCCAGGTTTAAATGACTCATCTGGATCCTCACATTTAATTTCTGCATTATTTTATTTTCTGTTAAACCAACTTCCTCCTGAATTTAGCTCTGTTAAATAGACTGATCCCCAGCTGCTAAATCTGACCTCGGTGAGACATGAGCAATGCTCCTTCTTCCTCCCAACATGTGCAGTTGTTTGGAATGAAGGTACCTGTTGTTAACCTCCTCCCTTACACTTCTAGATGGAAACCTGCTGGTGTTGGTGGATCAGCATGCAGCCCATGAGCGTATCCGCTTGGAGCAACTTATTGCAGGTGAGGATTCAGATGTCTAAAGAAAGCTCTTTACTGCCCCAACAAAGTGCAACTGAGAGAAGTCTCCAGGGGGAAAAGCCCCCATGAGTCAGCATGCTAACAAAATTATTTTAAATATAAATTTCCTCACGGAGTCCAGGGATCCAGTATGATCCTCGACTTTTCCCATGTCATTGGCCCATATGGGCATACAGGCATCTGGTAGTAGTATTGGCACCCAAAGGAGTACTGCGTGCCTTTCAAAACAGATAAAATGATCCATGCCCCAAGGAGCTTTCAGACTGAAATAGGTCTGGGGGCTAACAAGACAGGCAGGATGAATAAAGTCAGGAAAATGAGGATAACGTCAATAAGATTATGAGGTTTAGCAGTGTGGACTAATGGGTGGGATGATGGAGTAAAGAGCCTGGGTTGTTTTTGTTTAACTAAACACCATGATCAGAAGAGAAACCTAAAATTCAACACATTTAGTCATCTGAAACTGTATGCAGAGGGATAAAAGTCTTTTCTCTTGCCCAGCTAAATCTTGGTTATAGGTCTGTAAACCAGTGCCCATCCATTGAGCACTTAAAAGATCACTGGCCTTCTCTTTCATCAAAAAGGGCCATGCAGTCCCTGCAAAGAGGATTCCGGAAAAGAAACATTGCTTCTTTTGGCCTACTGGTGAAAACAGATAAAGACTGAGAACCCTTCTGGAATTGAGGGAAATGGCTAATGAATGGTATTAAAATGGAGACTGTGTGTCAGGACCTAGCCATATCTAGTGGTTAGCAGCCTAGTTCAAGAGAATCTTGTTCCAGGTTATGGGGAATCAGACAGGCATTAGATTGAACTAATCCAGACAAGGTCAGGCACTATTAGGATCACCAGGACTCAGGCCAAGGTCAGGATACTCGTAATCAGGCAGATCAGAGTTTATAAAGCTGGGTGAGGGATCCAGACAGCAGCCACATAGAGCCCAGTTGTGCAAACATCTTCTTGTACCTCTATTTGGATTTACATAGAAGCCCTGACCAATCAGTAGTACTGGTGTTCCTCCAGTCAGAGCCCAAGTGAGGTCTTCCTGACGTAACTTCAGGTTTCATGATTTCTCTGCTGGGTTAGTTAGTAGCAAGCCACTGGGTGAGAGCAGGGAGGCATCAACTGACCGGAGAACCCGCAGACCCAGCCAGGTTTGAGATCTGCAGGGTCATGACACAATGCACTTATTTTAGATTGGGAGGAGAGATAATTCAGTGGTTTGAGCATTGGCCTGCTAAACCCAGGATTGCGAGTTCAATCCTTGAGGGGGCCATTTAGGGATCTGGGGCAAAAATCTGTCAGGGACAGTACTTGGTCCTGCTGTGAAGGCAGGGGACTGGACTCAATGACTTTTCAAGGTCCTTTCCAGTTCTATGAGATAAGATAGGTAGATTGTTCAATTCACAAGTGGCCATTCCATGAGTTGAGCTAACTCTTGTAATAACCTTTGCTATGTAGGATAACTCCTTTTTAACACTGAGGGGGGATCCAAGTGTGGAATTAATCATACTCCCTAGACAATGATTGTTGCTTCCATGACTATCCCTGTCCCCCATGAGTCCCAGGAGGAATTCAAGCACGGAGGGCTACATGCCAAGCCATAGGGCCATTGAGGATAAAGCCTGCATGTACATTTTAAGAACAGTATTTGTAATTTTACCCACAGATTCCTATGAGAAGCAACCTGAAGAATCTGGCAGGAAGAAATTGCTGTCCTCCACCATCTGTCCCCCACTGGAGATTGAAGTAACAGAGGAGCAGAGAAGACTCTTACGGTTAGTAATGGTTGATGGCTCCAATATCTTGGATAGGACTCCGGTGAATAGGAGAATGTAATTTGTGTGTGCTGTTTTGGATACCACAGCCATTGCTGGAGTTGCTTTCATTCTGTTTTAGGTGCACACTGAGTGAGTTCCAATAGCTATAATGTGAGGAGAAGAGAATAGAGGGGTATGGGAAGTTCGTACGATGAATCATTAGAAAAGAAAAGTCTCTCTGCTCTTGGGTGACAGAAACCAGAATCACTACATGGAATAAGAAGTGAACATTGTCTCTCAAATGTTTTGGAATAGTGGATTGGTTACTGTCAGGAATTCTTCCATCCCATACAAGAATTTAGATTAGATGCAGATTTGATTTTGAGTAGTTACATTTATTTAGCATTAATTAGAGGTTTATTCAGAAATCTCTGCTCTCACTCTGAGCAGGAACTCAAGTGGTTTGGGTATTTACAGTTACAAGGTGTTCTCTCCTTTTGTGCTCAGAATAGGCTTGTTTGATAATGGGGACTTTTCTGCCCTTCTTGTGTGGACTCATTAGGAACATAAGAATATCTGTACTAGATCATATTGGTAGTCCATCTAATTCAGCATTCTCCTTGACAGTGGCCAGTGCCAAATGCATCAGAGGCAGGTGCAAGAAATTACATAATGGATAACCATGGAATAACCTGTCCATAGAGGAACATTAAGAAAGAGGGTAAATAGGAGCACCTGATTTACCTTCTTTATCCCTGTTCATTATTTTGTATGCCTCTGCCATCTCCTATCTAAACAGTCCTAATATTCTTAATCTTTCTTCATAGGGAAGTCTTTCTGGACCATTAATAATTTTTGTCACCCATCTCTGAATCCCTTCTATTTCTTTTCTATCTTCTTTGAGATAGGGTGACCAAAACTGAACATAGTACTCCAGGTGAGGATATCCCATTGATTTATACAATGACATTGTGGCGGGTTCCCCGGGGTGCAACCTGGAACTGAAATACCACTGAGTCCTCTGACTCACCAACCTGGGCTCCCTCTTACACTGTGATGCTGTGGCAAGCTGCAAACCCTTCCTGCTGCACTTGTACAGACATCCACAGGCAAGGACACACCCAACTGAGTTATGTGAATGCTTTCACCAGTCACTCATGAACCAACAATAGACAGGCTCCAGCCAATTCCCCACAGCTCCCCAGCCTAGGACCCCAGATCTGTACCGTCTTGCCCTGGTCAGAAGCCTGACTAGCGTAAGTCTGTTCCCCAGTCTGTCTGTCCCTCAATGTGGAGAAGACATGCACCAGCTCTTGTTCCTGAGCAGATTTCCCAAATACTTCAAGCAAAACCCATTGGTTTAGATAAAATATAAAACAGTTTATTAATTACAGAAAGATAAATTTTAAGTGATTATAAGGAGTAAGTGTACAGATCAAAGTTGGTCACCTAAAAAATAAAAGTAGAATCGCAATCTGAGTTCTATAAACTGGACAAGATTGGAATCAAGCAGTGTCTCACCCTGATGGTATAGTTCCTTAATACACAAGCTGGGATTCATTCTCCTTTCCGGTCTTGAACCATCTCCCCATTTCAAAGTCTTTGTTCTCCAGGCATGTTTCCAGGTGTTGAGTTGTGGAGAGAGTGAGGCCAAGCGATGATGTCACTTCCGTCTTTTATAGCTTATTCCAGCTTGCTGGAAAGATCCTTTGCTTTGACATGAGTCAAGCTGTCTCCATTGTCTATGTGCTATCTCTGAGAAGTCTCCATTGTATATGGTTCCTGGGACAGTCCTTGTAAGTGTGTATTCTCCTTAATGGGCCATCATCAGTATCTGGCTGTTCCTTTGTTGTAAATGAAAGGCTGGTTGTGGGTGTTCCCAACCTTACAACATATTTCAGTAACATACACACACAATAAACTTTGTAACTTCACGTACAATTATAGCTCATACAATCCAACGGGATATTAATGTTCAACAGATCAAGACTTTTAAATAATACCTCACAAGGCATACTTTGTACAAAGCATATCATAATCATATCACTGTGGTAAATATGGGGGTGCCAGGGTGTTGCTTTGGGGTACAGAGTGTCACGGACATTACAATATTTCCATATTATTTTCTGTCTCATACTTTTTACACCCTACCATCTTGTGTGCTTTTTTGGCTGCCACTACACATTGAGCTGTTACAATGACAAACAGGTCTTTTTCCTTAGTGGTTGCAATTAATTTAGAACTTCAAATTCCCTGTTATCCTTCCTAATCTCCATCTTACCTGCTGGTTTTTATACTCCTTTCTATTGGCTTTACAAGAATTTGATAGCTTGTTTTGGAAAGATACATATTTGGCTTCAATAACCTCTTGTCCCTTATCAGTTAACCACAGTGGAATATTTTTGACCTTCCTGCTTGCTTGTTTAGGGCTATGCTTTCCTTCTGTAATTCTGTTATGGTTACATAAGTGGCCTCCATGCAGAGTCTAATGATTTTAATTTCTTCATTCTTGACATTAGGGTCTCTTTGACTAGCTTCCTCTTTTAAAAAACATTCTCCTTTCTAAACTTGTGTCACAATTCTGGTTTTTAGTATGATTCCTCTCAGAGGATGTTGAACTTTATGATATTGTATATTTGTCACAGGGTACCTCACTACTAGGGCACTTCCTCCTGGCAGCTCTAGGAATTAGCTCTTTCTGGGTCCAATGCCCCATTTATCGCTTGTTTGCATGCCCGGCAGCCTCTTGCTCTCTGCGTCTCAGGGTGCTCTCTCTCTCTCTCCATGGCTTGGCCCTCTAGCCAGCTCAAAGTGTTTTCCCCCTTTTGGGGGATCAAAGTCTCTTCATCCAAATTATCTCAGGCAGTCTTCCCATTCGCTGCCTGGACTGTACCACTTCCCCAGTGGCTGGTGGGGGAATCCGGGCCTACCCTCTATTCCAGGTTCCAGCTCAGGGAACCCTTTAATCAACAGCCAAGATCTACAACATCCCACCTTGCTACTATTTCCCTGAGCCTTGTCCTACTCTGCATCTCTCAGGCTTGCGCCACCACCCTTCTGGATGAACTCTTCCTTCAGGGTGTGGATTCCTGGGGTTTCTACTGTCTCCCTGGGTTTCCTCTTTTTCGTCTCTAATGCCTAGGGAGCGACTGCAGTCTTCTTCACTGCAGCCCTTTTCTGCTGCCAACTTCCTACCTTTATACTAGCCCACTGTTCCCTCTTAGTAGGGCTCCATCATCAGTCAGGCATTGCTTAGGGCTTGTCTACACTTAAAACACTGCAGCAGCGCTGCTGTAACATTCCAGTGAAGATGTTACCTATGCCGATAGGAGGACTTCTCCCATCACTATATCTACATCAGCTCCCCAAGAGATGATACCTAGGTCGATGGGAGAATTCTTCTTTCTACCTAGCACTGCCTACACAGGGAGTTAGGTCCATTTTAATTATATCATTCAGAGGTGTGGATTTTTCACACCCCTGAGCAACATAATTCTATTGATCTAATTTCCTGGTGTAGCCCAGGCCTTAGCAAATCTAATTTCCCTCGGGCATTGCCTATCAGGTTAAATGTCTCTTCTCAGACTCATTAACCCTTTCCAGGCTAGTGTGGGGGTGAATACCCTGTCACAATATTGCATTGCATGTATATAATATATTGTGGTCACTATTACACACAGGAAGTTCAGGTATCTTAAGAAAAGAGAACTATAGACATGGGGAAAAAGTGTACACCTTCCTATTGTGCAATAAAGCGAACTCCTGGGATCTCAGAACCATGGAGCCAGCATTCTGCACAAATTTAATGGAGAGAAATGTGAACGGAAAGAGAAGCATTGCTGGGAAATCCTGAGATGTCATTATATGGGTGGAGGAGATCGGAAGCTTCTATGTGGAGAGTGCAGAAGTGTCCAGCTCTGGAACTGATCCTGTAGGTGTGAGGAAGAGGGTGCTTCAGTTTCTCATTTCTGAGGTTTTCTTCTCAGGTGCTGCCACAAAAGCCTGGAGGAAATAGGCCTTGAATTATCATTTCCAGAGAACAACAGCTCCCAGATTCTAGTTGGGAAAGTGCCCCTGTGTTTTATGGAGAGAGAGGCCAATGAATTACGACGGAAAAGACAGCCTGTGGCTAAAAGCATTGTGGAGGTTAGTCCTGGATGCAGAACTTGAGCAAATTACGTTGTAATGGTGTCATTCTGCTCTATATTAATGGTGCAGGGTGTTGGAAGAGTGGCTCCTAAGTGAAAAAGCTAAAGAGAGCCCTTGCTATGCTTTCAGTAGAATATTTATCCATGTCCGCTGGCCTCAGGACTGGGTCTTTGCTGGTGTACTTTTCATCTTAAATGAGAAAGTAGCTCCTCCTGAAAAAGAAAGGAGCATGACTTACTAATGCTGTTCTGTCCCTCCGGGATAAAACAGCAAAGATTTACTTATTAATTGCATAAGAGGCTACATGGATGGATGGAGAGACTATTATTTTAAGTTTAATACAACTAAAATGAGACTCCCTAGTACAGAGGCTAGTGTTCAGTAGTGTGGGCAACAAGGTTGGTTAAGAGGGGTCCTGCTATTTCTGGTGAAGAGGAGTGGGCCACCAGCCTCTCTCCCCTAGATCTGTGTGGCAGCAGAATTGATAATACATACCATCTCATGTGCCTTAGACAGAGAGGCAATGTTAATAGAGCACTAGACTGGGACTCAGGAGAGCTCAGTTCTATTCCCAGTTTGGCCCTGGCCTGCTGGCATGTGACCCGGGGCAAGTCACCTCACCTCTCTCTGCCTCAATTTCCCTGTAATAATAATGATGTTCCTTTGTAAAGTGCTTTGAGATCTACTAAAAAAAGCACTAGATTATAATTTATTATTATTGAGCACAATTAGTGTTAAGCAGTGGTGTTTGTTTTCTTTTAGTCCCATAACTAGGCTAACTCTAAGTCTATAACTGACATAATTAGGGATGATTGCAGATTTGGGGAAATGGATGAAATAAAAATCATAGTGGGTGAGTTGCAAGGAGGATTGCATTTAAAGATGAGAACACATTAAAACATTATTGTTTCAAAAACTCTCTTGCTCCAGTTGTATCTGTGTGGCTTTCAGTTGCACCTGGGAGGAGTTTAAACTTTGAAATTCCTTAGAAAATGTTGGTGGCATTACCTGCAATGCCTGAAACAATACCTGCAATCAGGAATCAGATTTGAAAAATATAAGTGGCAGTAATCTCTCAGATTCTGCTCACAACTCAAACTCCATTCACGATGCCAAAATCATATGCCTCTTATAGCAGATTATTCATAATTTGACTGCCCCTCTTTCTTGAGTGCTTTGATCAACAGTGACATAGTTAACAAGACTGACATTTAATTGCCATCATTAGGTGTCAGAGTTGTCTTCTCCTATAAACAGATAGGGGCAGTTCATCCCTCTCAGAGCTATTGTTTCAGGCTTTCTGAAAACATCGATTGCTTGTAGTCCATATTTTGAAGATTTTCTTCACACCCATAAGTATTAGAGACATTAAAAAAAAAAAAAAACAACGCTTAGGGATAGCTCAGTTGTTTGAGCATTGGCCTGCTAAACCCAGCGTTGTGAGTTCAATCCTTGAGGGGGCCATTTAGGGAACTGGGGCAAAAAAAAAAATGTCAGGAACAGTACTTGGTCTTGCTAGTGAAAGCAGGGGACTGGACTCGATGACCTTTCAAGGTCCTTTCCAGTTCTATGAGATAGGTATAATAACAAGATGCAGCCACCAGGCTGAGACATTCCAATCCTACTCCTGTTTGCAATATGTTTCTCTTTTGTTCATGTGTAAGAGTTTATATACAGGGAAGGTGCCCTTTTCAAGAGGTGATACTGCTGATCTCTTGGGGCAAAAAGAAGAGGTTGTGAAATGCTGTTGGCTTAAAAAATTGACCCATTTCCTTGTACTTAATATGGGAAACTTGGAGACCTTAAGCTTACAAGACAAGTGTCATAACCACCCCAATAGAGACCTGCTTGGATTTGACTCATTGAAGGGAGCCTTTTTTTTTTTTTTGAACAAATATTTGGTTTTATGGTGTTTGCTTTTATTCCCCATTATATGTCATCTGCTGAATGATATTAGCAATATGAAAAATCAGAAAAGCTTTTCCTCCAATCTATGAATAATAACTAGGTGTGAGAGGATATCTACTAGTTATAAAATCTTGAAGGACATGATGACCAGAAACAATCAGATCAGTTCACTAACTACAGATAATACTTCCTTTGTTTAATAAATCAGTTAGTTTTAAATTTAAAACATGTTTTGCTAAACTTTATGCTAAACATTTTTCTTTCGTATGTATCCTACGCATTTAAAATAGTTTTATTCTAAAAATAAAAATCTGTTTTTTGTATTTTTAATTTAATTTTAATTTCCATCCAAGCAGAGATTGGCACAAATCACAAGTAAAAACATAATAATCATCTAGTAAATAAGAAATGCATAATTCACCATTTTCTAACATAGTAAAAGATGTAAAAGTTAAGAATCTTAATAAATGTAAGTTAAGCTATATAATTACTTTAATAAATGTGTATAGATATACTGTATCTTCCTGGTTAGCAAAAGCTAAAAGACGCTCCAAATTTAGTGTAAAGGCTATCTTTAGTTGCAATTCAACTTGGTTTTGTGGTTACCAACCAATGAAACCAACTTTTCTTTAGGAAAATAAATTATTTAAATGTTTTAAATCAGCGTTTTCTGCTTGCTGATTTAAATTGCAATTAAAATTGCAATTAAAATCAGTGATTTAAATTGTTTTGATTTAAATTAATCCACCCTGTTAGAAAACAGCATTTTCTGACACCTCAAGTACATTCTTTTTTGAGTGATTGTCCATATGGGTCACACGAGCACTGGAAGTGGAATACATGTATATGAGGTCTGATTCTTTTGGCTAGCAATGTCCATGAGGGCCACACCTGTGCCCTGGATGTCCTCATGCCTCTCTTCTCCCCTTTTCCATTGCTAGAGATAAAGGATAGAGTAGACCCAGCTGTCCCTCAACTCCTTCTTACTGCCTGTGGCTGCAAGCAGAAACCCTGCAGCATCTGCTTCTCTGCACACTATGTGACTTTACTGATCATGCATGTAATTTTTTAGAGAGAGAGAGAGAGATTAGTATAGTTAGGGTAGTGTCTTTTTTACACTTAGTGGCTATATATAAAAAACAAACAAACAAACAAAACCCTCTTATTAATGTTAGGGACTTCCCCAGTACCAGGATTTAGTCACTGTGGCTGAAAGGAAGTCCCAAGGATTCAAAACTTGCTCCTCCTATGATTAAGTTAGTCCGCTTAATGATTGGCACTCACAGTGTTAGATGCTCAATCTGTTGCCTCTTCTCCAGGAGGACACAGAAGGTGAGAAAGGTCCACCTTAAACATTTTTTCCTGAAGCTCTCAGGTAGAGCCTCCTCAGAACCGGAGAGAAAAGGCCCTCTCTGGCCTGAACAGGCTTCCTCAGTCAATGCTTCAGTTTTCTGAATAGGGTAGGAAGGAATATCTTTCCCACAGCAAGCACAGACCTCAGTCACCCTTCTTGGGACCTAGTAAAAGGAGGCATAGATATCCTCAGACTATTAAGACAAAGGGTAGTTCATGGCCCAAATTAGGTTCTTCTGACACCCTGATAAAACCCAATTGCTGAACACACATGGTACTCAGGCAGTGGTCCACATTTCATCTGGTACTGACTGTTAGTGCATGAGATGTCAATGACTTGTCACTTCTGAATCTGGTACTGACCCCTACAGTACAGATGCTCCCAGCACTGACTTTCTTGGCACTGAAGTTATTTGTGGTGTCATGTGATCTTGCAGTGACCATGAAGCCTGAGTCACCATTAGTATTCTCAGCTATAAGAGTGCCCTCTGTATTTTGGTATTCACTACCAGTATTGCTACAGTACCAGTCAATTCTTCAGCTGCAGTGGTGGGGAAGACTCCAGTTCACCCCAAAACTCTGGTTAGGATAGAGCAGGAGTACTCATTTTCTTTCTCTCCTTCTGAGCATAGTAGGGAGGATATCCCACGGCCACTCATCTCTTTCCCATTCATATAACCTTTACTGGTCTAATAGGGAATCTAGGAGTTGTAGATGTAGACTTATGGGATCTCAGGGAGAGCACTCACCACAGGGGGGAGGGATAACTCAGTGGTTTGAGCATTGGCCTGCTAAACACAGGGTTGTGAGTTCAATCCTTGAGGGGGCCATTTAGGGATCAGGGGCAAAAAATCTGTCTGGGGATTGGTCCTGCTTTGAGCATCCTGAGGTCCCTTCCAACCCTGATATTCTATTCTATGATATCTGCCCCCAGCCCCTTATTCTACGACGTGCAACCTTGGGCTCTTTGGGGTATGCAACCAACCATAGGCGCCAACGTCTTCTTGCGCCGGTGGGTGGTCAACCCCTCACTTCCCCCAGCCCCGCCCTAACTCCATCCTGCTCCCATTCCAACCACTTCCCCAAAGACCCTGCACCAACTCCACCCCATCCCTGCCCTTATTCCGATTCCTTTCCCAAATCCCCGCCCCGGCCCTGCCACGTTCCCAATCCTCCCCCCTCCCTCCTGGAGCTTGCTGCGCCACCAAACAGCTCTTTGACGACGGCAAGCGCTGGGAGGTAGGCGGAGGAGCGGGGCGCTCAGGGGAGGAGGAGGAGGTGAGGTGGGGCGGGGAGGGGAGAGGAGCTTGGCTACCAGTGGGTGCAGAGCACCCACTAACTTTTTCCCAGCCCCAGAGCATCCACGGAGTTGGCGCCTATGAAACCACAAGGAAAACTACCTCCACTACCCCTTGTAGACTTAGATCTCATTCCCCTATGAAACTTCATAGAGTGCTCAAGGGGCGCTGCTGGTGCAGACTCACAATATAGCACAGGAAGATGAGGAAGAACACCTGCAGATGGTAGAGCACTTGATCCCAGCAGTAGTCTACTCTTCCTCACCAGATTAGGCAATAGGGCCCTCCACTTCCACGCAGCCAGATGATTGGAAAACATTTCAGTAACTGCTGCATTACATGTTAGAAATCCCCATGGAGATAGAGCAGGAAGACTCACTCAAGTCTGCCTGAAAGGTGTGCCATGCCAATTAATGAGGGGCTGTTGGAGCCAGCAAAAAAATTGTAGTAGACCCCATCATCTGTGGCACCTACTTCTAAAAAGGCAGATGGGTGCTGTCAAGTCTGTCGTAACATTGGACAGATGGTGCTAGAGATCATCACCCATGGCTACCCTGCACTTCTACTCCTTGCCCCCTATGCTTCCTTCCCCATCTCTCTTCGGGAATCCTTCTCACGAGAGCCTATTACAAGCAGAAATGGCTTTATTGCTTCATGTAGGAGCCATAGAGGAAGGGCCCTCAGAATTCAGGGGAAGAGGCTTCTACTCTGTTTTTTCTCATTTCGAAGAAAAAAGGGGGTCTTTGTCCTATACCCTAGACCAGAGGAGATTCAACAAATATATATGCCACCTCAGATTCAGGATGGTAATACTTGCCTCCATCATTCCATTTCTTGTGGCTCAGGACTAGTTTGTAGCTCTTGACTTACTGGATGTGTACTTCCATAGAGCTATCCACCCATCCCATAGGAAGTACCTGAGAATCACAGCAGGGCCCAACTATTACCAATACAGGTCTGTCCATGGCACCATGAGTATTCACAAAATGTCTGGCAGGGATGGCAGTGCATTTAAGGAGAAAAGGTATCCATGTCTACCCATATCTGAATGAGCAGAGGAAGGTCCAAGTAGGAGACTACAGTATCAGTTCTTTCCTTGTTTTCCCAACTGGGGTTCTTTGTGAACTGCAAGAAATCGTCTCTCACCCCATAACAGACAATAGAGTTCATAGGAACCATGATCAGTTCTTGATCAGCAAATCCCTACCTCCAAGAGGACAGGTTATAGTCTCTCCAGTCCATAATAAATGAGCTAAAATTGACTTTAACAAGGTTGGTGTGTACATGCTTAGGACTATTGGACCATATGACAGCATACACGTATGTGACACTGCTTGTCAGACTTCACCTGTGGTCCTGGCAGTTATGGCTGAGGTTTGTATACTTCCTGTCAAAGTATCACATGAGCAAGAGAGTCCTGGTCCCACCCCAGATTCTATGAGAACTCAGTCAGTGGCTGGGAACATATAGAAGAGGGTTTCCTTCTTGATCCCCTCCCTGACAAAACTCATCACAGACACCTAAGGTACAGGTTGAGGGTGCCATCTGCATATGCAAGGGACTTGGTTTGAAATTGCATGTGGACATCCTGGAGTTCAGGGCTTCCAGCTGGCCTGCATGGCATTCCAGCTTGTTCTGCAGGACTCCATGGTGCAGATCTTGACAGACAATATATCCACAATACACTATATAAAGAAGCAAGGAGGTGCTCGGTCATCCCCTGTCTGCCAGGAGGCCATCAAGCTAAAGACTAACTGCGTATGTAATTGTATTAAATCATGCCATGACTTAGCTAGATTAGATCTATTCTATATAGGTTCTTAGACTGAACTTATCACCGTAGTATCTCAGCACCTTCCAGTAGTGCACTAAGCAATGTGACTAAACATCTGTCATGTGTTGTTTTGTTTTCTTATCCTCTCCTTAGGGAGAGAAGTGTATGCAGTGGAGTGTCACGTGTTGGTAGGGCTTTAGAGCGTTGGGGTTTTGGGGGGTGTTTTTTTTTTTTTTTTTAATATACATGTTATGTATTTACGTTAGAGGGAAAAGGTTAAAGAAATATGCTTCGCACTTGGAGCAGAAGGTGGTGAGGTTTGTGATCATCCTTAGATCCACCCATGCAAGTTATAGCCCACTTCACCAGGGCTTAAGCAGCTTGTGGAGCTTCTCTGAAAAGCATACCAATTCCAGAACTTTGCAGGGAAGCCATATGGGGGATCAGTCCACTCCTTCATCCCACATTATTCCTTAGTTGAGGCCTGAAGATCTGATTCCTGTTTTGGCAGAACTGTCCTGCAATCATTATTTAAATAGGACTTCTAGCACCCACCTCCTGATTATGAGGTCACTGCTTGCTAGCCACCAGAAGTGGAATACATGCAGATAATCACTCCCAGAACAAACAATGGTTGCTTACTTACAGTAACTGTGGTTCTTCACAATGTTTTGTGTATGGATTCTGCAACCCATCCACAACCTGCCTTCCTTCCCCGTTACTACAAAGTCCTATAGCACCTAAGGTCTGTATTGGCGAAGAAACTGAGGGACGGTTGGGCCAGCCTCTGCCCTTTATGTTCTTGGATGTGAAGGGGAGAGGGGGCATGAGCACATCCAAGGTCTGGCACCAGTGAACACTGCAGGCCAAAAGATTCCAATCTTGCATGCAATGGCTCAATAGAGGTGGAATCAATGTGGACAACACATCTCTTAGAACCACTGTCACTGTTGGGTAAGCTATCATTCTTTCTTATTAGCTTTGTAATTGAACAAGCTGATGGGAGATGCTTTAAGATTACGACTTAAACAGATTCTGGAAATGTGTGTTGCTAGCCCTTTTACTGCAGTCTTGAAAAATTGTAGTGAGTTTGGGAGTTTGCTGGGGTGACTTTAGGCTGGTCTATGGTACTTATATGGCCCTTATCATGTAGTACCTGAGACTCACAATCGTTAATATATTTATCCTCCTAACATAGGTGTCGACCTCCCCTTTGCCTGGTGGGTTCTCGACCTCCCCGCCCGCCCCTGCCCCCACCCCTTCCCCGCCTCTTTCCACCCCTGCACCGCCCTTGCCCTGCCCCCATGCCACCCCTTCCCCAAAGTCCCTGCCCCCATCCCACCCCCTTCGCCCAAGTCTCCGCCCCTGCCCCACTTCTTCTCCACCTCCTCCCCTAAGCACGCCGTGTCTCCGCTCTTCCCCCTCCCCCCCCCCCGGAAAGTCCAAAGCCCCGCCAAACAGCTGTTAGGCGGCGGGAAGCGCTGAGAGGTAGGCAGAGAAGCGGGGACGTGGCTGCCAGTGGGTGCAGAGCACCTGCTAATTTTTCCCTGTGGGTGCATGGAGTTGACGCCTATGCCTCCCAACACCCCTGTGAAGTGCTATCATCCCCACTTTACATAGGGTGACTTGCCCAAGGTACACAGGAAGTCTATGGCAGAGTGGGAGACTTCAACCTGGATCTCCCACTGCCTAGGCTAGTGCTCCAACCACTGGCCCATCCTTCTTGGTTATTTATCACAGTGAGTGACTTCGAACTGATACAGTAAATGTGGCCAGGTTGGGACAGCAGATAGGAAAGGTGAGGAGGGAAAAAACAGTAAGTGATTGATTGTTCTGCCTCTTGCTTTCCAGGAGTTGATTCAAGAACAAGTTGAGGTAAGTAGTGCTCTTCTTTTGAAGTGGATTAGGGTAGCTCTCTACTGAAAGTCTTGTTGCTTGAGACGGGACAAAACCTGGGAGAATACCATCCTTTAGCTCTTATGAATTGACAGTGGGGAGACATGGACCAGATGGGCCCTACTAGGTCTTCTTCATCTGTTCCCTCTAATGTTACTAATATTTCCTTTTCATACTAACTGGAAAGTTGGACCATGTTCTCGTTCTACTTTTAGCTATTGCAGACCACAGGAGGCGCACAAGGGACACTCCCACTAACCTTTCTAAAGGTGCTGGCTTCCCAGGCATGCCATGGTAAGTGAGATGAACTTCTCCACTTTTCCATTTCTACATAGTGTACTTTCAGGGGCTTTGGCATAATATGGCACTTTGAATGGTTGCAGGAGTCTGACCCTTTAGAGACAGGGTGTCTACTAGGTGGCAGGAGGCAGTTGCCCTCTTTTTGGAGAGCTCTGCCAAGGACAGAACATGCTGCCTCTATTTGCATTGTTTGTAGCTGTTATCCACATTCCTATTCAGATGCGAGATGCTGACAAAATAGAGCCCTAATGTGCATCATCTATATGCAGGAGCGGCGCCAGGGTTTTTGCCGCCCTAGGCGGGGAGTCCTGCGCTCCCCGTCTTTGGGGCACTTTGGCAGCGGGTCCCAGAGTGAGTGAAGGACCCGCCGCAGAATTGCCGCTGAAGACCTGGAGCGCGGAAAGACCCCCCCCATCGCAGAATTGCCGCCCCCCAAATCCTGGTGCCCTAGGCGACCGCCTAGGTCGCCTAAATGGAAGCGCCGGCCATGTTTATATGAGCTCTAGAACTTTTAATTCAACAGTTCTGTGGGAGCAGGAGGAGTGCCCTGTTCTCAAAGAGCACATTTTTGGCTGCGCCAAATGGTAAGTTGTAGAAATGCCAGTATATGGTGTCCTGGAGACCCTGGAAGTGCTTGTTCTCTAGATCCATGATGGACATCTGGCTCATCTTCTGGGCTTTCAGAAGCCCAGAAGGTGAGCAGATCTCACAAATGCAAGCTGCAGTAATTCTAACCCCATTCATGCCAGCAGACATGTTGCATATTGCATTAACATTCCACTCATGGCCAAAGGGCAAATGTGGATTGGTAGCATTGTTGCAATGGCACATCACTAGAGTCTCCAAGTGGCAGACTGCATACAAGATTTCTTTTAGTTAGAAGAGCAGGACATGTGCCATCTCTGAACTGCAGTTTACAAGCTGCTAAGGTGAGAAGTAAATGAGACCATAGATTCTCACGCCCTCTGGTGTTTAGAAAAGATAAAGTTTATTAAAGTACCAGAGAGACCTTACTATCCTGCCTGGATTTGCAGTGGTTGCATTAAATGCCCAGGTGTGGGAAAGAGTGGGTGATTACTGAGGTGGTACTCAATCTCTAAGTAGCATATGGGGTGGGTATTCAGTCTTTCTCTGCTTTGGTAGCTCCTCATTTGTGGAGTGGCCTGGTTTTCAGCTCCAGAGGAAGCTGCTCATGTGCCTTGAGCTGCAACAACTGTAGCATCTAGGAAGCAAGGAAATAGTTGCCCTGCCATCTAGTAGCCTCAGACCAGACCAAGCAACTTAGGCTGTGGAGAAGCTAGTCTGTGTGTGCCAGGAAGGCTTCTTGGGGGAAGTCTGATTAAGTGGAGCTAAATCTGAAGTCTGGTGTACTGTGCTGTTGGTTTGTGGTCTCAGGGTGGGGGAGAAAGTGGGCGCTGCCCCATATTAACTTGCTGTGCTGTCCTAAGTTCCCAGAGGGGAGCTTGTTAGCTGAGCTGAACTCTTGCCAGCATATGCTATAATTCGCTTCTCTTTTCAGGAGCTATTAAGTTTAATGATAGCTTGACTAAGGAGGAGAGCTGCCAGCTTATTGAAGCTTTGTCCTTTTGCCAGTTGCCTTTCCAGTGTGCTCATGGGAGACCTTCCATGATGCCACTTGCAGACATAGACCACCTGAAGCAGAAAAAGCAGGTACAGTGTGAAGTGCTGGGCAGAGAAAGGCAACAAACCCACAGGGTGGGTTGTCTGAAAAAATGCATTTAATCTTGCTAAGTCTTTTCATCCAAGTTTCATACCAACCAATAACAGCTCACTCTGTATCCACCACTTAATACAAACAGAGGTATCCTGACTGAAATAACCACTGACCACATGTGATGTAAACAAACCTCTAGCTCCTGTCCCTCCCTTAACCGTTCCTGTATTATTCCCCACAGTATTGTATATAAATGAACACTGCGACTCACTGGGCACAAAGGGCATGTCCAGATGCTATTTTAGATTCTACTCACGTGGTGTATTGCACATTTGCCTTTAGAACCCCACTGTTAACATGCCATTTCCTGTCATATTTCTTCCTGAAGTTGTACAGACTTGGTAAGCAGCCATTGGCAATGGTTATTCAGCTATCCTGTATCTTCTTAGGGAGTCACACTATTGGTAATACTCTGCAATTGAAACACTGTTATAAACTCATCTAAGGACAAACTGGAGGGAATTCAGGAAGAGCAACAAAAAACTAGCCAGGGAACTGTAGGAGACTTATGAGGAGAGAATACGAGTTAAGTCTGTCTAGTTTGGCTAAGGGATAACTAATGGTGGGGAAGAACTAGTAATGTGCACCTTTCTAAAGCTCCCTACTAAGTGTGCTGTTCCCTAAATATGTTGAGTACATGGGATAGCCCACAGCAGATCAGTACTTTTGCTTTTTCTCTTCTTTCATAACTCAGTTTCTTAGGAAATGGCTGCCTGAACAGTACATTTGCTCTGTGTGCCTGGATGGGTAAATCTACTATTTGAAAGGTGGAATTATTTAGGATGATATGAGGAGTTATAACCAAGAGGAATGGGATGAAATAAAGAAAGAAAATCTAGACTGAAGATCAGGAGACCAGTCAAGGTGGAGTGATTTTTTAAAATCAGATTGAGGTTTTGCAAAACTAATTTGAAAATTTGTAATATTGCAACTTTAGATGAAAATATACAATGAACTATTTTTCTTAAATGCCACTTCCAATAGGGTATTTGAATTCTACAAAAATAAATTGAATAGTATGGCCCTGATCCTGCAAACAAGCTGGTGAGTAACTTTACTCACAAGAGAAGCTCCGTTTACTTTAATGGGGTCACTTGTGCTTAAAATTAAACATGCTTAATTGTAGTAGCAGCAGCGGTTAAAACATTGTATTTTTATTAAGAGAAAAGTTTAGGGGCATAAAATCTTTCACTTCAAAACAAAATTGCTTCAGTGTTAACAATGAAAAGTTACTTAGACTTTTAATGCACAAGTTATTACGAACCATTTTTGTATTTCAAAAGCAGGAGCCTGAAATTAGGCTCCTATGCCTATATATAGGCACTTAGGTGACTTATGAGCACAAGTCCCCTTGACTTCAAATCCTGCCAGAAGAGTATAGCCTTGCCAAAGCATTTCAGCTTTCTTCATTCATGCCAGTTTATATCAGAATGTGGTGCTGGTTGCAAATATAGGAAGGTCAGTTTGCTTATCAGTTTTATGTTCTTACAGTAAGGGTGTTAATGAGGCCCTGGGCTTGTCATTTTCAGAAAAGATGAGCCTTTTAAGTGAGAGACTTAAGGGAAAAAACATGTAAAATCTGAAATTCTACTAACAATGAGGAAACTAATGGAAGAAACAAGTACAAAACACCTAAGCCTAAAATAAGAAGCAATGAACTAGCAAGATGTATATTAAAAAAAATCTGATGTTTAATAAAATAAAATCTTGACTTTTATCCACCCTGCTGCCAAGGAACTGCATCAGATTGTGAAACTGGAAGTCACAGAGGACATTTAAAATTAGATTTGCTAAAACACTTGAGCATCTTTCTGTGTGGGGAAAGGACTGTGGAGGTCAGTGAAGTCCTTTTCTCTTAACGAAACTGTGTATCAATTCATTAATTCTCTTTTCTCCTACCAGCCTAAACCTAATTTGGCTAAACTGCAGAGAATGGCCCAAGCCTGGCAGCTGTTTGGGAAACAAGGACAGCACTTGGAAGTGTGAGCTAAAAACCAGACCCTCCATGAGTGCTGATGTCACGTAACCCTTCATACTTCCAGCCAGCAACGTGAAACCAGTGTTGCTGCTTGGATGCAACTCCTGAGTCAGGATGGTATCAGAAGTACTACTGTCACAGCTGACCTTCTGCGGAGTCAAGATAATCCATGGGAATGTGGCAGGAGAAGGTTCCTATAGTCCAGAGAAGAGGCTTCAATGTTCAAAAATTGTATTGTGTGCCCAGTCTTGGCTCTTCAAGGGTAGAAAGAGTCTCATATTTGCAAGTGTTAAATTCCCTTCTTGTGAGAATGGCAGGATTCCTCATAGGGGAAGAGTTGTTTTAATGTATTTACAATGCTTTGAAAGTGTAGAGGGCTAAGTATTTATTAATAAACCACCACTACTTTCCTCAGGCTCATGTCTGACTGGAGTGAGCACAGGCCATCTGCAAGGTTGTCCAGGCAAACTTAGAGTCAGACCATCAAAGCACCAAAAGTGTCACTTTATTCAACTAAGCATCTAATAGCAGAGTAATCCCAGCTTGCTGTTTCTTTTCTAGCCTGTGGCTTTCTCAGCACATCAGTCCTTTTCCTCCAGGTGGAGGGGAGATCTCAAAAATATAGCCAGATGCTATCTTCTCAGTAAAACATGAGGTTGCTGGAAAAGAGGTCATTAAGGATCCTAGAGAACATCTTGCAATAAGAAATCCTGCTCGTATTCTAATTTTTTTCTGCCTCCACTCTTCAATTCACCCTTTAGCTCTAAATAGATTGGGGTTTATTTCTATACCAGTAAGAGGGTCATGTTACAAATTTCTATTTACTTATTAGGCATTACTATAGCACATGGGATTTAAGTGCCTAAATTAAAAACAAGAATCCTGGCCCAGCAGATTTTATTGTCTAAGCAAAACCCGAGGGAAATATTTCACTTCTTACCCTAAACGGTGATCTAGTGTTGCTGTGCACTGTTAAGAGCTGTCATATTGCCAGAGACAACTAAAGAGAATGTAATCTAAGGCCTTTTTTTTGTAATAGAAGGCTTTTCAGTGTGCATCCACCAAAGCAACTACAGCCATCTTGCTACAACAGCAGCTCACTACTGGGGCTAGTGTGCTGCTACTGTTTGAAGAATGAGCATTTTATTCTTGTGTAGAAAATAAGCCAACAGCAGAGACCACTACAAGCAGTCTTTATTGTAGCACACTAAGGTAATGCAGCTTAGTGGCAACAGAGAATTCCATTTATACCCGGTCCATCATTGAACCAGAACTTCTGTGGAGATATACAAGAATGGCAACAACAGGTTCCAAAAATCAAATAGATTAAAAACTGTTCCATGTGCCTTGTAATACAAGTGTCAGAAGCAAAGCCAGGTGTAGATCTCTGCTCACTGCTGCTCTTGGCTAGGGTGGAAACATTATACTCCATGCAGATGTTTCCTTTTGAAGACAGTCACCCCCATCTCTGTAGCCCTGGATTTATTTAGCTGCTGGATCTTCCGAAAGAGCAAGGTAGGAAGAGCTTGGACACTGAGGCACTTCAAGCCAGTAGAGCTTAGAGTTCATGGTCATCAGGATGGTAGAGCTCACTCATGAGGCGATAGATATAGGAGGGTGCATTACCCCCAATATTGGAGATGAAGAGAGTAATGAGCTCTGGGGGAACATAGTCAAACACTGGGCAGTGAACATTGATCTTTGACAGGATCTCCCCTGAAAAGGAAACAGTCATGGTATTAGAGATGAGCAATGGACAAGATGATGTGGCTTCACCATACACTGCTTGGAGTACAAGTTGTGACCCTTGCCCCACCACCCCTAAAGTCAGCACTGAAATAGCAGAACAAGATTCGATACAACCCCAACTGTGGTAGGTTTATTTGAATTATGGGTATAGGGCATAGTCTTGGATAAGAATGATAGTTTGCCCCTGCTGACAGCTGTTGTTGATGCTAACCAGAAGAGCCTCCAGATGGAAAATCTGCAAAATGCCACAATGAAAGCCTTAATCAAAACTGTCTTAGCCCCGCACTTGTGGGGTCCTGCTGCACAGAACCATGGATTTGGAAGGTTGGTTGCTATGTAACTGGGCAACAGAGCTGCTATCTTTTTGAAGATGGAATCTCAGAATTTAAGGCCCGAAGGGACAATCATGATCAGCTAGTCTGACCTCCTTCATGTCACAGAACTTCACCCACCCCTTCCTGCAATATGCTCATAACCTCTGGCTAAGTTACTGATGTCCTCAAATCTTCATTTAAAGACTTCAAGTTACAGAGAATCCACCATTCATTCTAGTTCAAACCAGCAAGTGACTAGTGCCCCACACTGCTAGAGAAGGCAACTCCCCCCTCACCCCCCCATCTCTGCCAATCTGATCGGGGGGGGGGGGGAGGAGGAAACACACATTGCCCTCCAATATGATGATCAGTTAGACCATGAGCATGTAGCCAGACACCTGGGAAAGAACTAGCTGGAATAACTCTGTGCCATGTCCCATCTCCAGCCATTGTAGATATGTGCTAATAGTAGTCATAGATGGGACATATGCCATTGTAGGCAACCTCATCATAACATCCTGTCCATAAATGTATCAAGCTCAGTCTTGAAACAAGTTAGGGTTTTTGCCCCCATTACTCCCCTTGGAAGGCTGTTCCAGAATTTCACTCTTCTGATGGTTACAAACATTCATCTAATTTCAAGCCTAAACTTGTTGAGGGCCAGTTTGTATTCATTTGTTCTTGTGCCAACACTGGCATTTAACTTCAGTCCTTTTACAGCCTGGTGTTTGTTCCTCTGATCTATTTTATAGAAAGCAATCATATCTCCCCGCAACCTTTGTTTTGTTAGGCAAAACAAGCCAAGCTCTTTATGATCTTTTCTTGTAAGGCAGATTCTCCATTCCTCTGATTATCCCCGTAGCTCTTCTCTGCACCTGTTCCAGTTTGAATTCATCTTTCTTAAAGATGGGAGACCAGAATTGTACACAGTAACCTGGCCTCAGAAGCTCCAGGGCAGAAAGAAAACTGTCAGCCAGTGGTAATAATCCATATAGTATTTCTGGAGTTTTATGTTCCAAGAAGTCTCACTACTTATGAGCGCTACACAGAAACTAGTTTGGTTTCTCTGCTACTGTGGCTAGGTCTGTTCCGCCCACCAGCTGGCAGTCACCATCCGAACCTTGATTTTTTATTTTTTTATTTTTTTAAATTACTACCTGTATAAGGAAGTATTTAATAGGGCAGGAACCCAGCTACAAGGATGGAGTTCAGAGGAAACCCTGTTCCATTCCTCCTATCAGCCAAGTAGTATGTAAACTAGGACAGTGGTCAGAGTCATTTCAGAGTGTAAGACAATGGGCAGAGTTTCCTGCCCTTGGTTACAAGCTAATTCTGTCTTTAAATATGTGAGACAGGGGCCCGGTTCCTACTGCCTGGGGTCAACACAGCTAGTTCCCCTTCAAAAACCTGCATTAAAGAGGACCAGTACCTTCTGTGAATGGCAGCACTTCTTGTGGAGAGACAAACTTGTAGAATGAATCCTCTTCATTAGGGAACTGGAAAAAAGAGCAATAGGGTCAGAAGAGGCCACCCATCTCCATTATACCATATGGAGCTGGGGCATAAGTGCTGGAAGGGACTGAGCAGAGGAAAGTAAGGGCTCCACAGCTTAGGTTTGTAGCGTGTACAGCAGTTGCCTGCAGCCTCAGACTGGAATATGCATGGCAACTGCAGGTGAAACTGCAGCAAGGGGCTCAGGCAAGCCATACATTCCTAGTTCCTTTATGCCTGCTTAGATTGTGGCTGCTCTGCAGGATAGCCTGGTAGCTCAAGAGAGGAGAGAGACATGACTGCCCCAAGCTGCTCTTTAGTGACTTGAGACGGGATCCATATTACAATATCAAAAAAGCAGAGCAGGAAAGTTCTAAAACATCTCCTTCTGCCTTTGAAGATGTGAGTTCAAATCGCCACTGGATTAAGTGAAATGAATATAGTAACTCAGTCTCTAGTGGATGTTGATCTATATCATAGGAGCCCACCATTCAGCATATCTGGCAATCTGTACTGGAACAAAAGCCTTATCTGCATCAGTAGAGCTGTTGCGGGGAGGTGTATCAATGTGGGAGGGGCATCCTTGCGTTAGGATCAAGGTGCATTAGCAGGGTTGGTAGAAGCCTTCTGGGTTGCCAACCTGTATTTTAGCCAGTCAATACTATCCATTCCTCACTTTCATGAGCAATATAGGTCCCTCTATTTGCCACGAGATCGAGCAGTTGCTGTAATCAAAAGTTGCTGCACCTACCTGCGGTGAAAGCTTGAACATGGGTGCACAGACGATGAGGGGAGTGGAGTGGTGTTTAGCTGCCAGTGCCAGGGTATGAGTCCCACTTACAGCGATCAATGCACCATTGGCCAAGATTGTCTTTGTACCAATGATCACCTTCCAAGTACAAATTAGTATTAGAGCACTTTGCAGTGAATTGAGATACGCAGAGAAAAGGAGCTCCAAATCCTGGGCTACTGGCTCAGCCCATGCTGGGGCTAGGGGCTGCAGGTTCCCACCATCTATATACATCACAGCAAGAGGGCATTACACTGACTAGACAGATAGTGAAAGGCTGGGATTCTAGCTCAGTAGGGTCCTGGGTATGTTCTATCTGGGACTGGCTCTGCACAAAAGTTTTCCTCTACCTAGAACGGCACCCAGAACTGTCAGACCTGCCAAGTGGAAGTTAGAAGACTAGCAGGCATTCATTGGAGGGCTGTGGGGCCCTATTATCATCTCCACATGATAGTGAGGAAAGCAGTCCGAGCTCTGAGGATGTCCAGCAGCCATTTCCTGACACCCTGCCAAGGGCTGGCATACTGCCTACTATATGACTCGTGCTCTAGGCAGGGGCGCAGTGCTTCCCACTCTGGGGATGGGCAGGTTTTGGGGGGTTTTTTATTTAAAAAAAAAAAAAAAAAAAAAGCTGGAGTCAACCCTTTGTCTCACCTGGCTCTAAAGATCTGTCTCAGAGCAACTCTGCCTCCACTCAGCATCACTGTTTGTTCTAATGCATCCTGGAAATTTAGCCACGCAGGTGAGGGGCAGCTGGGAGTAAGTTGAGACTCCCAGTGGAAGTGTCCCAGTGTGGTCAGTCACACTGGTCTCTGCATGTACACTGTATCCTGCTCCCCATCCCCAGTCTTTTTAAATTTGTAAGCTTTTCAGAGGAGGGGTTCTCTTTCTACATGTCTGTATAGTAGCACTCAGATCGTGCTGGGTACAATATGTAAATATTAAAACCCCTCCTAAGACTACCTCTCTAGCCACCTCTCTCCAAGCTCTTTGAGGACTTTGATAGGCAGTGTCAAGTGAGTTTGCTCTCCCTATGGATGGCCCTATAAGGCCTGAGCACCAGAACCCCACTACTGCACCCCAAAAAACCTACCTTGTTGACTCGAGACATGACAGCAAAGATGGCTGCATCACTCATGACAGTGGTTTCAATCTCCTCTTTGGAAAGACGGACGGCCATTTCATGACCCTACAGAAGAGAGACACTCTGGTGAGTTCCTTAAGAGGAACCAGACACGGAAGCTCCTGAGCTGGACTTGATGCAGTGCCAGACACACTCAATTCAAACCAGAAGTTACATTATCTGAGCCAGATATGTGCCAGTGATATAGCACATATGCTGTCCTCTAAATCACTGGTGGGGCAGGCAAGAAGTTTCCCCCACTTCTTGGCCGTAGCCAGCAATCTCACAACATTTCTTAGGGCAGTCTAGTCACTCCCTCATGCTGAGCAGAAGGGCCTGTTATTTCTACACCTGCTTCTCCTAAGGCAGATAAGACACTGCACAGATACCACAGGCACAGCCTGGAGAACACGGCCAACCAGGGACCTACCTGGCAGAAGGGCGCACACTCCGCTACAATGACATGGAATTTCCGCTTGCGTGCTGCCTCCTTCAAGAAGGCCTCGACAGTGCGAGAGTAGCCAATGGTCATGATCACCTCATTGGAATGGATGTGCTCCAATGCCTGCATCGCAATGTTATCAGTGGTGCCCTCTGCAAGGGAAGCCATCCAGCAGTAAGAGGAGAGTCAGGCCTAACACCTGCCATGCTGATTCCTGCCACAGACAGCACCAACAGGAAAGGGCACAAGCCCTCTGCCACAGCACACAACTGCAATTATCTCTCTCTGGAGCTATCCCATAGGCCAAAAAACCCCAAAAAACATACTTTTTAGAGCTTTGGGTTTGAAGGGAGAGCATCTGAGGGTTTGAGCTCCAACTTGATGAAAGGGCACAACATTCCTTATCTGAACACTGAGACCCACCCCAATTTGGTAAGTAGGTTATTACTTGACCCCCCCGAAACCAGGCTCTGTGTCACATCACCGTTAGCTCAGGCAGCAACATGGCCATTGGTGGAGGAGCCCCTGCACCAGCTGGGATCAAGCTAGAGCCTGGCTGTACGTGCCTTGTGGCAGCACAAAGGGCACCACACCCTGACCTCCATAGGCTCCCAAACTGCCCAGGAAAAGAAGGCATATTGAAAAATCTCATAATGGGAGAGGAAAGGACTAGCATCAGCCATGGTGGCCACGCTGCCCACAGACTAGCTCTCGGTACCAGAATGGGAGATGCATGAGGAAGTTATAGCCTGTCAGTACTGAATGTGGAGGGGGGTTGCCAAGCAATGTAATCCTCAAGAAGACAGATGTAGAAGACAGTCACACTGGTCTCTGCATGTACACTGCTCCCCATCCCCAGTCTTTTTAAATTGCAAGTTTTCAGGTGAGAGGTTCTCTTTCTACATGTCTGTATAGTAGCACTCAGATTGTGCTGGGTACAATATGTAAATATTAAAACACCTCCTGAGACATCCTCTCTAACCACCTCAATGACCTGTTGGGAAGGAGAACTGAAGCAGAATGCTGTACCATGTGCAGAGTGGAGTTTGGGAGGCTCATAGCAACCCTCGTAGCTGTCTCAGGTGCTGCA
Organism: Trachemys scripta elegans; assembly: GCF_013100865.1. Taxonomy (NCBI): domain Eukaryota; kingdom Metazoa; phylum Chordata; order Testudines; family Emydidae; genus Trachemys; species Trachemys scripta. The sequence goes on from NC_048301.1 coordinate 42,367,717, forward strand.
TTCAGACCTCCTTGGCTGCAGAGACAATACTTGCAATGCATCCGCCAGGGAAGAAGTGCAGGGGAAAATATTTAATTCTGTTCCCTGCAGGACAGAAGTCTGTCTCCAGGGTCCATCCCTGTCCTGAGCACACCATAGCTCCATCTTAGTCAATTGGGGGAAGGGCTCTACTCAGGTTCTTTCAAAGCCTTGAGTGTAAACCGCACAGGGCTGAATTTTGCCTGTTTCCAGAAGGTGCATACTTGACACTGTTCTGCTCTCCTCACAGGACCACAGAGGAAGGGATCCCTGTGTACTGCTCCCGGGACACACATTCTGCAAGATTGAGTCACAGCTCCCCATCCTTTCCATTCAAACTGGGAACTGGCTCGTCCCCATCCCTAATCCCATGAGCAGCCCTCTCTCCCACCCAGTGATAGAATGGTTTTAGTTCATCTCCTACCCAGCTCTATCAGCAGCTCACTAATAGCTTCAATCACATTAGCCCTGAGTGGGGGATAGGGTGTGTTGAAGTCCTCACTGAGCCCTCCAGAGGTCAGAAGCTTGTGCAGTGACTCCTGCTGGTCACTCTCCTCACTGCGCCCATGGAGCCTATGGAGAGAACACAGCCCATCACAGCAAGAAGGGAGCACAAGTAAACAACGTGTTGAAGAGGCTGCTTTTGAGCTACACTGTCGTTCCACAGCAGAGAAATAAGGGGCCTTACTTATTTGGGGTCAGATAAGAGGGCCACACATACTTTCTCAAACAGCCTCCAGAGCAGACATGCCAAACCTGTGGAAAAAAGGCAGAAATTGGGCTTGTTTTTGGCTTAATTGGCTTGTTGGCTAGTTTTTGGCTTGTAGCTTGTTGCTTCTTTTTTTTGATCAGCTCCTGGCAAGTGGGGATGGGGGGGAAGAGAGAGTCAGGGGTGCACAACAGGCCCACCACAGTCTAGACTGCACACCAGGGGGGGAATCTAGTCACATAGAGTATTGGGGGTTCTTAAGGATTGGCTTGTTTTGGCCTTGTTTTGAAATGGGATTAGCTTGATTTTTGGCTTATTGTGAAAGTTGGGATGCTTATTTACCATGTGAAAGTTGGCAACTGTGCTCCAGAGCTGTCTGTGTCAGAAAGCTACCTGAAGCTTTGCCAATAACTGCACCTTCTGAAAGCTATGTAAGTAAACTTTGAAAGCTGCAGGAGACACATGGAACAACCTGGCTCAAGGCTGCTGCTCCAACAGAACTCTCTCTCCTAGGAAAGTGGGGAGAGAACAGCACGTGCAGTACAGGGTCAGAACACAGAGAGATCTGCAGCAGAGGGAGGGTTCACACAGCAGTAACACATACTAGAGGAAACATGGTCAGTAGCAGGGAAATCACAAGGCTCATTGGGGCTACAAACTTTCCTACAAAGGAATTAAAGGAGTTTAACCTTGAAGGAAAATCTTTGAGACAGGGAGGACAGACCTCTCATTTAGACTCCTGAAGAGGTCTCACGGGACCAGCAGAGAAGACACCATACAGGATCCAAATGATCCTGTCAAGAAGATCTTCTCCCAAATCATTGAGAGGGATACACACAGGCAGCAAGGGGAGGGAGAGCTTCACCTGCCATACTCCTCACGAATGATCTTCAGCACTCGCCGCACCATGTTTCCCACAGTGGTCTCAGATGGCTGGGCTGCAGTCATCCTCTTGCCCTCCTTCCGAATCAGCGCCATCAGCTCCCCTGAAATAAGGGGATGGCTTAGTCTCTATCCTTCCAAGAGCAGGTCCTGGCCACAGCCTCAAGTAACTCCACAGCCAGTGGCCCTATGCCAGCTTAAAACCAATCTACCCTTCAACAGCCCTGCACCTGTTTCAATTGCTACTAACATACGGAAATAAATATTTAGACAGAAAACTTAGCACCATGATCTAGAAAAATAACAGAGCCATGAGCAAAAAAAAAAAGTTTCAGGTGGGCTATAAAGGAGAGATCATTCCAAACTTGACAAGCTTTTGGATAATATTACTACATGAGTGGATGAGGTGAAGACGATAGATGAGATGGGATTTTTACTAAAATATTTCATGCAGTATATCACTAAATCCCACTCACAAAACTAAGTCAAAGTGGTTTGGATGTGTCACATTCCAGGAACTGTTCAGAGGATCATAAACCGTGAAGCACTGAGAGAGGAAAATCCAGCTGCTGGGTATTGCACGTGTCAGCATTAGCTCTGGTCTTATTTAACAGAGCATACTGAATTGGGAAGATCTGCAAATACCAGCAGGGAGGGAGAAATCCAGCGGATTTTAGGAAAAGGCGGCGGGGGGGATGGAGGGGGAAAGGAGACTCGGTATTCACGGGGAAGTATCCCAAATCCAGGGCCGTGGTGGGCGGCAGACACTCATTTTGCTGATCAGAGAATGTTTCCTATCAAAGCTAGAGAGGGGGCTCATTAAAGAGCTAACCCCATAGGGCAAGCCGTGATTTCAGGGCGGGCGGAGGGATAATCACTGCGAGTGCCAGGAACCTTGAGCGCGGGCCTGTGGCTGGGAGGAAGCATCGGGGCCGGGCGGCGCCGAGTCCTACGGAGAGGGAGAATCCCGGCTGCGGCTCGGGGAAGCCCCTTGTCAGCGAGATGGGGCCGGGGGCGCCCATCGCTGGGGAAACGAGCCCGGGCACCGCTCGAGGGCAGGGAGCTGGCGCAGGCTGCGGGGACACCAGCGCCCCAGAGGGGGGTTCCCAGCCAAGGGCTCCGCGGGACCGCAGCTGCCCGCCCCGCCTCACCCGCGCTGCCCCAGCGTCCATGGCCGATGATCTTCCGCAGCAGCCCCACCGTCTGCCGCGCCGCCTCCTCGGAGCTGAGCCGCTCCCCGCCCCGCTTCAGCCGCGCCACGAAGGCCTCGATCCGCTCCGACAGCTCCGACTCCTTCTCGGCCGCGCCCGGCATCTTGACGGCGGCGGGAGCGAACTAAGGTCGGAACTGTGAGATCGAGGGCACCACTTCCACCCGGATATAGGCCAGAACGGACCACTTCCGCCTGTGTCTACTGCTATTGGTCGAGAGCCATTCTCTTCCCGTCCACTCCAGGCCGTTAAGCCAATCACAGAGACGGTCAAGGAGTCTCTCGTTCAGCGATTTCGCGGGGGGGGGGGGGGGGGGTTGGGCAATGTTTTCCGTCTAGAGGCTGTGACCTCTGACCCTCTCCTAAATTAGCGTCATTCCAGGGCCCTCCTCCGAGTCCGGCCGCTTGGGGTCTGCCGGGGTGGTGGAACTAGGGAGGCTTCGTGGAGTCCACGTGGGGCAAAGTGAGACACGTGTCTGGGGGAGGGGCGAAGGGAGCCCCACGTGCCTGAGATATGGGGAGCAAGTCCCTGGAACGTTCTGGGGGGAGCATGAAGCGAGCCCCACGTGCATACCTCCAAACATGTCAAGTGGCTAAAGTGGGACACTGCGCCACTGAGGTTCAGCCTCTCTCCCCCTTGTGCCAAATATGATATTGTGACAGCGCATGGGGTTGCAATGATGCTGAAATTTAGCCTGGCCACCCTGGCAGAGACAGCAGAGGGACAGACCAAACCTGAGTGGCGCTGTAACCCTGCATCCCAAGTTGCAACACCACTTGGTTTGAGTGCCCAGAGCTAACTGCACCTCTCCTCCCCAAGCTGCCCTGAATGTGGGAAATGTTCCTTTTCCATTGGGATGGGGCAAGGTTGTGGGTGAAAGTGAACAGTTCTGTAGAACCTGGGACTGTTGGGAGTTCTGCACGTGTGTGGGACATAGGGGGTGCACAAAGTGAGCCCCATGCACCTGAGGTATGTGGGGGACAAGGCCCAAATAACATAGTGCACATGACAAAGGGAAGAAAGCCCCAAAGACCCAGGGATGCGGTAAGGGAATGAGACCTAAAGGCCCATAGATCTAAGGTGAAGGAGTAGGGGAGCGAGCCCCAAATGCCCAGAAGAGGTGGAGGGGAAGTAAACCCCAGTCTTCCATAAGAGGGCTCTCATTCATAACTCAGAGTGCACTTTTGTCTAACTTATGTTTGCAGTCTGAGAGAAGGGTGAGAGACTTAGCTAATTGGTATAAAAGAGAAGGCATTGTGACCCCCACACCGCACTTTCTGTAGAACAGTGCTCCACAAAGTCTACAGGTCTCAAAGTACAACACACACTCTTGATCTGAGTTGTAACTGCTCAGATACAGTTAGGGTCTTACATACTGGGCACTGTCATCTCCCTAGACCAGGGATTCTTATGACAAATGTTTTGGTGGCCTCAGAGTGTGGCCACCAACTCTGGCTGGTGGCGATGCTGACAATTTTTCCTAAAATACTTAATTAACTTTAGGAAAAACAAATAAATATGCACATATACCTGTCCAAATCACTATAATTTATTTATGTAGGGTTTTTTCAGACTCAGTAATAAAAAGTAATTTACAGTTGTCTCTATTCTTTACTGGACATAATCAGAATAGAAACACAAATAAGGTGCTTCGCATGGTTCTTGTCTTTTTTGTTGTTTCTTTTGCTTTTTTGGTTGCACCAGCTGCCTGCACCTCCAGCATTTCTGTCTCCAGAGCGGGGCAGGGCCCAACCGTTGTTGGCAGCCCTGGGAGAGGGGCCACTGCTTTGCGCCCTTCGTGCCCCCTCCCCCCCTCCCGCCAGCCCAGTAGGCTGTGGTCGCAAGAAAAGGCCCTGGTGGCCACATGCAGCCACGCTGGCCACATTTGAGAAACACTATCAACTAGCAACCAAACTATCCTATTGAAGGTGTGGGTGATTGTGGGCAAACTGCCGTTTAATCTATCTAGGCATGTACAAAATGTGAGTCAAAGTGGTGCCGAGGTGCTGTTTAATTCATTGGTTGCCCTGGAAGAGACAGAGTAGGACCTGTTGGTTAGTTCCAGGGTCTCACCAGTGTGGAGAGGGACACTTCATGGTGGAGCAGCCTAAAGCACTTGTGAGCACAGCAGAGTGGATGTGTAGTGTCTGCTCAGCAGAGTAGAGAAGAGACAGGCTGGGGAGAGGAGAGTGGAAGCCATGTTGGAAGCTAGGTACTCTCTCTCACTCCCCTTTTAGAATCCCTTAATGCCCAATGCTGACATTCTGCTTGTAGCAGTTTATCCTTTTCCATTGCCCACATGACATTCACCGTCATTTCAAAGGCAGATTTTGGCCAAGAAGAATTCTGACCTTCCTCAGCCCCACAACTGAATTGGGATGGCAGAGAGATTGGGTGTCCATCCTGTGGGAACCTCCATGGGCAAAGGCTTCTGCAGGGCTAATTTGGAAAGGAGGTGGGAGGAAGGGCCTTGGATCACATGTCCTCCCCACAGTCCAGCCCTGCCAGTTCTCAGGAGCTCTGTTTTCTTTACCCACAATCCCCATGGTGTCCCCTGATGGAAATAGTAACAATCCCACGATTCCTAATAACGGCATTGGAGTGAGACATTCCTGAGGTCACTTCCCTCTCTGCCTGTCTCCCCTTGAGGCTGCCTTCCCAACCCATGGGTTCTTGCAGTCTGTCTCTGGCGAGGCTTGTGCAGATATAGTGTGGGGACAGCCTGACTTGTGCCCCGTTCCCTTGGGTCTGTGGAGGCTATGCCACTTGGAGCCGCTTCCAGTCTTGTTCGCTGCTCCTTCCATTCATTCTGAGTCCCAGTATCTCTACTTTCTGCTGCAATAACAAGGCTTTGGATTAAGGCTGTTAGATGTTATTTCAGCTGGGATGGGGCGGGATCGGCAGTGGGAAGAAATGGCTACAGTACAAACTGCCTGAGAAAACGCATCTGGAATGTTCCCAGGGAGGGTAAGTGGGGCCTCAGCACCAAAAGTCCCTCAGTAGAGGAGTAAGGGAGAGGAGAAATAGGATAGGGGAGGAGGTGCTGCATCTCGTCCCAGAATCCCTGCCCCACACGGAGATAACAGGAACCCAGCTTCTCTTACTGTAGCTCAGAGCACATTACTAACGCTAAATAATGGGGGCCTCCTGAGGTCCCTGGGTAGCAGGTGAGGATCGCTATGCCTGGTTTTCAGATGAGAAATGACTTGGCCAAGGCTGTGCTGGCTCTGAGCCAGCGCCTTCACCCCTCTCAGTTTTGCCAGCCCATTTCCAGAAAGCCCTTCCCAATTGCCAGATTGCTAGAATGGGAACTGGAAGGGACAGTCCAGCATGCTAGTGGGAGGCAGTAGCCTGAGAGGAGGAGGGACAGCAGAAGGGGTCTCACTGCTTCTATCACTGCACTCACCCCAATGGCTGGAAGTGCTGTAGCACTGGGCCGCTCAGTCACAGAGGAAGGAAGATTGAATAGGGATTCCCAGGTAGGCCCCCTGCAAGACGTGGAGCCTACGTTGGTGGGGAGAAAGGGTGAGCATTGCGGGTGTCAAGCTGTCCTGCAGTGACTCAAGAGCATGAATACTGACCTCAGGGCAGACTGTTAAGAAGCAGGACACAAACCCCAAATTGGTTGTGAGTTCCATACTTAAATTTCACCAACTGTCAAGTGGAAACTCCTCAGTCAATATAACAGTGTAACCATGAAGTCACAGCCAGTCCCCTTGGGTACTCCAGTCTATAGGCGCCAATTGCACCCACGGAAAAAAATAGTGGGTGCTGAGCACCCACTGGCAGGCCCCACTGATCAGCTACTCTGCCTCCCACCTGCCGTTGATCAGCTGTTCAGCGGTGGGCAGGAGGTGCAGTGGTGGGGAGAGGGAGGAGGGGGACAGGAAGAGGCAGAGCAAGGGTGGGGGAGGGGCCTTGGGGGAACAGGTGGAGTGGGGGCAGGGCCTGGGGCTGAGCAGGGGTCGAGTACACCCATTCCACCCCCACCCCCCCTCCAGGGAAATCAGAAAGTCAGCACCCATGCAATCTATCTTGTCACCTAGGCAAGCTTGCCTTTGTGATAGATGGTTCTCTACACCAAAAATCACAATAATATTCAGGTTACTCCCAGTCCCAAAGGACCAGTCACTTACCCCAGGCCAATTGCCCCTTAGATCTCACACCAAAGACAATGCTTGTAGCCAATCCTATAATGAACTATCTAAAGATTTTATTAATGAGAAAGAGGAAATCAGAATTATTAACAAAGTTAAAGCAGTTAAACATACACACACAAATGGGTTGCAGTCTTAAGTTTCAAAATGTAATAGAGGCTTCTATAATAAGCAAGCTTTATATGTCCGTTAAGGCTAACCCAGGCTAAATGCTGGGGATCTCTTACTGATGCCTAGAAAATCTTGCCTTCCCAGACAGGGGCGGCTCTATGTTTTTTTCCACCCCAAGCACGGCAGTCAGGCAGCCTTCGGCAGCATGCCTGCGGGAGGTCCGCTGCTCACGCGGATTCAGTGGCGTTTCTGCGGGTGATCTGCCGGTCCCGCGCCTTCACCGTACCCGCCGCTGAATTGCCGCCAAAGCTGCGGGACCGGCGGACCTCCTGCAGGCATGCCACCGAAGGCTGCCTCACTGCCGCCCTCATGGCCACTGGCACGCTGCCCCCCGCAGCTTGCCACCCCAGGCACGCGCTTGCTGCGCTGGTGCCTGGAGCCGCCCCTGTTCCCAGAGTCCAAGCAGCATAGAGATACAGTTTCTCCTTGTCAGGGATTTTTATTTCCTTCCCTTCTTCTCTGAGCTCCTCTTCAAGGGGTGGGGAGAGCAATTAACAAAGTGTTTTGTCCTTTGATGTTCCACAATAGTTCATCTGGTATTGGTGGGCCTTCTTTGTTGGGCTGGAGATAACACCTCCTGTTGGGAACTAGTATTTCACACTCATTAATGCTTTCCTGTCTGATGATTTACAGTTACAGAGAATTACAATGCAAACACTCAGCTATGACCTTACAGTATGGGATACAGATGTTACAAGTGATATCAATGCAGGCAGCAACTTACAAGCGTTCAATAAAGTCTAAACATTAAGCAGATGTTTATAATGCTAATATCTATTTTAACAACACTAACACACAGGTGAGCCAGACTAATTCCAGCTGTGTATTTGTCAGTGTCCAAGTGAGGCATAGGGCCCTTGGCATAAGCTGGCACCTGGTTTGCCAGCATCACAGCCAGTTAAAGAGTAAAACTGCCACACTTCCAACAGACCCTCCCTGTGGAGCAGGCTGCCTTGGCCAGCAGGGGGCACACAGGGCCCCATCCCTAGAGGAATCATGGGAGGTGGATGCAGGTATATGAACTTGGATAATACTTGAGAGGAGTCAGGCCGGGGTAGCTAATGGAAGAAGGACATGGGAGTGGATCCCACACATTGTGGCCTGTGCTGGGCCCAAGATCGCCTCACCCTGTGCAGTAGCGACCAAGTCCCCCACATGCAGGACCACTGGACCAGTAATATAGGTGGGACCTGAAATGCAAGGTGCAGGCAGTGACTGGGGCTGGGGAGGGGAAGGGCAATGTTATTCAGCCCTAAATAGGCAAAGGGCCCAAGGGATAGACTCGGTTTCGATAAAGGAGGAGGAGGCATCTGCCTGGGGGATAGGATGACCAGATGTCCCGATTTTATAGGGACAGTCCCAATTTTTGGGTCTTTTTTTTATATAGGCTCCTATTACCCCCCCCCCCCCCCACACACACACACACATCCCAATTTTTCACATTTGCTGTCTGGTCACCTGACTGGGGGAAGACGTGATTTGTGCCACAGAGAACAAGGTGCCCGTACTGGAGCAGAATAGGAGGTCTGTGCCAAGCAGCAGGAAGGGAGGATGGAGGGAACACAGGGTTTGCACCACAGAACAGGAGGCGTCTGTCCTGAGAAGGAATACAGGATTTATTTTGGACAATTCAATGTTCTAGAAACTGAGAGCCAAAGCAAATGGGCTGGGAAAGCAGCAGTTCCTGGAAGCCTGAGCGCTCCTGCTGGCGAAGCCAATACCTATCCAGGATAAGGCAGGAATGTTGCTCTTTGTCTCCAGTTGCTGGAGCTCAGAGTCCATGTCTCAGGCAGTAGCAGCAGCATATTTCACATCCCCACTCCGCTCTACCTGCCAGGTATCCTCCCCTGCACCCAATTCTGTCAGCTTGTGAAAACCGAAGCAAACTGGCCTGTGTGGGGTGCTTGCGACAGGCATTCTGTCTGCATGTCCCGGGCTGTTCATTAGGCCCAATCCACACCTGTCTCGCCCGGTTCTGGCTTGCTCCACTCCCATTTGGTGAGTGGCCGAGCCCAGGGCAGGATGATACCAATTCATGGTTGGGGTGTGGGAATGTCAGAAATGTGGTACCAGACGGTTAATCAGATAGAGCACCCAGTCCCACTCCACTTTCTAGCAGATCCCTTCCCCCAGAGAGTCTCATGCGTCTGGAGGGGTACTGTGCAGGGAAAGGGGGAAGTTAGCAACCCCAGGAGAGCCCAGCTTAGTATATGGGATCTACTCAGCCGGAGCAGTGACTGCATGGCCAGCCTTGCTCGGACAATACATGGGGTTCCATAGCATGGGCAGGTGATGTCAGAGAGACTTACGGGAAAAGGACTGGCCTCCAAAGGATTTCTCCTGGAGGCATCTTGAATCTCTCGGCAGAGAACTCCCCCCCAGCCCCCGCCCATTCTGAGCCTAGCTAGGCAGCTCCCTTCATATGACCATGGAGAATGGCTAACCTCACCCACTCCCCGCGTTCTGTGCCGTGTCCCATCTGTAGCAAGAGTTACGGGCAGTGCTTTATTGGACCCAGTTCTTCCCATACACTGCATGGTCTATGCTGGAGCTACCTTTAGCCTGGAGAAGATCAGAGAGTCACTTTGGCAGGTTGATGAATGTGTGTCTGTGCATGTGTCCGGGTCTGTGCAGCAGTGACTGACTCCTAAAAATAAATGCCGCAACACACACCCGGTACCATTACTCATAAGTGATCATTCAGAACTACCAGAGCACCAACAAAATAAAACAATGCTGGAACGGTGTTCAGAGCATTCCAGCATGACTCCAGCCCTGCTGTGCAGGAGCATCTGGCTAGCTCTGTGTGTGGGCTGCACGCCCCTGTGCCTCATACCTGGTGTCTTCATTTACAGCTGTGCAAAGTGAGAATAAAATGCTGCTTCCCCAGCAGTAAATAACACACACAAAAAACAAAAACCCTTAACAATGGTTGGGCAGCTGCTGTGCCGAGACCACCCCCAGCTGTGCTGATCAGTTCTGTCTCATTCCCAGTACATTTCCCAGATCTGGGGAAGAACTCTGTGCAGATCAAAAGCATGTCTCTCTCACCAACAGAAGGTGGGCCAATACGAGATATTACCTCACCCATCGTGTCATTCTTTCCTGGTGTTTCCCCTGTATCCTGCATCCATTTGCTGTCTCTTGTCCTCTACAGGAGCGGCGCCAGAGTTTTTGCCGCCCTAGGTGGCAGCGCTCCTCCTCAGAGCATTCAGCGGTGGGAGTCCTTCCATTCCGCGTCTTCGGGGCGCTTTGGCGGCGGGTCCCGGAGCGAGTGAAGGACCCGCCGCCGAAGCGCCCCGAAGACGTGGAGCGGAAGGACCCCCGCTACCAAATTGCCGCCGAGGAGGGCAAAATGATGCCCCCCAAATCCTGCCGCCCTAGGCGACCGCCTAGGGTCGCCTAGTAGAAGCGCCGGCCCTGGTCCTATACTGCGATTGTAAGCTCTTTGTGGCAAGGACGGTCTTTCTGTTCTGTGTTCATACAGTGTCCAGCACAGTGGGACACATCGGCCCTACTGCACTATAAAAGAGGGGCAAGGCTTTGTAGAGTCAGGCCCTGTGTGAGCATCTACCACTCTGAGTGCCTGTCTCTGCCTGTGCCTGTGAGCACCTGTCTCTGCTTGTCTTTGTGCCTGTTTGGGCATGCCTGTGTATGTGCATGCTTGTGTCTGTGTGCTCATGTGTGTCTGTGCATGCAGCTGGGACCAGGGCGTAGGGTATCAACCAAAAATCATGGGTTCTGTGCTTTCCTTTGTTTGTTTACTTTTTGCTCTAGTAAACAGTGCAGCCCCAGAGATTAGGAAGGCGGGAGCAGGAGGAAGAGAAACTGGACTCTGAGGTTATGACCTCCTTGTGGATCCTAGGTTGTTTACATTCCCCAGCTTCAATCCCACAGCTACTACAGGCCATTTTTGTCTCAGAGTCCTGCTGCAAGTGGCTGGGTCTGAGGTAGCCAGGAGCTCACCGACCACTGGTGGTCCTGCCCTGTTCCCTGCAGCCCCTGCTGTCAGAGTTCCCCCGACAGCCAGCATGTGAAGTTGTGTGTCATTTTCATGAATGGAGAGCTCTTGAATGGGGATTTCAGGAGTTTTTAGCCCCTTGGCCCCCACGTGGCTGGGACATGCCAGAGCCTGATGCCCTCAGGGAACTGAAGGGAAGTGTTGGATTGTGGCTGCTTGGAGGGATTACAGTGCAAGAGACAAGTAGCATCTGGTTGTCATTAGCGAGGAGCTGCTGCCAGGACCCAGACAGAGTTAGGCAAGAAATGCCCAGGAATATCAAAAGGGGGAGGAGGAGATTGAAGGCACGTGAAGATGAGAGGATGGGGTGGGGCAGGGAACACAGGGTACGGGGGGAGGGGTATGGAAGAGGAAATAATTTTCTCCAATACACAATTTATACTAGACTGAAATCCAGTCTCTCCTGGCAGCTCAGCAGCTGCACAGATAGCCCAGGCAATGAGTTTGGAAGGTAATGCAACTAAGGATGTCTGCCAGACGTGTGCTTCCAACATCCAATGTCAATGAGAAGAATAAGCCATTCAACAACAGGAGATGAAGAGAAGGAGCATACTTACCTATACACAAGCACCAGGAGTATAGGGAGCCAGCAAGAACCACAAGGGATGCTTAATGATGGAGGCTTGGGTCTAGTGGGACTAACAACCTGAACTATCAGTGTTGAGGGATATGGGATAGGTAGAAAGGGAAGGAGAGGTGAAGGGACAGCACTATATGTCCAAACCTCTTACTTTACAAAAGTAATTTTGGAGAGGAGTTAGGAAATCTAGTGCATACGGTGCACTGGGAGGAAGTATTAAAATCCACCAGCACAGGAGAAGGTTGAAGGAGGCTAAAAGATGCCATAATGGAGGGGTGAGAGATGACATTTCCTCTGAGAGAAAGCTGGACAATGTGGCTTTAGAGCTGAGTGACTCAAAGAGAGAATTGAAAAGAAGAACGTGTAATGGAGAAGGATGGAAGAACCAGCAAGAACCAGAGAGTGTGTCAAAGCTGCAGGATGAGGATGATGTCAGGAAAAAAGCAGAATCAGTTAATGCTGCAAAAAAGCTAAGGAGACCCTGAAGTGCTCTCCCTCCATATATTAGAGGGAAGAAGAGCTAGAAAGAAATCAGGTCAGTTAATAAATGAGGAAGGGGTGGGTGGAATCAAGGAGGGTTCTAAAATGAACTAATTTTGAAAGTCCAACCTTCCAGAAAAATGAAGAGAACTAACTTGTGATCAAAGGCAGGGAAGTGAATATTTTGAAAATCAAACATACACAAATCAGAGGGTCTGAAGAATATACACAACTACTGGGGCATCAACAGTTATAGCGCATTTGAAATTAATGGCCAACTAGACAAGCACTGGCAGACTACAGAGAAGGGAATGTGATGCCAATTTTCAAAAAGAAAGTGATCCTGGCAATGACCAGACCATCAATTTAACTGTTGTCCCTAATAAAACTATGGAAACACTAGTAAGAGAGAACACTCCAGTAACCATCTAGAGGACAATGGAACCATGAGCACCATGGAACCATGAGCACCATAAACAAGTGAGGTTTGTAAAGGATTGTCTCCACAGAGTCGGTTGCTTTTCCATCACCCAAAGCAAGTGGACAAAGGGAAGGCAACAGGACTGAATCAGTGTCTCTGGATGTAGAAAAGCATTTGATACAATTTCTCTCTGGGCAAAATGAATTCAGCTCAGCTTCAATACATACCTATCACATGGCCTGAAAAATGGTTGTTGGGCCATAAACTCAGCTCGAACAGCAGTACCAGTGTACAGAACATCAGGAAGGAGGCCAAGGGCCAGCCAGGACAGGAAGAGATTAAGTGACCGAACATCATGTAGGCAAGCCTGATAGAGGGATGAGAGAAAGAGAGCATCATGCAGAGTGAAGTCAGAAGACACCAGGTACTCACATCAGCGCAGTTCTGGCCTACAGCCGTGGTTGTCAGAGCTCATACGTTAAATGGTGTTGGGCTTGTTGGTACTTGCATGGGAGATCCTCCCTCCAGTAAAACCCTAGGTGCTCATGAAGTGGTGTGGGTGACTCAGTAGGGGCAGTGGCCCCTCTGAGTAGGTATTGAATCAGGGCACCAGCATTGTGATCGAGGAGGTACTGTCTTTTGGATGGGACATAAAACCACGGCTCAGACAGTTTGTGGACACTAAAGAGTCAATGACTTTTTGCCCAATAGCCGGACCTGCATCCTGGTCAGATTCCATCTCCACACAATTACTCTCTTTATATGCCCCCTGTAATTTCTTTTGCATATTGGATTGCCCTTAACTTCCTGTGCTAGGGTGGTGGTGGTGCGGACCATTCATCAGCTGGCATGTCGCACCCCCATTTGGGTGGGGGTTAGCGATCCCTGTCTGCACATCCTGTAAAGTGCTTTAGGATAAAGCCTTTGGGGTACATACGTTCGTTCTCACTAAGATGAATCTGGGTAAACCCTGCCAGCGTCGTTCAGAAGTGCCCTCTTATCAGCAGGTGTGGCAACAGGGTGTAGCGTTTGGAAGCAGCTCAACCTCCTGCCCCTGTCTGCACAATGTAGGAGCCTGCTGCTTCCCTGATCCTCCTCTGTTTTCACTCCAGAGCAAGGCAGGATCCCGCCTTCCCTATTATTTCATTCTGGGTCAATATTATGACAGCTAAAGCCAAGAGCGCTGCGTCCACATGATAAGCAGCCAGAAACACTAAGTTGGGTGTGGATGGTGCCTGAGTTTGGCAGTGGAGAATGGGTGCCCAGCATCAGGAAGGACAAATTGTGGGAGGGGGCAACAGGTGGGGCAGATTGATGGATAATTGCCCCCTGCTCACCCCAAACCCAGGTAAGGAGCATAATAGCCATGTCCCTGAGGAAAGGGGACTACAGCAGTGGTTCTCACCCAGGGGTACATGTACCCTTGGGGGTACTCAGCAGTCTTCTGGGGGGTACATGAACTCATCTAGATATTTTCCTAGTTTTACAACAGGCTACATAAAAAGCACTAGTGAAGTCAGTACACACTAAACATTCATAGAGACAATGACTTGTTTATACTGCTCTATGTACTGTACACTGAAATGTAAGTACAATATTTATATTCCAATTGATTGATTTTATAAGTATAAATGAGAAAGTCAGCAGTTTTTCAGTACTAGTGTGCTGTGACACTTGTATTTTTATGTCTGATTTTGTAAGCAAGTAGTTTTTAAGTGAGGTGAAACTTGGGGTATGAAAGACAACTCCAGACTCCTGAAAGGGGTACAGTAGTCTGGAAAGGTTGAGAGCCACTGGACTAGAGGATCTGCTGAGGTGTTGGGCTCCCCTCCCCTTAGCAGCCCAGCCCCATTCTCACTGGAGGGGATCGATTCAGCTCACAGTGTGGTATCACTTGCAGGTGGTATCTACAGCTTGTTCTTCAGTATGCAGCGCAAGAGCTGCCCTCCTGTACTTGCCTTAGGAGTTCTCAGCTCTGCCTGGGCTGTCCAAACAGCGGCAGAGGGCAGTGCAAACATGGCCTTTCCAGGCCCCTCACCCTGTGCTTGTTACGGTTACAGCCCTGCTCCGCTGGCTGGTGTCTGGAGCCTGCTGTTTATTTTTGTCCAAGCACAGTGCTCTGCAGCTGTTTGAGTGACAAGAGGCCCCAGGGGGCCTCTTGTTTCTGGGCTCCATTCCCCTCCAGAACCTGTGGTGAGGCCCAGGAAAGAAGAAGCTGCCTCACACAGTTGGCCACAGGATATTGCAAAGATCCTGCCGTTTCTCGGGACTGGAGCAACATGCCCAGCAAAGATGGGCTCCTCCTGTCTTGCACCTGCTGACCCAAGCTGCACCTGTGCACACCCTCATCTGCTTGAGTGCCCCCATGCAATTCTGTCAGTGCCTTTCTCCATGGTCACACCTGCCCCTGGGATCTGCACTCTCGAGAACATCTGCTTTAGTAACTAAAGCTCATTATTATCCAGGCAGGAGGGGCAATGTGGGATGTGCTTAGGAGCCCTCTGTGCTGTCCTTGGCTGAGAGGGGTGTTGGGGGCAGCAGATGCACTGGCAGGTCTGTGTTTGTGCTCCCATGGTTACCTGGTACCGCCTGTGCCATGGCTGGGCTGGCAGCTATCGTGTCTCAGTATATTCTTCCTGCTTCTCAACAAAATAGAACAAACATCCGCCTACAGCTTTGGCCTCTCAGGGTAGATCAACTCCTCCTGCCACCAGTCTCTGGCCCAGAAAGTCTAGCCCTGCGTGTGCTGGAATTGAAAACACAGACTGCAGCAGCTGCCTCTTCACCAGCACCAACTGCAGGGATCGCACGCACCCCCCCTCGTGCGCCACTCACTTCGCACGGTAGACAAGGCCAAGCTTTGAGTCTCAGTGTCCATCATCAGGGACCTACCTGGCTTTGAGCCTAGGTATCTCATTGAGAGCCTCTCTTCATGGTGACAGCCTTCCCTGGCAGCTATGGACAATGACATTCTTAACCTTGAGGGTGAAGCTCATGAGACACGGAGCCTGAGCTCTCTTGGTAAGAGTGCCAGCGCCTGGGGACTCATTGCAAAGGAGATTAGGAGGGGAATAAATCTCCAGAGCTGAGGCTAGAACCTCCTTCTTCAATTTAGCACCTCGCAGCTGCCACCAAACCCAGTGCCGTGCAAGAGGAACATGAAATGGTGAGGGAAGAGAGAGTAGGAAGGATAGACGGGAGGAAGGAGAAAACTGTCTCTCGTTCTGGGATGGGAACGAGAAGGAAGGGGCAGCAGCAATAAGGCAAATGCTCATTTGGGGCTTACGCCTGCAAAGAGGGATTCTTCGCTGCTCCCCTTCCCTGGGCCTCAGATACATCACTAGGCCGGCGCTTTCCATCGCCCAGGACTTGAGGCTCAAACAGTCCACAGGGCAGCCTTGACACTGCCATCTCCCAGGGCCCATGTGTCAGGTTCCCCTAAGAAGGCTTCACTCCTCCTAGGACTGTGTCAGAGCCACCACTGCGTCACACCCTGCTCTCCCTGTCAGATGGGCAGTTTGTATGGGGGGATGTAGGGGGGCTGCTCAGAGGCCAGGCCCAGCTGCTATCAGCTGGGTGGGTCAGCACCAAGCTGCCTGCAGTTCTTTTTTCCCCCTTTGGCCATCCCTACAGTGAGGCTATCGCTCCCCAGGGCAGGCCTAATCCACTCCCAGCAACAAAAATAAACAGCAGCATTCCGGCCACGTGCAGCCAGGGGTGACTAACCGCCTGCCACTTCCTGCTGCTGCTGACAGCAACAACAGCAGCCTGTGCTCACAATGCATGGGGGGGGGAATGCACAACACAGCCCACTTCCCCCAATTGTCAGCCTCCTCCTTAGCAAACAGACCTTCCCCTGTCTCCCCCCATCCTCCGCACCTGGCCCGGGAGGGAGCTTTGACGCCACAGGAATTTGCAGCAAAGGGCTAAGGAATGTTCTAAGTAACACGTTCCCTGGTATTGCAGGGGCTGGCGATATCACTGCCTGGAGGGGGCCCTGCTACGATACACCTCACTCCTGTGCAGCAGCACCCCTGCTAATCCAGCCCTGGACTCCCCACCCAGCTCTGCCTGTGCATCTAATTCCACACCTGTTATTGGCTAAAGAAGGAAATTGGATGGGGGCTGCTTCCCTTGTACTTAGCACCATATAAATGTAAAATCATGATGCTTCCAAAAAGCTGTCCAGAACCTATCTCTTGTAAATATCACTGCTGCTACATGTTGCTACTCTATATACGGTGTTGTCAGTGTCCATATTAGACTGTAAATTCTTTGGGTTATGGAACATGTCTCTTTGTAGATGCAAGGCCAAGAACACTATTGGCTCTTGATAAATTATGTTACCCCTTTGGTCCAAGTGGTTAGCCAGTATTTGGGGCCTTGCTGGGTTGTTTTTATTAGGAGGAAAAATTGATGCTAAGTCAATTATTTCTTTGGTGTAATCCTGTTTATTTGCAAAGACTACACAAAATCTTGCTTCCCTGAACACAGTGGAAACAATTAACAGCAGGTAGTTTCCTTGCTCGGAAATCCAAGTCTGCCTTTCCAACGAGTACTGTGCTCTAAAGAAGCACTATCTCTCCGCTTCCTCCCAGGGCCAAGCTCACAGTTTTTCTGCTGTTTTCTGCCTCTCTCACACACAGCTGTAACCAATCAATCCCCTTACCCTTGCTTTTGCAATCTGCCCCAGGAAAACCCCTCTTATTTTTCGGAGGCTAGTTCTTGCTCAAGCCTTGCCATGGGGCCAAGAGATTTGGGTGGTGACTTTTATTGTTTCAGCTATCACTATGTAAAGGAGCATTTAATTACTCCTTCCATTTAGCCTAAATGAAGCTTTGGTCTGCGATTGTCTAGCAATCAAAGACCTGCTTGATGGCTGCCATTAACACCTGCCAACATAACAATAATAAACAGGTGACACGAAGGGACACCAGACTCTCTTCCTTTTGCAGACATTCTGATGTACTTTGAGCCTCTCTGCTGGGTCTGCCCCCACCCCGGAGAATGCCAGTGGAATGGGAATTGTCCTTGTGACCCATCTATGCAGGTTGATTTCATCAGGGCAAACTGGAGCAATATCAAACAAAGGGGGTGGGGTCAGGGTGGGATGGGAGACTGTATCCTTCTCAAGCTGCATACATCCCAAGGCACTGTGATAGCATTCTTTGGACACTGGGCAGATTTTGCTCTGTACCTGCACCTGGGGAAATGTTCTTCTTTCTTTTATGCCCCAGTCTTTCTCTGAACCTTATACATCTCTTGCCCTGGAGGTGGATGGCTCAATTTCCCATCGCCAATGCTTTGTGCCAGCCAGTCTGTGAGGCATTAGGGAGTGTATGCAGTCATGGGGACTGAGCTCTGCTGGTGTGGAGTACCATGATGTTCTGCATTGTGACAAAGCCCAAGGGCACTTGCCCATTCAGGCTGTGTTGGCTTTTTAATATTTGTTCCTTATTTCCCCATTGGGATGGTTTGGGGAATCTGTCTATGTCCAGCTTATGAATTCTGGTTCATTCTATGAAATTTCTGCATTGAATTTCTCGGTGAGTCAGCCATGGGTTGTTGAGATCCCTGACTCTTTCCCTCACTCTGTCTGGGAGAAGCTATAGCCCAAACAAAAGAAGTCATTAACCTTAATGACTGTGCGCTCATCAAACAATAGGTATGCTAAGGAGGGTCCCTGAGCTGGAAAACCGGTTCATCCAAGTTTATCACAGGGAGTGCTGAGTTGCAATCCCCAAACAGGAGAGCAGAGTGGACAGAGCACGGGTTTATAAAGACAAGGAAGTTTGAGGCAAGGGAGAGAATGAAGCAGAGGGGTCCTTTTAGACTCTGGGGCCAGCTGATGAAGAAGGCAGCTAGTTGCAGGAGAGAGACATCCATGATTTGCAGGAGAAGCCATGTGCAGGAGGGGGATCCTGCACTCCTTAGAGGACTCTGACCAAAGCTCAAAGAACACTCCAGAGTGGTGAGGAAGCTAAGGCAGGGAACAGCATGCAGGTGTGTTGTTTTTAACCTCAGTCTGTATCTCGCTTGTGCTGACTAACGAGATTGTGTTAGAAACCTTTACAAATCCCGTGTGTTGTGGGCCTCAGCTATCACATATTCCTGCAGGGGCGAACTGTAACCCAGAGTGTAGGATTGGAGCTCTGGGCAAGGGTGTTCTTAAGCTACTGGGGTGTCTCGGAGGTGGTTAGCACTGGTCCTGTGGCCTAGGGCAGCTATACAGCAAGGTGCCATTTCCATGAAGGGGTAACAGACAGGCTGTGCCCAGGAATTGTTCCAGAGAGGCCAAAGAAAGAGCCAGTGCGGGAGCCTACCCAGACCAAGGGACACTTAAAGCGCATGGACCCAGTGTGTTGGGACCCAAATGCAGCAGCCTGGTGAGTGTCCAGAAGGGGGAGCTTGACTAGGGCTGTGACACTCATCCTCTGCCAATTTGCCAGGCCAGAAAGGGAAGGTTTGTCATGTTCATGAGCTCAGCTGCAATATGTCGGATGGGTTCAGATGACATGTAAGCCCTTCTGATAAATGATTCCCCACCACTGCCTCCTGCATGTCCTTGTGAAGGTGGAGGCTTGGGCTAGGAAGTGCTTTTCGAGGCTTGTCCCTTAAACTCAGGAAGGGCTGAGATGGAACAGACCAGAGGAGCAGACTCTGCCCCGGTCTGTTATTGACAAGAATGCACGTCTGCTGGAGCCACATTCCAGTGCCTGTTGCACACACCCTGGGAACATGAGCCCCCAAAACAGCCAGATGCAGCTCAGCGCTGAGGAATTCCAGCTCATCACAGGGGCCTCTTACTTTGCTCAGAGCACAAGTGGATCATATTTGCGCCCTCGTGCAAAAACTCAGGAGGATAAGGATTTCATCTGCACTATTGTTGCCACAGTAGAGGGCCAAGTCTATTTCCTAGGACAGGGGTCGGCAACCTTTCAGACGTGGTGTGCCGAATCTTCATTTATTCACTATAATTTAAGGTTTCGTGTGCCAGTAATACATTTTAACGTTTGTAGAAGGTCTCTTTCTATAAGTCTATAATATATAACTAAACTATTGTTGTATGTAAAGTAAATAAAGTTTTTAAAATGTTTAAGAAGCTTCATTTAAAATTAAATTAAAATGCAGAGCCCCCTGGACCAGTGGCCAGGACCCGGGCAGTGTGAGTGCCACTGAAAATCAGCTCGTGTGCTGCCTTTGGCGCGCGTGCCATAAGTTGCCTACCCCTGAGGAGGACAAGAGATGTCTGAACCCTGGCATTAATGCCCCAGAGTGTGGAATCCATTGTGCGGGGCTGGTCCTAATGCCCCATTGTGGATACTGCTGCCTTCTGGTGCCCAAATCTGCCCTACCCACCATAACTGCAGTCTGCAGCTTTGCCAAGACACCCTGGGGTACAGAGAGAACATAAATGTCCCGGTTGTTCCTTTACACCAGCACACTGAGAGCGTGTTGTCAGGGATTGTTATTTCTGATGACCAGAGAGTTAATTTCCCACACTTTTATAACTGAAGCCCTGACTCAGCTCAACAGCCACCACTTCCTCACTCATGAGATTTCACCCTCCAGTGTGTTCAGAAGCAAAACAAGACATTCGCAATACATTGGCAGTGACTAGAGTTTGAAACTCTCTAGGGCTTTTGTCTTCATAAGGCAGCTGAGCTGGCAAGATGAGCACAGCTTCAGAGTGGATTGGTAGTATGATGCCAGGGTGAGAGGAGCCCTAGGGCTGGTCTCTTTGCAAGTCTGCATCCAAATAACTCAACTGGATGTAATTCACACCTTTGTTGTTTCAGTGCAAGTTTGTGTGTAGACAAGCGCTTGGACAGTCATGTAACATAGATAGATAACCTAGATTAAAAATTACACTGAAAACCCCCTTGCAAGTACCAGCATACATGGGATTATATGAAAAGCAATGAGAAGTCCATGAGTCTCAGGTTTCAGCCCTGGACTGGGATTGGGCTGGTACGCAGCGGTGCAGCGTATTGTCACACCTCTTCCAAGCTGCTTTCTTGTACAGAGTAAAAAGCAAAAGTCACTTGGAAGCTGTTATGTCTGCAACGAAGTCCTTGAAAATGTGAACTCTGCACACAGCAGTGCAGTAATATCTGCCTGAGTTGCAGAATACATGGCTCAATAGCTCTGACGGGGCAGGTAGAGCTTATGATTGTGGGCAGAACGTGGCAGAGTAGTGCTACTCCCCTTCTCCCCTTGCCTCCCACCCCAGTTTGGCACCTGGCTTTGATACAGTTGAAAGCTCCTGGCAAGCAGGCTGGGAAGCCCAAAGGAAAAACTAGAGCTGCCCAAGAAAAGTGTAAATGTCGGAGTTCTTACAAGAAAATACTATTTTCAAATCATATGACATACGGCCCCCAACTCTGCACTATAGACATGATGGGTCTGGCTTCTCATATTTTGCAGCCAGCGGCACTGTCCCATTTTATACACTTGTGTTATGTAAAGACAGTGTGTGTGGAGGGAGGAGGCTCTTGGGGAAGGGGACAGCTGGCTTTTCCAGCTAGCTTGAAGAGCAAGATTCTCATTATTTATTAAGTGCTGACTGTGTGCAGGACTCTGTAGAAGCCATAAGCCCTGCCCCATGGGATTTACAAAAATAAATAGCCAGAACCAGATGCTCTGGGAGATCCAGTGGATGGTGCCAGCCTGGAGCTTTTTTAAATACTATGGTAGCAACTTGTACTGACATGGCTTTCCTGGGCCATGCAGAGGAAGGAATTCTGCAGGAGGGAGCTGAATGAAGGGAGAGTGAATACCGTTTTGGGGCATGGAGAAGGTTTCGGCCATAGGACGTCAGCTCTACATGTCTCTGCAGACAATGCCCTCTTGACTAACATAGACCAGGCACCTCTGGGAAATTTGAATACTCTTATTTTTCTTCTAGTTGAAGCAAATTAGTCGGCTCCTCAGGATAGAGACAGCCTCTGTATGTTATGGCTACGTGGGCTGGTGCATGCAGTGCATAAAGGCAGCAGTTCTGCACAGACGCCTATTAAATGAGCTCCATCAATTCCAACTGTCTCTCAAAAATCAGAGCAATCAGGAATCTGTGCCTCTGGCCCCTGTGACAGCCCAGCAGCCCAAGGCGGGGAGTCCTCCCTCAGCTTTCTCTGAGCTCCCCATACACAACAGGTTTAACTTGGCAGCTGGCCAGAAGGGTCAACTGTTACCATTAAATCCACCGCCCACGTGTCAAACATCTCCAGTTTTAAAAAACATGAAAATCATGGAGTCCAATACCACAGCCCTGGGTCTGTGACATTCCAGTCTGGAGTGTATTACACACAGATTAATATACAGCGACTCTTTATAGTGTGAGTGTTTCAAGCCAGGGATCATGTCTATATCTGTGTGTATACAGCACCCTGCACTATGTAGCCCTGATGGAGGGCTCCAGGTGCCGCCACAGGACAAATATTTATTAATGAGAACTAGTTAAAGAGAAAGCCTATTTACAGGCATAAACCCCAGGAAGCAGCTTTAAGGTGCAGCCTGATTTTCAAGAGCTTGAGCTTTCAACTTCAATATTGTATTAAAGAGCAGGAGGGATGGAGAGCGTGGGAGAGAAAGAGAGAGCCAGACACACAGATTAACTGGAGGATGAAACAGAGAGAGGCATAGAGATTAAAGTGCCCTATTGGGTCCCATCTATTCCCTCACTCGAGAGCCAGGGCAGATCATTTTCTACAATCTATTTGCCAAGGTCTAGTCGTATTTGAAGGGTCCCAAGTGATGTGGTTTGTATGACCTAAAGCCAATATCGGCTCACACATTGCATGTGCATACCATAGTGATGGGGGAGGCTGGAGGGCTGGAAGAGAACAGACTCCCTCCCACGGACACACCGGTACATGTGCCCACTCCCACGACATCCCTCCCAGCCACATCTGCACACAATGACCGCACGCACAGTCACAGCAGCACCTGCACAGTCACGCGCGCACACCTGCGGGGGCGCACATAGCCACACGCATGGACATGCGGCTCTGATGCACGACGAAAGGAAACAAACGGCCATCTGGAGGCTCTGGGGCTCCAAAGCCCAGAGGATGCAGCGCAGCTCCGTGCAGTCTCAGAGGAAGGGAAAGTGGGAGGGAGGGTGTGAGTTGGGGAGGGGCTTGGGAGGAGCCCTGGGCTCATGAAACAGAGCTGCAAAGCAGGCAGGGCAGCATTCACATGGCCGGAGAGCAGCCCGCAGGAGCAGGAGGTGCAGAGGGGCCCAGAGCAGCCAGTGCAGGAGCAGGAGGGGACCCTGTGCGCTGGGACTGAGCAGGGCAGAGGTGGTGTCAGTGTCCCAGGACTAAGACCGCTTGGACTTGCATCTCAGCTATCAGCGTCCCTTGTCTCTGAGCCCCCCTCATCCCGTGCCACCTCGGGGGCTCTGTAACACTGGCCTCCCGTCTCCTGACCACTGACCACCACAGCCTCTCCCAGGGCTAAGCTGCTGTGACTGGATCCACGGGTGCTGTGTTTGGGACGCTCGGGTCCTGGACTGTGGCCAGCGTGAGGGCTCCCAGGAGTGCCCCAGCCAGGGGATCTCTGCATTTCCCCAGCTCTGGAATCTCTCGCAGGGGGCAGTATGTTTGTTTCAGCTGGGACACGGGACTCTTCACTGGGGCAAAACTGAGGAGGCAAAACCAGCGATGCAGCTTCTCAGCAGTTTCCTGAAACTTCTTGTGGCTCTTGCGCTGCAGGCATCACACACTCAGGTGAGGGACCCCCAGCTTCTAGCACCCCCACCCCCCGTGTCCTCCACATAATGGATCGGGGGGAGCAGAGAGGGGCACTGGCAGTGGAAGAGTTCTCGGGGATCCTGCCGTAATGGTCCCAAGCCCCATTACTCCCCTTGCATCACTGTGGGGCTAGAGCACTGCTGAGGAATCGCTCCTGTAGTGTATTTTGCAGGCTAGGTACAGCGGGGGGATCAGTTTGAAGCTGTTCTTCTTGGGTTGCCCCACCACTACCCCTCTCTGGTGGCTGAGCTCCAAGTGACCCCTTGTTCCTCGGGTCCTCCCTTAGCAGAAGAACAGGGGGCTGACTGGGGTACTGCTAGGCTGGCTGATGATGGGAGGGATGATGGGGAGGGGAGAAGATCAGTATCTCAGATGCTCTCTGAGGATTAGGCTGGCTCCAGCTAATTTCCAGGAAAAATAAACTCCCAGGAAACATCTTGTGAGAAGAGAGGAAGTGCCACTATTGTAGGGAAGCTGCAGTGGGGCTGGAGCTTCCAGACAGTCTCACAACTGCTCGTTTAGCTGAAAGCGTCTAGAGAGGATTCTGAGCTGATTACCCGCCTCCAGGCCCAGGCCCCAGGAGAGCAGCCCCGCAGGTGCAGGACAGGGCAGCTTGGTGAACTCTGATCCCCAGGAACCCTCCTATACCTGGCAAATCCCCTGGAAGAGCCCCCTGCTCTCTGGGAGAAAAATCAGAGAATTTCCCGTCTGCTGAAAGGCACATGGGAGAATCACCTCCCCAGAGCCCCTACAAGGGCCATACCTCCCATGGGCGCTGTGTCCCAGGGCATGCGCTGTGACCAGCATGGCAGCAGAGTATTACTGCACTGAAACCAGGGGTGTGACATGACACAGGGACACCATCTGGTCTCCAGTGAATGAGGTCTTAACAGTGACCCCTCCCTTGTACAGCTTCTCAGGGAAAGTCTGTCCAAGTAGCTGGTTGGGTACCCAGGGCTGGCAGGAAGCCAAGCCCAGCCCAGCCCAGGAGACTGTGGGGAGATATCCCCCCCCCCTTTTTAAGCTTATATTAATTTGCTTTGATTTTGGGTTATGAACATTTGCCATTGAGGAAAAGTCCAACCCTGCTGACACCCCTGAGTTCTGCTTCTGCTGAGTGTCCCAGCTGACAGGGGCTACTCTCCTATCTGCTGCAGCCAGCCCACTTTGGGCTGTGATCCCATCACAGTGGGGCAGCCTTGGCCAGCATTAAGATGGCAGAGCCCCGCCAAGGGAAACCCAGGGCATGGCATGGAGGAATTAGGATTTATACAGCATCCCAGGCGCACATGGCACTTCACAGCTAAGTACACGTGGCCCCTGCATGTGTCCAGTAGGGGCAGATGACAACATGCTGTGAGCCGGCGGGAGGGAATCAGATGGGACTCTGACAGCATCATGATGGTTGGGGTATAAAGACTCATAGCTAGCTAGGGAAGGGAGGAGGGGTGCTGGGGACTCAGTAGGGGGAGCGCTCTCCTTTGGGGTGTTGTGCTCCATTCTGGGTCAGTAGTGACCCCAGACCCCAGTGTGGCAGGACGGGGGACGAGGTGATAGGTGTTGTGTGGATGAGATGTAAACTGAAGTGCTGACCATGTGTGGTCATTAGATCCTCTGGCATGTTGGATAAGAGCTGGTATGTCAGCCTGGATGTCTTCTACCTCCTGCAGTTTGAAGTGACACAAAGTCTTCACCTTCACACAACCTCTTTAGCTGTTGTTTAGTGAATTATGTCCCACCTAGCCCCTCTCCTGGCACTCAGGGCAGGGTTGGTCCCTGTTGTGTTGCACTCAGTCTACAGTAGTTGTAAACTTGTTGAACTTCACTGCTTCACTGCTACACAGTTGCCACATTACATCCTAGAGGTAGCCGCATGGAGTGGTGAGTGAAATGATCCCTTGTGGATCTAAAGTACTTTGGGACTCTTCAGAATATAAAACCGAAAGGCCGGATGGTGCAGGGGACTGGCTGTGCAGGCTAGCATTACAACAGCTATAAACATGCTAGATAATACTTAGTCCTGCCATGAGTGCAGGGGATTGGACTAGATGACCTCTCGAGGTCCCCTCTAGGCCTATGATCCTATGCTATTTATTAGCATTGTTATTTATTAGCTCAGTTGCCTTCCTGCTTCTCCATATATACCAGCAAGTGCCCTGAATGCTCCACAACAGATCTGAGCTGGAAGGGCTGAGTGCCCTGTGGATGGGTGGGTGATGCAGGCAGAAGGGTGAGAATGGGGGTGTTACACCCCAAGATTTTGCTGCATTGTGCTCACTCTCTGCTGCCTCTTCCTAAAGGGCCTGGGTCTCACCTCTCTGTATTTCTCTCCCTAGCAGTGGGACAGGTTCAGCAGAAACAGCACCTCAGAAGGGCAAGGTGAGTTTGCAGCTGCTTCTCCTGGTTGTGTGTGAGAATATTAGCTCCCCTGTGGGCTCTGGAATTCTCTCTCCCCACCTCCCTGCCCAGGAGCTTGGGGATCCCCTCTGTCCTCCAACCTCAGAGGAGGAGACAGCCCCAGGGGAGGGGACTGGAGCCTCCAGAGGGAGGTGATGGGATATGGTCTATGGGGAGTCAGTCTGGGACTATCATCAGCCACTTAGGGGGAGGTGGAGGAATACAAATGGGAAATGTGTTGGCAAAATAGCTCCCCTGCCTCCCCTGAAAGTTAGATTCCCCAAGACCCCCACATTAATGCACCCTCCAGAAGGTGCTTATTCAGCCCTCCTTCGGAGCCACTGAGCTCCAACAGGGCACCTCCTGGGATCAGAGCTGGGCAGAATTCTTCAGATGAAACTTTTTTTAAAAGAAAACCTCAATTTCAGTTTGACCAAAACGTTTTGTCAATTGGTGTTGAAATTTGCTGAATTAGTTCAGATAAAAAAAATAATCAGAAAAAGCCAACAAGTTTTGTTAGGACATTTTCAGGCAAAACATTTTGACTTTTCATTTAGACTTTTACGTCCATTTAATTAAAAAAAAATTAAAAGGTGAAAAAACTCAACCGCACTGATCTGTTCGAACCCAGGAGGGTTTTTGTTTTTACTTTTTTGGAACTGTGGCTGCCTGATAAATTTCAAGTTGAGCTCTGAGGCAGCTTCTCCTCCGATAAGGTTTGGGTGCTATAAACCCTCATGCTTTAGGACAGTGGTCTCCAAAGTTGGGTGCGCGCAACCCAGGGGGTGCGCAAGAGGATCCTTCGGGGTGCATGGCAGGAGGAGCGCTTTTTTTGGTTTTTTTTGCTTCGTCAGTTTGGGCGGGAGTCTGAGTGCCTTTTTTTTTTTTCCCCTCAGCAAAAATGGTAGAGCCAGTGCGGCAGGGGGTGCGTGCTCAAATTTTTTTACTGATGGGGGTGCAGGATCAAAAAAGTTTGGAGACCACTGCTTTAGGACACGAGCCAACATGTAACTATTTGGGGTTAGAAGGAAACTTCCCCTGGGGGGCCAGCTATCCCATAACTGCTACCAACAGACGTTCTTCCTCTGATCTATCTGGCACTAGCCAGTGTGGAGACAGGGTAATGATCTAGCTGGATTGCTGCTAGATCCAGTATGAAAGCTCCTATGATGAACACTATTTTTTGGCATGTCCCAAATCAGGACACCATCCCCCTGCCTTGTCCAAATGACATAACATTTTCCAGAAAAATTCAACCACCACCACAGGCCTCATTCCCTGGTATTAAGGTTGATCAGAGTTGCTTGGTGATTTTTAGATGGGGGCCAGGATTGGGCTTCTAGAAGAAACTGGGCTGTTGTCTTAACTATGGAGTGGTGCCACATTTCTCCAGATCTAATGGAGATTTTTATCAGTGTCTGGAGATGAAAAATAGCCTGACTCCAGTGCAGCACATGACAGATGGGACAGGAAGAGAGCAGCAGATGGGACAGCTCAAAGAGGAGAAAACAAATCTGTTAGCCTGGAGGGAGAGTCATAACACTGGGAGCTGCCTGCAACTTTTGGGGCACACAGCAGGGCTTGCTCTGATGCCTGTGCCAGGTACATGGCACGCCTCCCAGACTCTGCCCTCACTCAGCCAGTAACTCCACTGTTTAGTGAGGGCTTGAGGGAGCAGGTCAGCAGGCATCTTCTGGACATGAACTTATAGGGCCTCCCCTCCACCTCTGGGTCTCTTCCAGTCCTGCCCTTCCAGGAGGTTTGGGGCCGCAGCTTCTGTCGGCCCTTGGAGATGCTGGTGGATATTGTGTCCGAGTACCCCAGTGAGGTGGAGCACATGTTCAGCCCTTCCTGCATCTCCCTGCAACGCTGCACCGGCTGCTGTGGAGACGAGACACTGCAGTGTGTCCCAGTGGAGACAGCCAATGTCACCATGCAGGTAAGAGCCAGGTGGGCTCAGCTCACAATGCAGGGACTCAGGCTCCTCTCCTGGTAGCTAAGATAACAATGTCGGGGCGTGGGAAATTAAGGCATGGAGAGGTTAGCTGACTTCCCCAGGCACAGTGAGTGAATCAGTGTCAGAGCCAGCAGTCATTCCTGACATTCCACCGAACCCCTTCCCCCACATCCATGCTTTGCCCT
Source organism: Trachemys scripta elegans (assembly GCF_013100865.1). NCBI lineage: Eukaryota > Metazoa > Chordata > Testudines > Emydidae > Trachemys > Trachemys scripta. The sequence goes on from NC_048301.1 coordinate 42,395,663, forward strand.
TGGAGGTGTGTGGGCTGGGACAATGCCCCCCTCGCCGGCTCTTTGCTGTTCTCCCTTTTATGACTTGTCTTTTTTGCTGAAAGGTCTCATCTTGGACCCTACAGTTACAAACACAGAGAGCCCGACACGGCGTGTATCCATGTGGGTGTGTGAGATGAGAGCGGTTTGTTGTCCCTGTGATGTGTGGTGCCCCCTGGTGTGGTGGGGTGAGATGGACACTGCCCTGAAGGTGCAGCAAAACGAATCCCTGGGTCTCTGGTTCTGTTTTTTTCTCTGCCCCTCTCATCATAACCAGAGGTGTCTTTGGGGATGCTGGGCCACCTACCCATCCCATTACCATTTATAGCTAACAAATTTATTCCGAAGAAGTGGGCTGTAGTCCACAAAAGCTTATGCTCTAATAAATTTGTTAGTCTCTAAGGTGCCACAAGTACTCCTGTTCTTTTTGCGGATACAGATTAACACGGCTGCTACTCTGAAACCTGTCATTTATAGCTAGTGACTGCATTGGCATCCTGAGAGCCCTGTTCCCCTGGCGCACCAGAAGCCTGTGGGGCTGGAGAGGACGAGGGCGGTGCTGGGGCAGGCTGGCAGGAGAACAGGAGAAGCAAAACAATGTTTTCAGAATCTGCTGGACCCAGGCTGTAGGGACCACACATTCTTTGGGTGGGAAATCTTGGGGTGCATGGATGGACCATGAAGCCTCTCTCCTTTCCAACAGCCTCAGGAGGCTTCACTCTTACTCCACAGCCCTCCCCCAGCACCACCTAAGGCACCTGAGATCAGCATGCAGCCCTGCCCTGACAAGGAGCAGAGGGGAGGGGAATGATGAATCAGCTTTGCCCTGGAGGTGTAGGGAATGAATGATTTTTGTTCCCTTTCAGCTCCTGAAGATGAAGCCAGCGGGGCAGGTGCCCTATGTGGAACTGTCCTTTACAGAGCACAGGCAGTGCGAGTGCAGGTATGGACCATCCAGTCTCATTCTTCTCCACCATGCAGGGAGTCACCAAGAGCAGGAGAGACCTCAGGGTGTGTCACCTCTTACAGTGAAGGCCTCAAACTCTCTCACAACCCAGGGGTTGCCAGGCCACCATGGACCCCTTGCTAAGTGGCTCTCCAGCACCATCTAGTGGCCTCTCACAGATGTATAGAGGCTGTTCCAGAACCGCATTGTTTTCCAGCTTGCTCAGAAGCTCTGACTGCTGAAGAGTGAGTCAGGTCCAGATTTTCAAAAGTGGCCTCTGGTTTTGGATGCCTCAATGTTAGGGGTTCAAATTGAGATACCTGAGGCCTGATTTTGAGAGGTGTGGAGCAACTACAGCTCCCGTTGCCACCAGCTGAAGTTGTGAGTGCTTAGCACCTCGCCAAATCAAGCACAAGGGATGTCAGTTTGGATTCCCAAAACTAGTGGCCACTCTTTTGGCCATGTCTACCTTCGTGTCTGACCCTCACTCTAGTTCCTCATCTATGCTGTGTCCTGGCTTCTCCTCTTTATCTCCAGGTGCTACTTTGATTGAGAGAAGCTACACTGCATTAAATACTTCCGGATGTGCATTTGTCACAAGTCATTTATGTCATTGGCAAAAGGATGTTTTATCATTGCGAGGGGGAGGAGCCCAAGCGTGGGAGTTCTGGCAGGCAGTCTGTCAATTAGGATGTAGTCCCAACCCTGTGGAATCAATGCTATTTCCATAGCATCCCGTCCTCCCCCAGTACCTAGGGGCTTTGCAGATGCCACATTTGCAGTGTGATCATTTTACTCTCTCCTTTTTCTTCTCCAGGCCTCGGCGGGATACACTGAAGTCAGGAAGGTAAGTGCTATTAGCAGGGATTCTGGAGTTTGGGACTATCAGCCCTGGCTCATCTCCCATCCATTCAGACTCTTCTTTTTCCCCTTTCCTTTTGAAGGAGGAGACCCAAGGGCCAAGGCAAGAGGAAACGAGAGAAGCAGCGACCTAAAGGCTGTGATCTGTGAGTGGGCGTTAATCCAGGAGGAGGGGTCACGGCAGTGTCTCTTTTCAGAGATTCCTCCCAATAGCAGCTCTTTGGCTGCAGCTTGCTGCACAAGTGGGGCTTAGGGACAACGCACCAGCACCCGGAGTGAAACTGCTGCATCCCAACACACAGGGGCTGATACAGACCCGGGTCTGTCTCTACCATCTTTTCTGTGGATCTCAAAGTACTTTTCAAACGTTCATTAAACCCTCCTGATCCCTGACCCCAGCACTGCCCCACTGGGAAGTGACAGTGTCATTAACGCCACTTCACAGGTGGGAAAACTGAGGCACAGAGAGGCATGGACTTGCCCAAGATCACCCAGAGAATCAGGAGTAGAGCTGGGAATAGAGCCCAGAGCCGCTAGCTCCCAGTCCCCCTGTTCTAATCCCCCTCCTGTCTTTGTGCTGTGCTCTCTTTGCAGATGTGCCATTCCACGCAGGTAGTCATCTCAGCAGGAGAGGGCAGCACCACAGTGCCTGTACTTATTACCAAGTCCTCTAACCACCTGTATGTATGCGCCAATTGCATTCTTGACTGAACACTGTGGGACTTGTGGCTACTTGCACCTATGAGCTGTGACCCTCCAAGCAGACAAGAAGTGGCGAGGTGAGCAACAGGACAGGAGCATGGGCCCTTTTGCCGGAGAGGATGACCTGGACTTTTGCTTGGCCACCTGCAGGGATACAGCTCCAGGACCAGGGAAACTCAGCTGCGAGAGAGGCAGTCACCCCTTAGGCTGACCTTCCCCACCTTAAGGGCCTTCCCAGGAATCTCTGCACAGTTAACATTAGTGGTTAAAGGAGCCAGGGGCCAGATTCAGGGCTGAAAATCTTCATAATGAGGCTCAACAGGTCCAGGGCTTTGCATTCAACACTCAGGCAGAGGACAGTGGGGGACAAGCTTGGCCAAACGTGGGAATGTTTTTGTGGCCCCTGCAGCTGAAGGAGTATTCCAAAGTGCTGAGGGTGCAGCAGGACAGCACAGAACCTCAGGGAGGTGCCAGCCCAGGGGCTGCTGCACTGGGAGCGTTCCCTGTTGTTGTCACCCACAGGAGTCTTGTGTTGCCACCTCCACCTTTGCAGAGCAACCCTTCCCTGAGCTGCCAGCTGGCAGAGGGGACCACACAGTCATGAAGGAAGGAAACCTGTCCCTAGTGGGGACTCCAGTGTGGTGTCTGTCCAGCTCCCTGCACAGGAAAGATGTGGAGAAGCTGCAGTGAGCGGGGATGGGGGCTGGCCTGGGACCTATCTGCTTTTGGAGTTCCCTGGGTGGGATGGGATAGAGAATCCCAAGTCAACTGTATCACAGAGGGAATCATGACACCCCAGCACCTGGGCTGCAGCATGGTTCCTGGGGCCCCTCCCCTGGCTGCAGCGCAGCAATTTTCAAGCCAAGTCTTTCTGAATAAAACCTTAGATAGAGAAATCCAGAAGCCAGCTGTGAGAATGTGTTTGTCTCATGTCCCCAACACCTGTTCTTATCTGCTGCCCTCTGAGAAGCACCATTCTCCATGTGCTTCTGGGACTGGAGCTTCCTCACAGCCTGTGCCTCTCCCTTGTTCTCTACAGCACGTCCTGCCAGTGCTCCTGCCAAGTTCCCAGCCTTTCCTTTTCCACCTGCTGGGCCTGGAGTTGCTAGGAGCTCCCTTAAAGGGAGGGCTCCATTTGGGTTAACCTGAGACCCCTTGTTACTCTGTTCAGTAAGAAACCTCAACAGAGCCGATGGCCCCCAGATGGTACAGCCTAGAAATGTAGCATGGCCACCTCAAAAGCTACAAATACCCCCATCTCCAGACAGCTCCAGCCTGAAGGAAGATCAACACTCTGCCTCTCTGACCTGCAGCCTCAGAGGAGGGGGAGCCTGGCAGATAAGGCCATGCAGAAGTTGCCTTCCCAGGGAACTGTGGGATGCTTTTCCATAAGTCATAGCACTTAACAACTGAATGCTGTCCCAGTGTAGCTGCAGGGCAATTGAACAACCCATAGGCACACAAGCGTGGATGCAAGTGTAGATGCAAACCATCCTGTTAGCTTTAATTGAACTATGCAACCCCAGCTAGGAACAGTCGCACTCACTCGGTAGTGCAGAAAGGCCTATGGGAGTTTGGGCAGCACTTGCCACTCCCTGTCCTGAGCTGAAATCCTCAGTCACCTCCCAGGCAACTCACACATTTCACCTTTTCTGAGACTCTAAACCATAGGGGTCCTAAGTGCTGCAGCCAGATGTCTCCCTTGGGCCAGGTTGTGTTCTCCCCCGTTCTCCATCACCTTCCCAGCTCTGAATTTAACTTTAAATCCCTTGCCAAAGGGGTGACATGCCCCACTTTCTCCTCTGATCTTCCCCTGACCTCTTTCTCCACACATGCCACCTCTTTCCTTACCTCCCCACCCCCTTCCTTTATTGGTGATCAGTCACTGGAGGCCTTCACCCTTGCCCTACAACCCCTCCACACTGGCTGTGCTGGTGCAAAGGGGATATAGGGCAGGTGTAAGCCCCCCCCTTTCAGGGAATACCCTGGCACAGAAGATTGTCTGTGGGAGCCTCAGAGACAGCTCTGTACCTGCTCCCCCCCTTGGAAACACCCAGAACAGGGGACACTCAAGAGCAGGCTGGGAACAGAAGGGTAGCATCTGGGTTGTTGTGTCTTAGAGCTCTAAACACTGTTACAAACATGCTGAAACCACACTGGCACAGTTGGAGTCCTAATAACCATGTTTAACCCAATCCCTATACACCACAGTTGTCTCAAGACTCCAGCTATTCACCATTGTGGCAGGGCCCATATGGGCCTTGGAAACCAGAGCACACCCTGAGGGATGAATCTGGGCCCATGTTTTCTCCCCTCCAATACGCCAATACCTCAGAGTTCAAACATAGGAATCGCTGCACAAGAGCAGAGCAGTGATCCACCTACTGCAGTGTCCAGTCTTTCACAGTGGCCAGAACCAGATGCTTCAGAGGAAGGTGCAAAATAATAATAGTTAATAATCCAGCTATGGAATAACATGCCAACAGGAGAAGTTTCTTCCTGCCCCTGTCAGTTCTGATTTACACCCGGATGCCTGCGGGTCTGTATCCCTTACACAAGTCCTGTCACAGTGTGACGGTGGGTGTCCTCATCATCCTTTTTTCATCCTACTACTGGTCAGTGGTACAGTGAATTGGCTTGTCAATTCCCTCAGTTCCCTGCCTATCTAGTTCCTCCACTCCCCCTCTCCCCATGGTCTCTGTGCAGGCAGCATGCCCATCCGCCAGGGCTGCTCGGCGGTATGAGAGGGGAATTCCCATCACTGCTCCCTCAATCCCTAGCTGTCCAGCGACTCTTCTTTACATTTCCTGCTGGAGGGCGGCTTGGGATCGCAGACATTTGGGGCCCCGATTCATGGGTTGCATGGTGCGTGACACACCCGGGCCATTCCCGGGATGGATGCAGACGGGACAGAGCCTGGACAATCTGAACTTTGTCCGCCACCTGATTTAGTAACAGCCCCACGGTCCCCGGGTGTCTCTTTCCGTGTTGTAGCGGGGAAGTTGCTGCGCCCTCCTGCTCATCCCAGCCACCCTCCCACGCCCCGGCTGGCTCCGGGCAGCTCTCCCCCTTCGCCACTTCCAGGGCAATGTTTTGACCCTTAATCCAGGCTCGCCCCGCCGCCCCGCTGCGCGCCTTCGGGCTCTGCCATCAGCTCCCCCTCCCGCGGCGGGCGCTGCCCGGGGAGCCGCAGCCCGCGCGGACGCTGCCTCTTTAAGACGCAGCTGGTGGCCGAGCTGCCTGAGGATTGGTGCTTTATTCTAAAGCCGGGGGATGAGCTCATCTGCAGCCAACCGCAGCGGCTGTGGGGAGCCGGCACCTCGCTCCGCGCCCGGGGAAACCGGCCCGGCCCCAGCAGCGGGCCGAGGGGAGCGGCTCCATGGGGGTGAGGTGGGTCCCGTACCCCCAGGGACCAGGCTCCTGACTCCACCAGGTACTGTTCTTCCTCGTGCATGTGATCTGCCCCAGAGCTACCCCAGCCCCATGGCCGAGCCCCTTCCTCTGCCCTGTGGGATCAGGCTGGGTCTCCTATCTCCCTCCCTCTCGCGCCACTCTCCGAGCAGGAGGGTGGATTTGTAGCCACGTAGTGGGGCCCGTTGGTGCTGTTTCACTGCTACCATCTCCCCAGCAGGGCCCTCCTAAGGCCACCAGCGCCAGCCCCCCCTCAGCCTGCCCAGAACAGCTGGGACTCCAGCAATGTGAGCATAGGTGCTAGAACTAGGGGTACTATCGCACCCCCTGGCTTGAAGTGGTTTCCATCATAGACAGTGTTTACAGTTTGGTTCAATGGCTCTCAGCACCCCCACTATACAAATTGTTCCAGTGGCACCCCTGAATGTGAGCTTCCTCATAGCAGTGCCCTGCCAGCACCAAGCCCTGCAAACTGTAGTCCCATGCATTTGTGACTGGCTCTGTTAACCTGAGGCAGCCCCAGGCAGAGGGGGGCAAGTAGGAGCAAATGCTTGTTTTGACCAGTGTTGGTCTGTATCTCCTGGATTATTAGCCTGTTCAACCACAGTGGAATCCACATGAAAGACCCCAGTGCCCTGACTGTTCCATCCATAGAGACCCTTTGTTACATCTCCTCTGGAGGGATGATCAACCCTGATCCTAAATGTGGAGGCCCTGGGGCGAGAGCTTTGGCTCACGATTGTACTTTCCTGCAGTTTGCAGCTGCTGATCCATTTCCTGCTTGGTCGCAGTTTGTGTCAGCAGTGATAGACCAGAAATAGCCTTTCACTTTTTCTTTACGGCAGCAGTGGTGCCCCAGCACAGCTCTACGAATGTTCCTGTTTCCGAACCTGCAGCCACCCTTCCCCTGCTACTCCAATCCTTGACTCCCCCAACCCAGCTCTGCTAATGCCCTGCTATTCCAATCCTGGTCCCCTAAATAGCTCTGCCAAAGTGCTTCACTCCTGACCAGCTATTCCAGGCTTGGTTTCCTCCCCAACCAGTCTGCAAATGTGCAAGGCCTGACTTGCACCCCCCTGCTATTGCTCAACCCTCCTGCTGCCCTCTCACACTTTGCCAGCGCCCTCCCTTCTACCACCCCCAACTCCTCCCCAGTGTTGTGTTGAAGGGCTTTGTTTTGCTTCTCATCTGCTTTCCCCCACCAGCCCTTTTCCAGGATTGCAGGGACTGAGTTGCTGAGGATGCCCTGAGAGTGGCCAAGCCATGAGCAGAGTCTCCCGTGAGCGCCTGGACTCGGAGTCCTGCTCCCGGGCACTCTCCCAGGCCCGAATGTACCTCGAACAGATTCGGAGCCGTGTCTCTCCAGGGGGCCCTGATGTGCATGGAGCTGGGAAGCGGGATTACCTGGTGGATGCAGCAAAGCAGATCCGCCTGGCACTGGAGCGGGATGTGAGCGAGGACTATGAGGAGGCTTTCAATCACTACAAGAATGGCGTGGATGTGCTGCTGAGTGGCGTGCAGGGTATGGTGGGCTAGGGGCAGGAGTGTAAGGTGCAAAAGATGCAGAGTATATGAGGCTTGGTGGTGCTGGGGTGCATTGAACATGGGGTTGGCAGCACACGGAGTACAAGTGCTCAGTGGCGGTGTGTGTGGGCTACACAAGGGATTGGGGGTTGGTGGTACAGGGCACTTGGCAGCACACTGAGATTATGTGCACATTTTGGCAGTATATAAGGAGAGGAGAATCTGCATGGCTTTACGATGGAGTTCTCTGGGTCTCTGTGGTAGCAGCCAGGGGTGGTGGGGCTGACACCATGACTAGCTGGCATGGGGAGGGAGCAGAGTGGGCAGGATGATGGGAATGGGTCAATCACCAGTTGTCAAGCAAGGAGGCATGAGGAAAAGGATAATGACTGAAGGCAGGGCTGCAGGTTAGTGACTGGCTGCTGTGGTTGGGGGGCAGAGCTGTGGGGAAGATGTGGCATGCGGGGAAATGGTGTTGGGACATGGTGCAAGGATGAGGCGTTATGAGGGGCAGAGTGTCTGGGTGAGCCATGTGGCATTGAGATATGTTGGCCAGAGTGTGATGAGGGGCTGGAATGGTGACTAAAGCTGTGTCCCTCCCCCGCCCATGCAGTCGACCCCAATAAGGAGCGCCGTGAGGCTGTGAAGCGGAAGATCACACAGTACCTGAAACGGGCTGAGGAGATCTTTAACTGCCACCTGCAGCGGACTCTGGGGAACGGGAGTTCCACTGCCACGGTGAGGAGGTGGGGCTGGGAAAATGGCTTCATAGGGACCCCCTAATTGCCCTGGCCGGGACCTCGGGGTGCAATACTGACAGCACATGTGGTGCTGGTTGGACTCCCTGAGTGCAGTCCCTTGTGTGGGTCTGACTGGGATGCATGTGGGACAGCTGTGTTGGGGAGAGGACTAGGACCCATGTGGCTATCATCAGTCTCAAGCCCTAAACATACAAAGGTGCCAGTAGGGCTATAACACTGGCATCCTGATCAGGGAAAGGCTGAACAGTGCCCAGTGATGAGGGAGATGTAATTCGGCCTAGTGATAGCTGGCTCCAGATCCTGCATGTCAACTACCAAATGTCACCAGGGGACAAGATTTAGAGAAGCTCTTTCTCAGTGCCTTAAATGACCGCTTCCTGGGGTAGCCCTGTCTGGAGCACCCAGAGGAGTGGCTGTTCTCGACCTACCTGACACACAGCAGTGGCTTGAAAAGTAACTATAGTGGGGCTGCCCTGAGTAACGGGGCTTGTCTGAATTGCATTGTTCTTAAACTCTCCCACCATTGCAGTCCCTCAGATGCAGCTGCTTTTGTGGGATGGCAGCTCCTGACTGTGGGTCTGCATGAACGCAGGTCTGGGCTGGGTATCTCTGCCATGGTCTGGCTGCTGCTGGACAGAGAGGATCTATTTTATGGTGCTAGTCAAGGCAGTGAGGGAGAGGTTTACGGGCTACTGTGTTGCAGTTGACTCAAAACAAGGTTCTCCAAGCAGGGCCGTCTGGGGGGCGGGGGGGTGGAAGCAAGTGGGGCAATTTGCCCCAGGCCCCACAGGGGCCCCCAGGAGAGTTTTTTCGGGGCCCCTGGAGCAGGGTCCTTCACTTGCTTCGGGGGCCCCGGAAAACTCTCGCGGGGCCCAGGCCCCCGGAACTTCTTCTGCTCCGGGTCTTCGGCGGCGGGGGGGGGTCCTTCTGCCCTGGGACCCGCCGCCGAAGTGCCGGGTCTTTGGCGGCAATTCAGTGGCGGGGGCCCCCTGCCGCTGAAGACCCCAGGCCCCCTGAATCCTCTGGGCGGCCCTGTCTCCAAGAAGATCACCCCTCAGCTCCCAGAGCCCTGCAGGCCCCTTCCTGCCCCAGCATAGACCCCAAGGCTGCCCTTGTTGGATAGGCTGGGCCCAAACCAAGATTGAGTCCTGCACCAGCTGCAGAACGTTGATGGCATCTGTGGGAGGGGTGGTGGCTGAAGGGGAGCTGACGCTACCCAGCTGCAGAGGTGAAGGGCTGAGATGGTTCAGCACAAACATAGCCCATGGCATTATTGGGACTCATGCGGTTTTTTAGGTGGTTTGTTTATGCCTGAATTTTTCTTGTGATTTTTCTCATTATTAGAAATGGCTGTGATCCCTTGTTTTCAGAAGTGCTGAAGCCAAGGCTGCCCTCAGTTAAGGTGGACACCATGCCTGCCTCTAGTGAAAATGGCTTCCATTTCTCTTTCTTCCCAATGGGACTGAAGCCAGACTGTCCTCAGCTAAGATGGCAGCCACCAGTCACCCTGTGCAGACCAGACAGGAGGCAGGGGAATGTGGAGGGGCAGGGAATGAGACCAATGGGGTGGGGGTAAAGGGCATGTGAGGAGTTGGGACCCAGATTGGAAGATCAGGTGAATGTGTGGAGCAGTGAGACAGAACGGAGAATGTGGGGAGAGCAGGAAGGGCTATTGTTGGGGGACAGGGGGTGACTTTGGGGACTGGGGAGGTTAGAGAGGGAGAGTATGGGGTGCAGCAAACTGAGGGGAAAAGGAGGGAGTGTGAGGGGAGAGGATTGTGGGGCAAGCAGAGAGAAGAGTGTGGCAAGATGCTGGGTAGGGCACAGTGATAGCCTAGGCTGGGGGAGGAGACGAAGGTGGGAGCTGAGTGAACGAGGGGGGTAGAGTGGCAACTGCCCCACCTCAAGGGTTAGGAGAGGGTAAGGGCAGTCTCAGTTCTGTGTACTTAAATACTTAAGGTTTAACTTACGTCCGCTGGAGTTGGGAGCTTCGCCCTAAAGGCTCAGAAATCCAGACACTGGCCGAAACTAGAGTCCATTTATTTTCTTTTATTTTTAAAACAGTCACAATTTCGGGTGTGTATCGCTGATGGTGTCTGAACGTTTAGGTTTGGCAGCTTTTCTGGCTCCCCACAGATGAAAAGGGAGACCCCTTCCAGCTGCACCCCTGGACAGGAACATCTCCAGGATCCTCATTCTCATTTCTCACTGCCTCACAGGGCTACAGCAGCCTTCGCTTTCGGCCCATCAGGACACTCAGCTCAGCTGTGGAGAATCTGAGGCGCTGCAAGGTTGTGGGAGTGATTGAGAAGGTAAGGAGCTGCAGCAGAGTCACAGCAGCCTGGACATCCGGTGCTGAGAGCCCCTTGTATTGTGCGTGCCAAGCAGGGTTGAGGCTGGTCACCCACACCTTTCCCACCAGGGAAAACCTGAGTGCTAAAGGGAGTGGGGTGACTCAACAAGGGGCACTCTGAGCTGACCACTGATTGAACGGGCAAGGCCCAGAATGGTATTGGTGTCTCAGGGGGTTCTCTCTCTTCTGAGCTAGTACTGGCCCCCGGGTAGTGGGGAGGTGTGCTGTGCCACTAGGGGCACTGTTGGAAGAGAAGTAAAACCGATGTCCTGACCACTCACAGCCATTAAAGGCCCCAAGACCTTTGCAAACAACTCCATGTCTTTGCCTGATTCCAACCTGCATAGCTACATTTCGCCTCCATAAACGGATGCCCAGTTGCTATGGCGATGGATGCCCTATAGGTTCCATAGACCCCAGCAGAAGTCTGGATGATGGCGTTCGTTTCCCTGCACCCTCAGCATGTCAGGGCCTTGGAGTGAAGATGTTAGGTTCCTTCCCTCGGGCCCCTAAGGAGGGTCAGAATTTTGGGTGATGAGATTAATTCCTTTCTGCCTCCCCTCACCCCACCCCTCTCCACTGGCAAGGCCCAAAGATGGGTCGAAACGCGTTACACAAACCTAAGGGAGGAACATAAAATAATGATGCAGGAAGCTGAAAATGCTGTGGGATTCTCCCCCCGTTTAGTGTCACTAACTCTTCCTGTATTCCATGTCTCCTTATCTCCCTATTTCTGAGGTAACGAATGTTGACTTATTAAAAATGTGGCTGGAGGGCAGGGGTAGCTAGAGACACCAAAATAATAAGGAAAAGAGGTAACTTTGAGACTAAAATGAGCCAAGTCCCTTGAAATGGGACTTGGAGTGACAGAGTTCACCGTTTCTGATCTGGGCTGTCACATTGCTTGCAGGTGCAGCTAGTCCAGGATCCAGCCACTGGGGGGACCTTTATACTTAAGGTGGGTGTTTCCTACCCCTTGGCTCCTCCATCTCCCGCTCCTTTGGGGGAACCCTCCAGCAAGGGGTGTCCCATACCAGCCTGACCTGAGGAGTATTTCCCATGGGTTCCTCAGCTCCACTTTGTGCTGTTCAGCAGAAATAAATTTTATAGTAGTATCCAATGTCCCCCCTAAAGTCTCCCATGCCCTGGCATGACCCTTCCCCCGGCCCCCCATTATCTCCTGCAATCAGAGGGGAATTCAGTCTCCTTGGTCACTCAGACATGAGCTGCCTTCCCACTGTCCCTCTAATGGAACTCAGTCCAATGGAGCTGGTGGAACCCAAGCCATGGATCTGTGTCCAAACATGAATCGGAGCAGAAATGACATGAGTCTGGGAGTTCTCAGTCTGAGTCCCTGGGGCATTTGTCCAGCACAGTTAGGCGTGATTATTACTGCTCATGAAAAGCCCAGAACTCTAATAACAGAGCTTGGAGGCTGTGGGGTAAGAATGAGGGGCATCAGCTGGAGCTGTGGGCATGGCGAGGACTGGAGTAGCTGGAGGGATTGAGGTGGATGGGCAGAGCTCTGTGGGTGGGGGCCAGCCTCAGAATAGCGATGGAGGTTACAGATCAGGAATAACCTGCATTGGCAGAGCTGTGTGGGAGCCCAGGTGTGTAGTAGCAAGGGGCACTGTGTGAGTGTATTGGTAAGGCTGTCTGAGCACGGTTTGCTGAGCTCAGCAGATGGAGAGCTCTAGTCTGTGTGACCCTGGTGGACAAAGGTAGGAATGAGGGGCTTGTCAGAATGGAATAGACCAGTAATCCCTCCCATTCAGTCTTCTGCCCTGGTGGTGGCCAGTCTCCAGGGATTCAGTGACACTCAAAGTTCCCAGCTGTATGCTCTCCATGCAGAGCCTCCCCAAATCCCACGTGGAGACCCGTGAGCGGCAGACCATCATCCCGCACGGAGTCCCCTTCATGGCCAAGCTGCTGCGCTACTATGTGAGCGAAGACTCCATTTTCCTCCACCTGGAGCATGTGCAGGGTGAGTGTGAGCGCCAGGACTCTGCTTCCTTCTTGTCCTACCCCCTGCTTCTCTGACCCTGATCTGGAATGAGTGTCTCATGTGCTAGAGCTGTTTGGGACTATGAAGGAAGGCTGAAAGAATTGGGTTTGTTTAGTTTGGAAAAGAGAAGACTGAGAGGGGACATGATAGCAGTTTACAGGTATCTAAAAGGGTGTCATAAGGAGGAGGGAGAGAACTTGTTCACCTTAGCCTCTAAGGATAGAACCAGAAACAATGGGTTTAAACTGCAGCAAGGGAGGTCTAGGTTGGACATTAGGAAAAAGTTCCTAACTGTCAGGGTGGTTAAACACTGGAACAAATTGCCTAGGGAGGTTGTGGAATCTCCGTCTCTGGAGATATTTAAGAGTAGGTTAGATAAATGTCTATCAGGGATGGTCTAGACAGTATTTGGTCCTGCCATGAGGGCAGGGGACTGGACTCGATGACCTCTCGAGGTCCCTTCCAGTCCTATAATCTATGAATCTATGTTTTGCAGTGAGGGTGATGCTGCAGGATCTCTGAGCCCTGCAGTGAGAGCCAGCAAGCAGCATTGCGGGTTTGGAAGAATAGATAAGAGGCTTCTGGGATCCATGTGGGTGAGAGTAGGATAGAGATTAGGCTGGTGGAGGCCTGGGTATGATGCTGGGGCTCCAGGTTACTGGAGACCAGAGGGAGGAATGGAAGCTCATCGGAACATAGAAATTGCTGTACTGATCAGACCATTGATGTGTCTAGTCTAGTATCCAGTCTCCCATGGTGGCCAATAGCAAATGTATCTGAGGAAGGTGCAGAAAACCCTGTTGTGGACAGATTGTGAAATAATCTTTCAGGGCAAGTTCTCCCTAACCCCCTTAGCTGGAATGAGCACGTGCACAGCTATGTACCCCACTACCTGCTCTCAGATTCCATTGCCAGGCATTATTTTGTAGACTTGCATCATGTCCCTCCTGTTCACGTCCTCTTTAAACTAAACTCTACAAACTTGTCACTCTGGGTCCTGGCCTGGAAGTCCCCCAGGCCTCCAATCACTTGCACTCCCGTCTCTGAACCCCTTCTCTTTCTGCTATATCCGGCCTGTGAGAGAGTGATCAAACCACAGTGCTCCAGGTGGGAGTGTGCACCACTAACTAAGATAAGAGGGTTCAGAGCCTAGTGAGGGGTGTGTTCTGGTGGCTCCCGTGATAGGAGAAGGCAAGAATATGGGACAGGTCTCATGGTATTTGGCATGAGATTTGGAGCCATGTGCTCAGAGCCACTTTCTGTTTGCTGGTTTCCAGCAGACAGCCCACCGTAGGTTACTGCGGGCTGAGCTACTTACTGCTTTGTGGCTTGGAAGTAATGTTTTTCCCATACCACCAGATTGGTGGAGGCTGACTGTTTTTGTTTGTTTGTTTTTTGTTTTGCCTTTGTCGCAGCAAAAGCTAGGGTTTGGGTTTTGGGCAACCGGAAGGCTGGAATTCTCCCCTCTCAGAGGTCACAGTTTGGACCCACATGGGAACTGTTTAGTTGTCCCAACTTTTGACAGGTGCCCAGCGCAGGAACTCACTAATTTAGGCTCCAGATCCAAAAAAGTAACATAGTGGGTATCTCAAGGGCATCTCTTTATGAGATAGGGGCATGGTGTCTAACCCCCTGGAGGCAAATGCGAACCAGGGGCCAGGAGACTACTTCAGGGGACCACCCTGCCAATGTGCTTGATGGCAGTGCGGGCTGGGGATGAGGTCCCTCCTTGCCTCTGCCCCCGAAAGGGGGAGGGATGCTAGTGGGCAAGTGGAGGCATACAAATTCCCTCCTAGTGTGGTGATTAGCTCCCCCTGCGGTGGGAACCCCCCAGAATTGGCAAAGGATCAATGGGGTGTGAGGGACTGCACTGGGCTGCCCACCGATAGGAAACTTGGATGTAATTTGACTAATAAAGTTGCGGCCTGGCTGAAACCCATAATACCACATGTCCTTCCCTTCGTCCACACAATGAGAACACAAACCGCATTATCCTACTGCCCGGAATATTTTCAGTTCCACTCCTTAAGTATCCTGACGCTTTGTTTTATTGCCCAACGGTTCTGCTGAGCAGAGATCGTCACTTTGTTATCTGTGATGGCACCTAAGCCTTTTCCCTGTGTGGCTGCAGCTCATTTCTATTTAGCCCCTCATCTGAGTAAATTCAGATTGTTCCTTCTAGCGTGCATCATCCTGCTTTGTCAACACTGAATTCCATCTGCCATGGTGCTGCCCATTCACCCAGCTTTGTTGGATCCCTCGGGAGTTCCTCAGTTTTCAGTCTCCACTTACGTAAATAATTAGCTGTGAATGTTGCCACCCCACTGCTCACCCCTCTCCCAGAGTGTTGTTAAGCACAATGAACAGTATTGTACCTCAGGGTGCCTCTCAACTTTTTTTTTTTTTTTTTTTTTTTTTGCCATGCTGAAAATTTATTTCCTTCCTATCCTTTGTTTTCTGTCAGGGATTAGAAATGGGCTAAGGGACAGAGCTGTACTCTCACCCCATGACTATTTTGTTAGTCACTTTTGAGAGGCATTGTAAAGTTGTTTTTTTTTGTTTTTGAAAGCATGTGTAAACTACATTGGCCTGTTTTCCTTTTCTCCCCCATTAGTTTGCTGATCCACTAGATTAGAGGGGCATGATTTTCCTTTGCAGAAGCCCTGCTGGTTTGCTCCCATTGTATCATTATCATTTTGACTTGAAAGATAGAGACTGGGAGGGCAACAGGGAGCTGGTTAAGTCTTCCAGATTCTGTGCTACCCCTGCCTTAGAATGAGCTATAGAGCAGTCTGAGGGGTGCTAACTGACACTGCTGGCATAAGGGCCCTTAGGCATCAGCATAGCTCTGTCCTTCCTCTGCCTCCCTTCCCCTGTGCTGGAGAGTGATGGCTGGCAGAGGGGGTAGCTTGTGTGGTGGCTGACTTGGCTGACTATTCCAGGGAGGGGTTCCCCTCCACCAGGGGAGTTCTTCCCTGGCTGCAGGGCTCACTGGTCTGCAGTTCCCAGTGTTATCTTTGTGCCTCTCTCACATAAGTGCCACATTTGCTACCCTTGTGTTACTCATGGAGTAGCTGATTTTTTTAATGTGACTGCAGATTTTTGTTAACCGCTCAGCCACTTCATAGTCAAGCTATGCAGAAAACTCCTGGGTGAATGCCATCCGAGCCTGGGGACTCCCTGATCTATAATTTATCTGTTTGTTCCCGCACCCACTCTTTGGGCACTTCAGTCTCTGACAGTGCCTCATCTTCATTGTCATAGGGGCCAGAAAGGCCTTCTGGGGGCAAAGAGGAAATGGTCATGGGGTAAGAGGAGGGGTGAAAATGGGTCTGGGAGGGAGACAACTGTTGGGATCAAGGGGGCTGAGGAGAGGGAGTGGAACTGGGCCCTGGGAGGAAGAAGAGGTGGAGATAAGCTGCTGATGAGGCCACAAAGAAGGGGAGAGAGGAACCCACTGAGATTATGGGGCCTAGAGAAGATTCTGGGTCAATATTTTTTTCAGCATGTGAATTTAAGCTGCTCAGCATGTGAGCCTGATGCCTGCTGAGCCCTGAAGGCTGGTGTTAGGGTAGCAGGTGGTTGGGGTGTCTGTCTGTCTGCCAGGGACCTGGAATGGTTTCCACCCCGTAATACTTTTTGTCTTCCCTTCACTCTCCAGGGGGGACTCTCTGGTCCCATCTCCACTCCCGGCCTTGTTTAAAGCAAGGTTCTTTCGATGTCCCCGGTAGCCTAATCCCAAAGCCCAACTCAGCTCTGGTGGGCCATGGTGAGGAGCAGCGAGTAGGAACCTGCTCGGGGGCTGGCTCTCAGTCCAGCCAGAGCTCCAGCTTCTGCCCAGAGAATGGCACTGACCTCCCAACCTCTGCGAATCGCCACCCACCAGAAATTGCTGACCAATCGTCCTCTTGGGAGCAGTCACCTGACCACATGGATGCCAGACCAGGGACTGGTTGCAGGTTCCATACTGGATCCGCCACCAATGGCCATAAGGGAGTTACTGGGGGGAAGGATTCAAGTGCAACACACACTCTGTTTGGTGTCACTGATTCTGTCTTCATGGCAATGGCCAAGGGACGCAGCCATCTGACCAACCAGAGCTTGGCCTTCCAGTCATGTGACTTGTTAACCAGCAGTGATGGTGTCAGCAGTGTATCAGAGAGGGAAGCGTCTCAGCAGAACACACAGCTACTGGCTGAGGAAAGGCCATCCCAGTCTCCTGCTGCAGTCCCGAAGGCTATGGGAGGAGGCCACCTGGTGAAGGTGGAACCTCAAGTTTGCCAGGTGTCTGATGCTCCCTGGGCTCAGCCCACACAGTTCCCAGTGGCTCCCCTAGGACAAAGGCAGCTGCATCCTGGAACCACCCTGTACAGCTCCAGTGAGTCCTACTGGTGTGACTCTGGGGGGCAGGAGTTGTTGAGGAGCATCTCAAGGGCCCGAGAAGGAGCAGGCCATGGTCAGCACAGAGAGCATCCAACTTCAGGACAGCGTGGGCCTCCAACCCATTGCTCTTTCCTAGGGGATGGCCAGGGGACCTGGAATGTGAACGAGGAGCTCATCCGGCTGTGGGCAGCCGAAATGCTCTTGGCTCTGGAGGGACTCCATCAACAGGGGGTGTTGTGCCGGGATCTCAACCCCAGAAACCTGCTGCTAGATGGTGCTGGTAGGTGCTGCTTGAGGCTATAGCATGAGGAGGGGTTTTATCCCCTCAACAGGGGGGCCTGTGGCATCTGATCCACTCCAGGATGGTTTGCCCCCGCACTCCATCTCTTTGTGTTTGTTCTGTGAAGTCTGAGCATCTCTGATCCAGACCCCACCCCTGTGCTCCAGGCCTTAAGGGCTTCTAGGAGACTGCTACAGTCTGCTGTGCATGAGGCAGAACAAGGCTGCTCAGCAATGTTAGCCACGTGGAACATATCCTGTTCCCTGGGGGGTCCTGGCTACTTGGGACACCCCTCTGAGCCTCCACAGGGGAAGTTGCGATTAGCTGGGGGCAGTCAGGCTAACAGTCCCCAGGGCTAATGGTTTGGGGGCCTTTGACTCTGCAAGTCAGCCCTCCCACCCTTGGTCTGGCAGCCTGAGTTCATTGCTCTCCAGAGTGCACTGCATGGCCTGACTCTTCTCTCGAGGTGTGTGTGTGTGTGTGTGTGTGTGTGTGTGTGTGATGAAGAATGTGGGGCAGGTTAGAAAACTACAAAATAAACAGTGGATCCTTTAAATGGGGAGCTGGTAAAAATGACCCTTTCCCCTTGACCCTCATCCTCTCTTCTTGCTCCATCCAGTTACTCTTGCTTGGATCCCATCCTACCCAGTCCTTCCACTAGCTGCAGACCCGTCACTCCCACTACCCCTTCCCCAGAAGAGTCTAGTCCCCGCTGTGCATGTGGGAATCATGTGTTCTGGGGCCTGGTGCTCTGTTGGGGCTCAGAGCAGTGAAAACATTGGAGCCCAGCTATGTTGCAGGGTCCAGGGGAGGTGCCAGTGGGGCAGCTTTTCCCACCATGTCCCATTGCAGGGGACGGGAGCCTGGAGGGATAGGGCCATGGCTTGTGGCACATGCTGCAATTATTAGGTGTCTTTTGTCCTGACCTCCCTACCTGCCCCTGACTGGTGCTGTTTCACAGGTCACATCCGTCTCACCTTCTTTGGCCAGTGGACAGAGGTGGAGCCACAGTGCTGCAGCCAGGCCCTAGAAGATATGTACAGCGCCCCAGGTAAGGGAACAGTCTACTGCCTTCTCCGATGCCCCCTTGAGACACCTCAAGAGATTTATATCTGCCCAGCAGCATCTCCCTGTCTGCCTGATCTCTTCCAAGGGCAGCTGCCACCAGCACCCATGGGAGCTTGATGCACGGTTGCCTTTCAGCATCTCCCTCCTATTTGATCTTGAACTCATTTGGCTTTCTCTGCAGAAGTGGGTGGGATTTCTGAGCTGACTGAGGCCTGTGACTGGTGGAGCTTTGGGTCCCTGCTGTATGAGTTACTGACAGGAACGGTGAGTGGTTTCTGTGTCCCCATCTTATGTCAGGCAGGGGGCAGCATAGTATCAATCCTAGTGTTGGTGCCCCAGTGCACATGGGGGGGCTAGGAGGAGTCTGCATCCTGGTATTAGTGTCCTGGGGTGTAGATGGGGCTCCAGGCTGAGTTGTCACTGGGCATGTGACTCCTAGTACCGGAGCCTGGGTATCTGGATGCTGCTCCCTGGGGTGCTGAGGGCCTGAAGCTGATGAGCCATTGAATTGTGGGAGATGGGCACTGGGGGGCTGAGACTGTTACTCCCGTGATGCTTGGGGAGGGGCAGTGGCAGATGAGGTGTAAGGAGGACAGTGCCCGCTGCACAGGGTTCTCCTCACTGTCTGTCTCTCCCGCAGTCGCTGTCCCAGAGCCACCCCTCAGGGATTCACCCTCACACCCAGCTGCACCTTCCGGAGAGGCTCAGCCTGCCTGCTGCATCCCTGCTCACTGAGGTGAGGACACCCAGGTAGTGTGAGAAGGGGGAGGGGGCCATGGGTCTGGAGCAGGGCTAAGGCATCTTTGGCTGGAGCCTGCTGGGTGAGGGGTGGGAAGGGTCCTCGCTGGGGCTGTGCTGCTGCTCCCCATCTCATCCCTGTGTCCATTTCCTTCTAGCTGCTGCAGTTTGATCCCAAGCGACGCTTGGGCTCTGGAGGAGACGGAGTCAACAAGCTGAAGAGCCATCCCTTCTTTAGTACCATCCAGTGGAACAAGCTGGTTGGCTAGACAGACCCATGCGGAGCAGCGAGGAGTGAAGGATGGTGTCATGGTGCCAGGCAGGGGGCTAGCTGCTGATGTGCTGGGTGGGGCCCAGGGAGAGACCCAGATCCTGCTGGAGAAGCAGATTATCCCCCTAGATCACTGGGACCTGTGATCCTGGGTGGTACTTGCAGCTCTGCCAGTCTGGGGGAGGTCCACTTCTGCAAGGGCTGATTGGGGGGGTCTGGACTGGGTCCAATTTGCAGCCTTGGCTTCTTCCTCTTGGGCTAATTTCCATTTGTGTTGCAGTGGCATAGCCAAGAGATCAGGCCAGGCTGGGGTCAAGTCATGTTGTCTCCCTGCCCTCCTTCCCCCAGGTCCTACCATTCTCACCTTACATCTAACCCAACCCTGGTAAGGGTCACTAACCCCTACAGGGGCAAAGACATCAGTGCCAGGGGGCCTAACTCAGCCAGTTTAGCCTACTACCTTGCCGTCCCATGGGTTCCCTGGGACATTCCTGTCCCTCTTTACCCACAAGCTCTGTGGGGCTCTCCTTGCCTGGTGCTTTGTGTGGGAAGCGAGTCTCTGTAACTATGAATGAGACTCCCCTGCTCGCCTAGGGGGGGTAGTACCTCCCTCTGGGGCAGGCCCCCTGTTAGTATCCAGCTCCTTCTCTGCCCATAGACTCCACTAGCTCCCTGATTCTCCCTGCCCTTATCAACTGGGGATCCCACCCCACATCCCTGTTACTTTCACCCCATTTCTCTGCTGCTGTCTGAGCTCTTTATGGCTAATATATTCCCAATGGCTACTGCTAGATGGAGTCCGGGGTTGTGGTCTGTGTGTCTCACTGGCTGCATGTGCACTAGCAGCACCTACCCATGGTATCTTGTGGGAGGGGTGGGGAGGAGCCATCCCCCCCACCCTCAAGTGTGTGAGAGGCTCCCCCTGGGATCTCTGACCTGCTCCGAGTGAATGTCTGAAATCAATAAAACAGCTTCACCCAAGTGGAGGATTGTTTCTGATTTACACACTATCCTTCATTCCCCTCCTGGAGCCATTTCCTTCTGTCTGCTCTGCACCCCCAGCCCACACCTGCTACTGCAACCTTCTCCCTGAGCTCTCCTTTCAGGGAGATGTCGCTGTACTTGCAACCAGTGCTCCGTCCCCAAGGTTACTGACTTCCCAACCCGCTGGGCTCTAAGGCTGTGGGCAGGAAGAGGTTGGAGGATGAGGTGAGGGTGACTCACTGTGGAACGAATGCCTAGGGCAGGGCCTGCAGCTGGTGTTTAATTTCTGAGAAACTGGCCAAGTGGCAGGAGCAGGAAAGGTGTTAACCAGCTAGAGCCTTAAAGCGTGCTGTAAATGCAGTGCAAGGAGAGAGGAAGGCAAGGGTTGTTCCCTGACCTCTGGCAGCTCAAGCCTGTGCTGTAGCAGCCCTGCTGCTATTCCAATCCTTGACCCAGTAAGCGAGGGCCAGATGCAGAGGTGGGCTAGGTCCAGCAGGGAGCTAGGAGTGCCTAGCAAAGGGACTAAGTTGCCATGTGCTGCCTTTGCCTCTGTGCTTGTTCTGCACCACCTCAAGCTGGGTGTTTAGAGCAGAAACTCCCCAACAGCCTCTGTGGCATGAGTGTCTCCTGCACTCTCCTTAGTGGGGAGCAGAGGGAGAGTCCTAAGCTCCAGGGGAGAATGAATCCCATTCACAGAGCCACATGCTGTGGGGGTGGACGGCTGGGAGTGGAATGGGCCTTTCTAAAGTAAACAGCTGCTGGTGTGATGGCTGAGAACAGGGTGGGCGAGCCATTGGTTCATTTCCTCTTTCATCCCTCTTGTGGTAGCCAAAGAGCAGAACATTGACACCAGGTCTCCTGCTGTTGCGTATTCTGAAGACATGGCACTTGGCTTGCAAAGGGCTCAGTGGCTGCAGTGAAAGGCTCTTTGCTCAGCTCTTGGGTGCTACCTAGCTAATGGAAGGGCCAGTGGCAGCAGAATGCCAATGGGCTGTGTGCAGCTTATCCTAAGCCCCTCACAGCCATGCTTCAGGGGGGTTATGTTTCCAAGCCCTGTCCTACAAGGGGCCTGCAGGGCAGAGCAGTGGGGAGCTGGTACAGATAGCAGGGAAATCACTGGAGGTGCCAATGAAGCTGCATTGCAACTGGGCTCCCCTTACCTGTCTGGCAAAGGAAGGCAAACCACCTCACAGACATGGTGACTGGTTCTACGTTCTGCCTAGCTCAGGCCCTGCCCGTTCCTCATTGATTGCCCCTAATCAGTGAGCTGTATGGCTGGGGGCTGCTTCTACTCAAGAGCAAGAAATGAAACTTAGTAACTGCCTCTCCTGGCTTGTCCTTTTGGCCAGTATGTGGGACACACTGGTGGGGAGGCAGGGCAGGAGGATGCAGACATTCCCCTGATGCTCACCCAGTAGCTAGCCAGCTCTGTGGGGCTGCATTGCCCTCACAGTGAGCAGTGTCACAAGCAGGTAAAGAGGACCCATGCAAAAGAAAGCCAGTCCCTCCACCTGACCACCAGCACTCAAAGTGCTTCTGGCAACCACCTCAGGGAGGGAAGCCCTTCTGGAGCAGTGTGCACAAGAGCACCTGCTGGGAAGACAAGCTAGAGCACCTACCTCCAACTTTTTCATCACAGGGGCCATATTTTACTAGAGCAGCCACCTCTGAACACAGGAACTGGGCTGGTTGGGCACCATCTGTAACTATAAAAGCCCCACTTCGGGAATCAGAGCTAGCAGGGGGTTGGGGCAAGACATGGTTGCTGGAAGCAGCTTTGCCTGGAAAGCCATTTCCTCACAGCTTTTCTCCCTCAGCTGAGGAGCTGGTTTCTGTGCCAGTGTCAGCTATGTTAAAGGTATATTGTACATGGGCAGAAATGCTAATACCACACTGCTCTGTTGTATTTGCATTAGCCACAGCTGCTGCAGTTTTCACTTCCTGGCACCGGACAGGCATGGAGTATCAGGCTTAATCTGGCCAAGACACAGCTGACACCATAATTAGAATCGAGCATAAGGGTAAAACAGGAAAACTTTAACCTTCATCCATGAGATTCATCCTCCTTCCACCTACAACCCTTAGAGTTTGGAGGTGGTGCTGGCTGCATCTGCCCAGTATTGGCAAAAGTGCCTCCTTGCCAGGGCCGGCTCTGGCTTTTTTGCCGTCCCTCCTCCCCCCGGAGCGCAGCAGGGGAGGGCACAGAGCCTGACCACAGGCCCGCTCTCCCCGACCATCCAGCGCGCCGGGAGGAGGACGGAGAGCCTGGCGGGGCTCCGCTCTCCCCAGCGGCCAGAGCGCTGCGGGGAGGGCGGCGAGCCCAGTCGTGGCCCCGCTCTTGGGCTGGAGCGCCGCGCTGTGCCGCCCCCCCTCCAGGTGCTGCCCCAAGCACATGCTTGGTGGGCTGGTGCCTGGAGCCGGCCCTGCTCCTTGCAGCTATTATTTGGTTAAGACAGCTGTGACCCTTTTGCTCTGATTCAGCTCTTGCCCCTGTAGTCGGGGCCACTGTAGCATTTTAAGATGATTACAGGGCATGCTGCATGGGCCTTTGCTCTGAGACCGTGGCAAAGCTCCAGCAGCTGCAAAGTGGGTTTGTTCACTGCAAGGAAACAGTAGACTTGTTTTGTGTGCAGTTGGGAGACATTTCTCACCCACTGAGCCATCACAGGAGCAGATGAGATTAGCTAACAGGCAAGCTCACAGCCCTGAGGTTTTATGACTTGGGGGAGGGAGAGGCACCTTTGGAACTCACTCTCCACTTGGTCCAAAGGCTTTACTGAGCCTCCAGCCACAGTCCAGAGCCTATGTTTTCCCAGGATTCAGCTCCACAAGTGGGGTTTGCCTTTTGTGTTTTTAACTCTGTGCATACAGCAGGCTTGTGATATTCGACACATTTTATAACATAACCAGGTGGGCAGTTCAGTTCCACAGGGGCTCTCCCTGCAGCCATTCAATAGCACAATAGCTTCTTTTTTCTTTACGTACAAGGAGAAATATTTTGTACCTCATGGCTATTTTTCCAAATGAACATGAGCTTTCCTGAGTCTGGACAAGCCAGAGCCCATCACCAAAGAAAACAGCCTTGACTCACAGGACCCAGCAGCACAGCGAGCTTTCGGCTACAGCCAGGTGCCTGTTTCCTCTCCTTAGTGCCATTGCTGTAGATACAATTGGATCCTGTAGTAGAAGAGGTTGTTCCATGCTCAGAGCTGTGAAACGGGCAAGTAAAAGCAACTGTTAGGGACCTACCCAGCACCCCCCAGCAAGGGCTGATGCAGTCCATGGACAGGAGCTGTTTTCTAATGTTTATCGCCCAAGGGAGAAGCCCTAGCCCTTGAACGTAACACCATGGCAGACTCATGTCTGAGATTCAGCTTCTGGTTTTAATTTCTTCATTTTATCTTTTAACCTTCATTCTACCTTCCTCTGCAAACCTAAATGTTCCTCTACCCGCTCAGTGAGAGCACTCTGCAAAGAACACATTAATGGCACTGCCACGCTAGAGCTTCACTTCTCAGTCTTTCCCCAAAAACCAATAGCTTTAGCTCCCTCATTGTTTTGGAGACCCTGCTCCGCACAGCCCTCATTTGTCAATATCCTGCCAGTACTGGGCTGTCAAAGTGATGTTTTCTACCTGCAGTGGTCCCGGTGCCACAGAGTAGGAAGGGTATAATCTCTCTTTGTTACATCAGACCCCTGCATTTGCAAACTAAAATGACACTGCAACCATAACCCCCTGCAAGTTCCTATCCAGTTGGAGTTTGACTGAACAGGAGTCTTGGACACCTAACAGACAATCATGGAACCAAACTACCACCTGTGTTTCTCATTCCCATAGCAGAGACAACAGGCACAGCTCTGAACCCACCACCGCTGCAAAGATAGTCAAGCTAACACCCATAGCATGATGAGAAACAAGAGTTGATGCTGCTACAGACAGGCAAATAGAGCTGCACACCTGACGCGATGATCGGAGAAGCCCCCCTACATGACAAGCGAAGGGGCCAGCTGAGGAGGCCACTCCAGGCTATATACCCCTCCCCAACAGCTATCTAAGCCCTCAGACAAAAACAGGCTTGCAGAGTTAATGAATTTATTCCCTTGACAAAAAAAGGCCATGAGAGGGACCTGGTGCAGAGAATGCAGTCAGAAAAATCTTGCCTCAACTTCCATCATCACGCTGGTGGCAAATGCCCTGGTGCAGGGCCCAGCACGAGATTTCCCTCTGTGGGGACTACCCTTCCCATGGTGCTTCCAGCTAGTTTCTTGCACCAAGTCAGGGACATACATTCAAAACCCAGTGCCAGCACGTACACACTGCTGCTCCCCTTTCCCACCCCGCTACACCCCACCATTAGATCATTTCCCTGGTTTATGTCTTTAAAACCCATTGCGTTAAATACTTTAATTACAAAATTGTGTAGAGGGTGAGAATAATAGACCCGGCAGGGACTCCAAGTGCCCCTCGCTCACTGCTTCATGTGCACGCTATGTACTAAGGATATGCCCCCACACACCAGCAGTCTGGGGCTAGGATGCAGGGGCCCTTTGCCCAGCTGTCTCACAGCAGGGGGCAGGCCAGGCCATTGCAGACAGGAAACTGATGGTTTCACCCATCAACACTGGGCTGTAATTCAAAGGCAGCTGCGGGGTGGGGTGGGGGGTGTTTCTTATACTAACTGCTGGCAGGTAGTGGCCTAAGCCCAGGGGTGGCCCCTAGGGCCCAGCAGGGAATGGAGCTGCATCCCCTGGTGGAGGTTGCTGACCCTGCCCTGCCAGACATCAGACATTCACGCCATGTAGACTAGGCCAGAGAAAATGAACCAAACCTCAACACAGAAGAGGGTGGGAGGGGCTATTTCTGCCTTCCTGTCTGGGAAGGGAGGGAAACACGTGCCTGAATTCTAATGGCTGCACCTCAGCTGCTAGTTTGAAGAGCAGGAGACAGCAGGGGAAGCAGACAGCCTTTGCAGTGTCCATGCCTCTGAGATCACCAGAGCAGGGGGGAGTGCAGGGGTGCCATCAAACACTGCTACAAAGTCACCCCGGGAATCCCAGGCTGGCTTTGTGGGGTGGATGAGAATGGGGTGTTTTCAAGTGGCAGAGACACAAGAGCCTTTCCCTCCCTTCCAGTGCTGGAAGTAGACTTGAACTGGCACAGGAGCCGCTGGGGAAGGCCACCCTAGCGCAGTAGCAGGCAGCTTCTGCTGGAGGTGAGGTGTGCTCAGCTGTCTGGGGAAGGAGGGGAAGGCGAGAAAGAGGCTACAAAGGTGGTTCTGGAGAGCCTAGGCCATTTGGTAGTTTGCCCAATGGATAACAGCCCAAGGGAGAAACTGAACCATCTCTCTCTCTCGAGAGAGAGAGCAGGAAAGGAGGTAGGAGCTAACCCCAGGGTTCCCTCCAAGACCCCTCCTGACACAGGGGAGGGGAGGAGACTGGAATGAACTCCTGCTGGTTCCTGAATGCCCTATATTGCCCCTGCTGGTGCTGCGTCCCTGCCCTGGTTGGGTTGTATGGGATTGAGACTGTGCTCTAGAGGCCCAGCAGCATCACACGGGGATCCTCCACCACAGCCTTGATCTTGCGCAGGAAAGTCACTGCCTCTCTGCCATCAATCAGCCGGTGATCGTACGTCAGCGCCACATACATCATGGGCCGCACCTCGACCTGAGGAGGAGGAGAAATGGAGCAGGTGAGCTCAGCCCTGCCTCTCCTGTACTGGCTTCCATCCCACTTGAGAAAGACCTAGCTGTTCCTGCCCTGCGTGATAAGGAGGGAGTGTAAAAAGATCACCTGCTCAGCAAGGTATATGCTTCTTCAGGAGAGAAGAGACAACAGCAGGCTGACAGGGCTCAGTTCCGCACCTTCCTTCTGTCATGCACTAACTAAGCACAAGCTCTGGGTGGGGTTGTGCGAGGTAACAGGGAATGCCGTTCAGGAGGGGAGCTGATGTCTAGCATGGAGACTGAAGGCACCCTCTCCCAACAGCATTAAGGGGATCTAGGAAATCCCTTTGCCAGCCACTGCATTCTTCATTGCTACCCACTGCACCAGCATGGAGGGGTGAGGGCCTGTCTGGTCCCCAACACCACGGACTGGCACCATCACCAACATTAGAACCCTTTACAGGACCCACTGTGTCCTTCTGAGTAAGTAACTTTGCAACAGGAAAGCCTTCTAGGAGGGCTTCCTCCACTCCATCTGGTGCAGCTACAACCAGGGTCCCGTCTGCTGCTGAACCCCTCACCTCTGCCCATTTAACTACACTGAATACAGCCCTTTGGAGCCTTCCATGCAGCTCAACCTACTTTGCCTCCAACAGCAACAGGCCTGTCAAAGATGCCATGCATGCCCAATATGGCAGACTGGGGAGGGTTGATGATGGGCGTCCCAAAGAGGGACCCAAAGACCCCTCCATTGCTGATTGTGAAGGTGCCCCCATCCATGTCCTCAATGGCCAGCTCATTCTTTCGGGCCTGAAACAAGAAGAACAGGATCTTAGAAAGCAGCTCAGACTGAAGGCACCCAGGACACCAAAGAGGAGCAAAGCTCCTCACTCACTGCATTCGTTGGGTGTGGCCTCTTCTGAAAACTCCTCACAAGCAACAGGTGATGGAAAGAACTTCACTTGCCAATTTAGATTAGCTAGTGTAGATGTTTAGATGGGGTTACTTTAAAATATGGGCTCTGTCCCTTTAATGTTAGGGTTTAGTGAGATGCTGACACCACCTCAGCCAACAGAGACAGTCACACGGGGTGGAGAGGAGGGGAGAATGCAGACTTAGAGGCAGTGATAAGTTCATAAGTCAGTGGTGGTACGCTACTGTACAGAGGAGGCACTGAGCTGTACTGGAACTTTCGATATGGTTCCATGGTTTGAACAGCTCCATGTCTCAGCTGAATCAGAGCCATGGCACCACTGACAGACCACAAGGGACTGACAGTCACTAAAGTTAGGAGTGGGTTATTATTGTTTTCCTCTAGTAGGAGCACTTACAAGGTTTATCC
Source organism: Trachemys scripta elegans (assembly GCF_013100865.1). NCBI lineage: Eukaryota > Metazoa > Chordata > Testudines > Emydidae > Trachemys > Trachemys scripta. The sequence goes on from NC_048301.1 coordinate 42,422,976, forward strand.
CTTACTTTCACTGAGTTCCACCATTTGATTTGTGATAGGATTCTCTTGCCTTGATTTCCAATAAACCTGTCAGCTGGGGAATTACCTGCCTCCGAAGAGATAAACAAGCCTTGGTCTAAAGGAGAGGTAACGGGAGCAGGGGGGCAGCAGGACCCCAAGCCTGCTTGGGAGTCTCAGTTAAAAGGGAAAGACTTAGAGGGATCTGTCCCACAAGAAGAGGTCACAGGTAGGGCTGGCAGCTAGTACAATGCACAGAAGATGCCTAAAGACAAGCAGCAAGTTAGAGGGACCAAAGGTAAACCCTCACACAGCGTGAACCCACTTGTGCATGGCCAGCAGTCCCTGCCAGAAATCAGTGCTGCTTCTGCCACGGATTGAGCTGGCTGCTCGTTCCTTTCCTTCTGCACCCCTCTCAGAAAGCCATGGCCAGCACCCCCCTACAGTCCCATCTCCTGTTACCTTCTCCCCTAGCTCGTTGATGGTTCGCTCAATGTCAGCAAAGTTCATAGTTTCTACATTCCTGATGACAGGGACCACGAGACCCTGTGAGGGAGCAAAGAGCCCAGTCAGAGTCAAATGTAGCAGCAAACAGGTGCATGGGGAATCTGGTCTCAGGCAAAGGAAGTTACCACTGGGGTACACTCAACCACCTGCCCTTCTGAACAGGAGAGATGGGAGCATGAAGAGCAGAGCACATCATTTACTTTCCTTCCCCTCACAAATCCAGAACTTCAATGTCAGGCAAATTCTGCCTCCCAAACTAGAAACAGCAGATCCACCATCCGACCTGGGGAGCAACTCCTCTCCTCCCTCCTTGAATGCATGCAGCACCCCTGCTCAGGGCCAACTAGGTCTGAAGTGGCAGTGTCCACCTGGGTGTTGTCCAGGGTTTACAGCGACAGCGGTTCAGTACAGCAGGGGAGGCAGCTATCTGCACTGCTCTGTGGGTTGAAGGTTGGTCTCTAAACATAAAGCCAGGACACATCACTTCCCCCACTCCCTGGTGTGCCCACATCAGTGAGGCCAAGACGCGGGGGGGGGGGGGGGGGGGGGAAGGGGTGTCTCACCAACTTGGACTTTCCCAATAACCCGTAAGAGCTGTGGTGGCCATGTCCCCTGCCAGCTGGGCCAGTGGCCAGCAGCTCTCTCGCTGCAGGACCAGACAGTGTTGGGCATTGGCGTTTCACGTGAGTAGCTTCTGCCACCCTAGAGTGCCATGGCTCAGTTTGCTCAGCTAATTGTATCCCCCCTTCAGAACATGGGCTGACGTCTGGGCCAAGTAAAGAGCCCGCAGGGCATACCCTGGGAGTTGCCACCGCAACACTGATATCCACATAGTCCCTGTACACCATCTCTTTGGTTGTGTCATCAATCACTAGGAGAGAGAGGAAAACAGACAGTTACACAGAGAAAGCCCAAGAGCCAGGGCTCTGCAGTCATGAAGGGCCAGAAGTAGTCACTGACCACCAACAACTTGCTCATCTCTAACTTCTATGCTTTTAAATGTAGTGCCAGGGGAGGGTTAAGCCCCACTGCCTCTTTGGGGAAGCATCAGCACAGAGGTAAAGATGGCTGGAGAGATGGAGAACTGGCTAGGATTAGCTCACTCCCCTGGGACACCCATACCTCCCCCATGTGTTCCTCTCCCTTCATAGGTACAACTGATCCCCCAGGAGACACGTCTTAAGGGCCTGCCCTCCCCAGACAATAGCCTTTCCAGTGAAATATAGTAGGATATGTCCTCTACTAATGAGCAGCCCAGGGTTGGGATGCACCTTAATATACACGGCACCCACCCTGTCAGAGTCTTGAAAGCTCCTGCTGGGGTCACTATGAAGGGCCCTTCCCAGCATGCTGGCTCCTACCTGCATAAGGGAAATCAGCTAGGCTAATTACAGCCCAGAGGTAGTCACAGCCTCTCCCTCTTCCCCACCTTTCACATGTGGATCTCTGGAGCCTTTAGCTCTCTATAGGCTTAGCCACATGCTTCAGGAAGCCCCTTGTCTCCACACAACTGGGACACACACCCGCATTCACAACGGGCTGCTCCTGCAAGGCAAAGGCTGCAGCTTTCACAAAGGCTGACATAAAGCCCAGTTTCAGGTTGTGCTTCTTCTGGAAGGAGTCTCTGTGCCGGGCTCTCATCTCCTGGATGTTACTGCAAAAAACAACAGACAACCATTACCACCAGGAATGGAGGGGTGAAGGGGAAAAGAGATTATTCACTTCTTCCATAACTTACAGATTTCCTGTGTCAACAAACCTGCAACAACAAATGTTCTATCCCAAAGCTGCTGAAAAATTCTGCCCCAAGTAACAGACTGGGCAACTTTTAGCTTGTTTCAAGATTGCTGTCAGAGAAGCTGCTTTAGGAATCCCTCCAGAGCCACAAATCCAACAAACCCAGACGAATCTGCTGCAGTTCCAAGGATGCACTGCCTGGCAGGAATGTGCTGTGCCCCAGATCTGTCAGAGCTCCAGGGTTGGTGTTACAGAGAGCTGAATCTCTGGCGTCACAACCACTATCCAGTGTCTGGTGCTTTGGGCAGTGGGTACAGGTGAACTGTGTGCTCATTCTCCAGCGGCTACCCTGCAATTGCTGTGGGGATGGGAGGCGAGACAGCACGGAGTGCCAAGGGGGAAGGGACAGAGAAGACTCAGCAGTGAAGCAGGCAAAAGGAGCGTCAGTGCTGGTTTCTGGGGCCCTAGCCACATGTTGCTGCTCCAAGACCTGGCCCTCTTGCTTGGTGCTGACAGGCTGTATGCACGTGATATTTTGATCCCCACAGCGAGAGGCCTTCCCAAAATGCCACAGAGATGGCCTGAGCACCGAGCAGTGTCTGCTCTGCCCATCCTGGAAATACCTAGTCCCCTCACTCCCATTGACTGGAATAGAGACCAGTTACACACACTGCACTGAGCAGCATAGCCTGAGCTCTGCCCATGCTGGGCTAAGACCTACTTTGGAATTGTACCCCCTGCCCTGCCCCCTCCACAGACCATGCCTCTTTGAAGAGGCAGTTTTAGCAGGAGGTGGGTCAGGGCTCAATGGGATTAGAATGTTTGTTTTCCTGCACCTAACCTTGTTTAGAGCTAGGATTACTGCCCAAAGTCATTAGCGCCTCCCAAGACACAAGGGCTGCAGAAGCGAGGAGGAGGTCTGCTGAGAAACCGGCTCATTATGGCTTCCTCCTTTCAGACGCTGAGCCCCAGTGGGGAGCAGGAGGCCTCAGTGTAGGCCCTTGCGAGTCGGCAGCAGGGCATACAGCTAGAAGGGCAATCAATCCAAACCAGATTACTGGCTGCAACAAGAGCCCGAGGCTAGCGTAAAGCGACACCTCGATTAGCCTCGGAGAGGAGATAAAGCTGCAGCACTTCCCCTCCAATCAAGACTATTTTGCCAACCTTATCGTTCTGAGCCCCAAATATTTACATGTTTTGTCTTAAGAAGCAGAGTAGGATTTCACAGGACAATTCAATTTGGGCACAATTTCCCTTAATGCACTGAAATCTAAGCTGCCCACCCTCCAAACCCATTAGTGTGGTCGGCCCACAAGCACTCGGTGCAAGTCAAGAGAACCCCACCGATCGAAAGAGATAGGAAAGGGATGCTGACCATCTTGGAAAGCTGCTCTACGAGACTGCCAGGTCTGCGCACTGTGCAGGACACAGCTGGGGGGATGCCCACATCTGTAAGGTGAGCTACTTGGACCTTACCTGTCCTGAAGCAACTCACATTCCAGTCTCCCCAGCAGTCACCTTAAGGGTTAAGAGGAAGCAGGAGACTGTCTTCATATCGCCAGTAGCCAGAACACAGGCTGCTCCAGCTTTTTCCATCTCAGAACTACCCAGTCCTCAACCAAGAGCTTCACAGAAGAGAAGCCAGGTTGCTCCTGTTACTTCTGAGAAGCAGAGACCCCATGGAGTCCCAAGGACCTTGAATGAACTACAGACCTCATCCTGGGACATCAGGATGGCCTGGAGGAAGCTGCCCAGAGGAGTCAATGAGAAACCTGACCACAGGAGCCCCAAAGTAACACTGCCCCAGCCTGCCCAAAAAGCGTGACCAGCGACACTTGCTGCTGGTTTGGGTACAATGAGGGAGAGGCCCCACCTTGCTAGGGCAGAGGAGAGAGCATGGTCCTCACCTCATATCAATCTCATTGAAGGTGGTCAGCATGGCACACGTATTTTGAGCCTCTTTCAGGCGCTGAGCAATGCGCTGACGCATCCTGTTCATTTTCACCTGAAATTGAAGAGACAGTGAGCAAGAGCAGCCATGGGGTTAATAGAAAGGGGAGATGGGCAGAGGAAAACCACAGGGCCCTCAGTCTTTCCTCCTGATGATTAGCAGCCTGTGCCTTGGGGTGAGCTGTTTACTTGATCACTCTGGGCAGGGTGCGGTGGACCCATTACCAGCAGTGCAGTGGGCCCAGAGAGCTGCCACAAGCTCACTAAAGAGGCTTCCTAGCTCAGGAAATGGTTTGATTGAAAAACAGAACTGAATCATGACAAAGGCAGAATGTGGCCCAGATCTGCACCCCCCTGAAGCTCTGCTGAAGGGAAAGTTCCTGGGGCAGAGCTGGTGGGTGGGCTAGCGTGAGAACAGCAGCCTGCAGAGAAAGCCACAGACCAGCGTTCCCGAGACGTTATTGTGTGAGCAGCTCTGCCACATTCCCTTGAGGTTTCACACCTACGGCCCTGGCGGCAGCAGCATTGCCTGATCTCTGCTGAGGACACTTGGGCAGCACAAAACCAGTCATTACCTAGTAGCGACACATCATAGCTTGAGACTCCCTTTTCCTAACTAGAAGCCCTTGCCCCCAAGGTAGTTGAGAGAAGGCCCTTCCTTAAACCTCACCCTCAAAACTGCCTAGCCGCTACGGAGCACCTGGGCCAGAGCATTTACCCAGCCACTACAGCCCCTAATTGATCTGTGTGTGAACACTCTCCTCCCAACGCACCTGGGCATGATCATACCCAGACAGTTTAGATAGGCTCCTCAAGGTTTACTCCAGAGAAAGGTCCTCGCCTCTGTTACCCTGCAATGAAGGCACTTTGAGAAGCCCTGGTCCCCTGAACCTTACCCTATGTTCTGATCTGGCACCTTTGCTGGCTCCTGGCTCCACACCAGGAGCTGCCACTGGAGCTGCAGTCGGCTTCACCGCAGACACTGAGAGCAGAGAATACATATGTCAAGATGGGATCTTAAAACAGGGTTAGCCAGGCCCCTGCCAATAACAGCTTGATTATAGGCCCCTCCAAGCCCCGTGTTCAATCAACAGGATATGTAAGGAGTGAACCATGGCTTGTGATTATGGGGAGAGCAGGCTCCAGGCTGACTGGAGATCTCAGGCCTGGAGCTTACAGGGCAGCAAAGCAGAGAAGCTTCCATCTCAAACTTCAAGATTGCTTTGCTGCCCTTAACTTTATTTCCTCTCCCACTGAAAGGCAGGGTTTGCAAAAAGAGGACTGAACAAGGCTGCAGCCTCACCAGGTTTGGTATCGATGGGCTGTGTTGACACAGGGGGCACTGGAGGCATCGTAGTGGGGATTGGCTCTGCAGGGGGAGCAACGGCAGCAGCCACAGGCTCAGGTGCAGGGGCTGCTGCAGGAGGGGCCACTGTGGGTTTGGCCTTGGCGGGAGCATCTGAAAGACAAATGAATAATAATTGTAAGTGCAGCTGCAGTCTGGAACATGAGACAGCCATGTCCAGGCTCTCACCCGCCCTCACAGGCCTGCGTCTGGCCAGTTATCAACATTCACCTTTCCGGATTCTCGGAGTGCATTTCAGTGTTATAAAAACCTAGAAGATGCTCCTTTCAGCTCAGGAACAACTAAGTGGATCCCAGGCTGAAGCTGAGGCCTCAAATATTTATGGTACAGTAATGCTCAGAGGTTCCTTGTACCACAGGGCAGAGAGTTCCACAAGCTAATTATGTTTTCATCCTATTTAAATTTGCTTCTTTTAACCTAACTGAGTGTTCTTAGTTTTGTATTAAAAGACAGGGGAGACAGTAACTACTTATGCGTCTGCAGGAGACTGATCCTTACCGTATAAATGTATTCTCTCTCCATTTATTCTCCTTTCCACCTAGAGTCTACTAATCTCCAGCTTATGCACATACAACACAGGACCCTGTTGCCCTTCTCCATTTCCACTCTCTCCCACTGGAGAACCCAGGAGGGGACATCACTTCAGAGAATGACCATGATACTATCCTATCCCCTTCACAATGCAACTTGCACCTCAAAGTGTCACTGCACATTCTCACACTCTACCCCTGGACTAAATACATGTTCCTGACTTACCTCCACTTTTCCTGAGTTTGAACAGAGGGGTCCCTCCTTCCACTTTCCCCCCATCAGGTACTAGAAGGGCTTCAATCACGCCAGCTGCCGGGGATGGAACCTGCACTGATGTCTGCAAAAAGAAGAGGAGTGAAATCCCCCCGACCATTGAAAGTGAACAGATATCCAAGTAAATATATGGAGATATACCTGTCTCCTAGAACTGGAAGGGACCCTGAAAGGTTATCGAGTCCAGCCCCCTGCCTTCACTAGCAGGACCAAGTACTGATTTTGCCCCAGATCCCTAAGTGGCCCCCTCAAGGATTGAACTCACAACCCTGGGTTTAGCAGGCCAATGCTCAAACCACTGAGCTATCCCTCCCCCCAGTAGGAGACCCTTGCCTCTAGCAGGGGGCATGAAGGGAGATGTCCTGTGCCCCAGATTTCAAACCACGAGGGGAACCAGAGCTTCGCATTGCCCCTTTTGCACAGGCACCATCTCACCTTTAAAAAAAAAACAAAAAACTGCTGCGATTTTGAGCCTTTAAAAGAAGCCAGCAACATAACAGCCTGATCCACCTGCCCCATTAGAGAGGGTACAGCATGAAATGGGGAGGAAGTACAGCAAGCTGCCTGCCTGGCAATGACACAGGAAACACAGCTCTCATGGATTCAGGGGCAAGCAAGCACTTTAAAAGAAAATAGTTTGAGGAAAATTCTTTTAAAAATTATTCTGGGTAATTTAAGAGCCCAAGTGACACACTTAAACTAGCCATTTTTCTAAGATCTGAACTTACCCTACACAGTCTCTGATTTCTCCTGTATTTAAATAGAAGAAGATTTCCTGAGTCCTGCTATGTAGACTGGAGTCCCTGATGGGAAGTATCAGTAAAATGACAGCCCCCAGCACCATCAAATGACCGGAGAGAAGAGAAACTAGCAAGGATTTCACTAATTTAAGATACAGTCAGCATTTATACTAAAGAACTGAAGGTTTTAAACTGTGAAAGGAACAGGGGCACAGGCAGGGCCTGCAGTCTTGTGGAACACACACCCAGGAAAGGAAGCAGAAGGGGACCAGTACAGAACACTCCTACCTTGTCTGTTTCAATCTCACACACCACTTCGTCCTCTGCCACTGTCTCTCCAACAGCTGAACAACATAAGAACCACTGTGAGCAGGAAGCTGTGCTCTGGCCTCCCCTTCCAACCCACAGCACAGTCTCCCAGTAATCCAGAATTTTCACACTAGACTTGCACGACCTCTTTTGGGTGAAGCTGAAGAGATCTACTGCACATTCAGGGTCTTCCTGATCCTAGTTCAGGTATCTCTCCAGTCTCATCCTTCTACACCATGGACAGAATGGTCCTTAGACAGGCAGTGATAGTGCCAAGAGGTCTTTGCCCCAATGGAAAGTGTAGTTATCACACTGCTGCCTCATCCTGCCCAGGCTGAAAGGTGTTAAGAAGCAGCACTTCAGCCAACCAGCTACAAACTGTGCCCAGGGCTGCCCCATGGAAACATGGAAAAAATGCAACAGCAATGCAAAGTCAATGGGGAGGGGGCAACTTCTTACCTTTCTCCCACCTGACATCTCCCTCTGTGACTGATTCTGCAAATGCTGGTGTGTTAATTGTAATCACGTCATTCCCTGTGGGAGGGGGGGGAGAGAGAGAGAGAGAGCCTGGCACACATATTCAGAGCTCAGTGCACACACTCAAACACCTCTCCATTTTGGCCACTGGGAATTGCCTGGAAAGGGGCAGCCCAGTGATTGTCAGATGAAGTGAGGAAGATGAGCAACACCACACTTTTTGACAGCAAATCACACAGAAAAGAGCTTCTCCCATGGACAAGAAGTCACATAGTACCAGAAACACCCAACACAAGAAAGCCACACACTACAATAGGGCCGAAAGCACAAACCCAACCCCCACCACTCACCCATGGAGGATAGAGTGAAGCAGGCATAGACCAAGAGTGGAAAGGTGGACTCAGTTGTGGCTCAGGGCCACGTGCACTCCAGTCAGAGGGGAGCAGACCAATTAGCCCCACTGGTTCCTGGTTCTTAGCTACTTACTGCACACTGCTGTGATTCTGAAGTAACGGACGGAGAAGACACTGGAGGTGTTTATCCTGGAGAAACAGAGAGAGAGATGAACACTGAATGAAAAAGCCTATGGTGTGGTCAGCCCAGGCCTCCCAAGAACAGCTGAGTGAGGTGCAGAGTTTACACTGGCTTGCTCCAATTGATCCGAAGGCCACTCAGCTGCCCTGACGATGCATACACAGTTGCTCCAAGGGGCATTTACTTATTGGTTTATGCTGTAGTAACCCTGCTAGGCACCCAAAGGAAACTCAGCAGCCTGCTACCTTTGGGGAGCCAAGAAGTTCAGGGACAACAGGCATGTACAGAATTTGATTCCAAGCATGTACCCCAGTAATGGCTGTGTTAAAAAAGTCAGTAGACAGAAGTCTTGGGGCTTCAGAACCTGCCAAAGAGCTGACCCAAAGTCCAATCCCATACCCTTGGCTAGTGCAATAGTGATTTGTTTGTCTCTAATTTAGGAGCATCAGCACTACAAGGGGTGCTTCAAGACTGACACTATCACAGAAAGCCAGTCAGACACTTCTGACACCCCCTTCAAGGGAAGCCAGGCATCCCAAGTGCTCTAAAGAGATGCCACAGAAGTATCATTCTCAGCAAGAGCTAATACATTTGGGAAGCAAGAGCAAACATCCTCTAGCACTACCACAATTCTTGTAAAGCAGGCCACAGAAATTCAGTACACATGGCCCAGTGGGTAATGCTGTGGGCTCCCAGGGGAGGGAGGCATGCCGTGTCTGGGAGAAGTACCACGACCACCCCAGCAGTGCAGGCCTTGCCCTCGCATCACTTGCTCCAGAACCATCCCACTTCTCCTCAAGGAGAATCTGTGTCGCTGTGCTTCCAGTAGGTCCCTGCTGGGAGGCCACCACTAAATATCACAGTGATAGGCACAGTATTAGTGAGAACATGAACAGGTGGATACATGAATCATCCTCTCCCCCTCACCATTGATCTCTTCATTCTTGTCATCCCTTCCACGTCCCAATATTCAGATCCAACCAGCACATATTTAGGTAACATTCTCTATTCCTGGCCCATAAAGCCAGAGCGCACGAATTTCCTGAGACTAGCTCTGAGCCCCTAGGATGTGCAGAGGGGTTGATGACAATTAGAGCAGACACCACCAGATACCAGGGCTAGAGCAGCCCCTCCCCTTGACATGCTGCAGCAGGCCTTAGCTTTTCCATGGATACTTACACAAGCTTGCTGCTGTTGGTGTAAGCCAGCCCCTGGCTCCGAGATACACCTGCAAGGTAGAAACCACTTCAACTGAAAACCTCATTATCCTATAGGCACCTACCCAGCCATACACCCACCACAAAGGGGAGGGTTTATAAGGTTAGAACCAACGCAAAGAGACCCTTCCAAGCATGCTCAGTGGAATCTATTCAGATGTTAACAGAGCCTAAAGAAGGCCCCATGCCATTGCTGCCCATCCTGATTGAATGTGGGGCTGCAGCTGGGACAGGGTGCAGTTGGAGGCTGTACAGAGGCCCCTCTACATCAGCTGCCCCACTCAGAGCCTGTCAGCGCATAACAGCAGCTTTGTTATCATTTAGATTTCTAACAAAAGAAAAAACACTCCTGCTCTGGGATCTAAGCGCCGTTGGATCATTTTTAAAGGGCAGGATATAAACCAGCAGATGTCCCAGAGCCACAGAATTTAGAAAATGGCCAACTAGAGAGAGAAACCAAACCAAATACTCCCTGGCAAAGACCTTCCCTGGGCACTGCTAAAACTTCATACATGTTGGTATTAGAAACAGGGGGCTCCAAATAAGGATAGGACAAGAGCCCCTTGATCCCCAAGAGGCACCCACAGGAAAGCCTGTGGCCCTGTGAGAAGCATAGACAGGGAGAATCTCCCATAAAGAAAATTCCTTTCTGAAAAAGCACTGGAGAGGAAGGTTGTTCCCTCCTGAATAATTTCTCAGCATTTCTTAAACCCTGTAGGCTCCACCATGTTCATATGCTCTCTGGTTTCAGGATGGAGACTAAGCAACCTTTATCATATACTTCTAATCCTGACCTTTGCCTCTCCTGAGATACCGGGTAATTAAGATTCTGGCCTGATCTCAGATTAAGGAGGCTTGGCATAGTAATCTGAGAACATACTGATTTCCTCAGAGCTATGCAAGTGCAGAAGGAAGAGATCATTTCACTGGAAAATGATTCTGAGGAGGTAAGTTGCAACTCTGACATTCTGTTCCCTGCTAAAATACATATTCCCTTTAAAGATCAAAAGCTTGGGGTTTACGACTGTAGACGCTGAGCAGTTTTAACTGTTGGTCAAAGCAGAACTGGAAAAATGGAAGGGTGGACATGGACTATGTAGTCCAGAGCAAGAGCACTTTGGGATCCAGTTCAGGCCTTCAGGAAGAGCTCTGAGGGACTCATTCACACTAGAGTCTGAAAAAAAATGTACTGTAAACTCTAAAATCAAAGCACCATTATCTCCAATGAGCTTATTTAGGAGTTACACTCAATTTCTCTGTTGCCTTTGGGAATCTTCAATTTAGCTGAATGGACTGATTATCATTTATACTAACTCAGACACCTGTAGAAACACAACTTGTTTTGCTTCTGATTTAATTTGTAACCAACTGTTTGGCTTTATGATGATTTTTGAGGATATATTTGACTCTGATAGCTCCAGTTTATTTCTATCAGCAGCTCTGGTTAGTTTCGCTTCCCTTTGTCTATGCAGTTATGAAATGAAATAAAATACAAGTTGTTAATCCCAAGTGTAAGACTCACCGGACAGAGAGCGTCTCCCCAGATTACAGTTCCCCTGTCAGAGAGAAGAGGGACACTATCAGACTTGCAAACAACAGGAAGAAGAAGCTCCCGAGGTTACTATGTTTTTCCCAGGATTCTGGGCTATAACCTGAACCAATAGGTGGGAGACAGGTCATATGTCCCACTATGTGAGCATGTTACTGCATTGCAGCACACTCTAGTCTATAAGAATCTTTCAAATACTCTGACACCTTTTTCCATAGAAAAGGGTCTGGGAAGCAAGACATTAAACTCAGATTCCTTGGCTTCCACCTGCATCTCCTGCTATTGTGTCCTTGAAAAGGGATGCCCACAGTCATTGAATAAGGAACAGGTTCCAGAAAGCCCCAGGCACCTCAGATTTGCCATTACACATTAAGGCAACTTGTAGCAAAGTTAGAATTGCAGCTCCAAACTGTTGGCTCCCACAGCCTCAACAGCTCCAACTGGTTTCCTTTTTTAAAATTTTTAGTTAAGTGACCTTTGGGTGAAATTCTGGCACCACTGAAGTCAAAGGCAAAACTCCCAATGACTTCACTGGTGCCAGGATCTCCCACTTTGTAACCTTCCATTTAATCCCCAGGAACTCATCAAAAATGTTCTTAACTCAGATCAACCTTATTTTAAAAACAAAAACAAATTTCAAGGTGCAGTCATACAAGATCCATGCCCTATTACGTATTGTAACTCATATTCAGATAGCACCTTCCAAGCTGAAGCACACCAGAACTCCTACAAACTATACACAAGGATCACTTCAACCACCACAGTTCTGGGGTGGGACACGACAAAGCATCACTTCTCATTAGTCAAGGCAGGAAATGAAAGAATCCTATTTCAGTTAAATCTCAACTTCTGAGGGAGAGGAGAGTTTGCAGATGAAATCTGCCTTCAACCTCAGCAAGACACATGATATCAGCTATAACTGGGCACTGACTCCTGGGCGTTATGTCTCACATAGACGTATTTCTGAAAATTCTTATAGATCCGATAACACAAACTGCCAGGATTGATGAGATGTTACAGATGCACCAGAGTCCACTGGAATTGACACTTTGTAGAAGATGGAATATAAATGGAACATTTTATACTGTGAAAAACTGGCAGAATGTAATACAAGGAAACTCAGTCTGAAATTTTGGTGACTGGAGCTCTGCGGCTTTCACAGTTTAGTCACGAGTACTCCCTTATGGATTTACAATCTCATGTTACACGGCTCCCTAAACATTTATATAAATATTGAATATACTGAGCAAAGTGAGCTCCCTTCTGTCCCTGATGCCTCTCTTGGGTACTTCGTGGCAGGGATAATCCTAGCGTCCCCAAAAGCATTTTTGTAGAGAAACAGGTCGTGTTGTCCCGGATTCTGTAGGAGCACCAGACTCCTATGTGTGCCTGCAGAGACCCTGCGCTGCTAGGATCCAGCTCACTACAAGCATAGACTTTGGGAAACTCATGCTATAATGGGTGGTTGTGGAAAACAAAATCCACAGATGGTACTTTCCATGGGAGCGGAGTCTTTGTGTGTTCTAAGAGCTGCTGTTATGCCCAGGGAAATTCTAAAATGCTCTAGTGTAGCTGGACCACCCTACCCTAAAGAACTGAAGTCTTCTGTAAGAGAAGAGGCAGAGGGCCTTATAGTGAAGGGGAGAATATCAGAACAGCCATTCTGGGTCAGACCACTGGACCATCTAGCCCAGTATCCTATTTTCTGGCAGTGGCCAATGCCAGGTGCTTCAGAGGAAATGAACAGAACAGGCAATCCTCAAATGATCCATCCCATCATTCAGTCCCAGCTTCTGGAAGTCAGATGCTAGGGACACCAGAGCATGGGGCTGCATCCCTGACCATCTTGGCTAATAGCCACTGATGGACCTATCCTCCATAAACGTATCTAATTCTTTTTTCATCCCCATTATAGTTTTGGCCTTCACAACATCCTCTGGCAACAAGTTCTACAGGTTGACCACGCATTGTGTAAAGACAGAGGAGACAGGTGGGAAGACATTCTGATTCAAGATGTTGAGGGTCTGTATACACTGCATTGTGTTCCTTAGGGCTTTCTTGCTTCTACCCCTTAGGGGTGGTGTTCTAGAACAACTAGCTTATAGAGGGTGTTTGGCAGGGGAGTCATTAACGGGCAACATCCCATTTCCAGAATAAATCTGCTGGGACCGCATCTACTCTCAGGGACACTTGGCATTAATGTCTGACCGAACAACTAATGCTGGCACACCCTTCACAGGAAAGTAGGAGCCTGAACAGGAAGCAAGAGCTTTAGGTCTAGCAAGCTGACCTTAGCACAATGGATCTCTTAAGAGAACCAGCCTTAACATGGAAGAGTGAACCACTAACAAAAATTTGACTAATACCTCCCCAGACCAAGCTATCAATTTATTTAATCTTTCCCTAACTCCACATAACTTCTCAGGACCATTCAACATGATGGAATCAATCTGACACCAGAGGCCCATCTCCTGCATCCTACCCTTTATGGAACTGCCATCCATCACAGCACATTTGAACCCCCACTCTATGGAATACATAAACCCCAAGATGGCTGTGGGCATGCTGTGTGTCTGCAAATTCCCTCTACAGTCTCCTTATTTCTATCCTGGAAACAAGAGCCAGTTCAGATAAGAGCCTTGAGAAAACAGAACCACGCCAGGCAAAGCCAGTTTCATGGCCCCAAGTGGAACTTGCATTAAACTGAATCTAAGGGCTTGACAGCTTTGGAAGTGGCATGACGGGGAGATCATAGAAGAGAGGGACCAGCGAAGCAGCAATCAGCCCTGTGGAAAAGACTGCAGCCCACACATAGGAACTGGTGGAAAAGCTGCTTACAGCAGAAATGATTGCTGCACTAACAGGCAGGGCCAGCACAACCCATTGCTGCAAACAAGAGATGCATCCAGGTCTTCCACTTTACTCACTGGTTTCAATAGTCAGTAATTACACATACACCTTTACCCCGATATAACGCGCCCCAATATAACACGAATTGGATATAACGCGGTAAAGCAGTGCTCCGGGGGGGCGGGGCTGCGCACTCGGGCAGATCAAAGCAAGTTCAATATAACGCAGTTTCACCTATAACGCAGTAAGATTTTTTGGCTCCCGAGGACAGCGTTATATCGGGGTAGAGGTGTAGCATTAGTTAGGTAGAGAAAAAGATGGATGCTGAGATGAGATGCCGACAGTAACGCTGAGCAGATGGAAGATATTGTTACCAAACTGGCAGCTTGACCTGTTCTCTAACTCCCCACCCATGCAATTGCCAACCTCTCCACTAACTTATTTATGGCCTTTTTCTGGATGAATCCAAAGGTCTCATTCACCTTGAATTCTGCTGCCTTCAGTGCTGTAGACTACACCATCTTTCTTAAGACCCTCTCCTCTGTGGGCTTCTGGGGCCCTACCTGCTCAACCACTCCATAAGTGGTGGTTCTCTTCACTGTTGTGCCCAAGTGGCAGTGGTCAATGCCCTTCTCTTCTTCCTCTCTCTCACCACTTGTATGTTCCCATGATTCCTATGCTGGCAACTCATCTCTCTTTTCTCCAACCCCATAGTGTTGCTTGTCTCTTCAAGTTCTCTTTCCACACATCCTTTCTTCCTCATGTCAAAACCCAAACCTCTCTTCCTTCCCCCTTCCTCTATTCCTGCTGACCACTCCCCTATCCTCCAGTCACTCAAGCCCACAGCCCTGAGGCTTCTGTCTTCCTCTCCTCCCATTAGACTTCCATCAAATCCTGGTGCATCTCCCTCCGCATTTTCAAAATCTGCTTCTTCCTCCTTACTCCCAATGTCAAAACTCTTTGTCTATGTCCCTATTCTCTCTTGCCTGGATGATCACCACCTCCCTGGCTTTCTTCCCTCTCCACTATATTCAACACACTGAGCATAAGAACATAAGACTGGCCATACTGGATCAAACCATCCAGCCCAGTATCCTGTCTACCGACCGTGGCCAATGCCAGCTGCCCCAGAAGGAGTGAATCTAACAGGTAGTGATCAAGTGATCTCTCTCCTGCCATCCATCTCCACCCTCTGACAAACAGAGGCTAGGGACACCATTCCTTACCCATCCTGGCTAATAGCCATTAATGGACTTAACCTCCATGAATTTATCTTGTTCTCTTTTAAACCCCGTTATAGTACTAGCCTTCACAACCTCCTCAGGCAAGGAGTTCCACAGGTTGACTGTGCGCTGTGTGAAGAAAAACTTCCTTTTATTTGTTTTAAACCTGTTGCCCATTAATTTCATTTGGTGGCCCCTAATTCTTATATTATGGGAACAAGTAAATAACTTTTCCTTATTCACTTTCTCCACACTACTCATGATTTAATATACCTCTATCACATCCCCCCTTAGTTACCTCTTTTCCTAGCTGAAAAGTCTTAGCCTCTTTAATCTCTCCTCATATGGGACCCGTTCCAAACCCCTAATAATTTTAGTTGCCCTTTTCTGAACTTTTTCTAATGCCAGTATACCTTTTTTGAGATGAGACCATCTGTACGCAGTATTCAAGATGTGTGCGTACCATGGATTTATATCAGGGCAATAAGATATTCTCCGCCTTATTTTCTATCCCTTTTTTAATGATTCCTAACATCCTGTTTGCTTTTTTGACTGCTGCTGAACACTACATGGACGTCTTCAGAGAACTATCCACAATGACTTCAAGATCTCTTTCCTGATCAGTTGTAGCTAAATTAGCCCCCATCAGATTGTATGTATAGTTGGGGTTATTTTTTCCCCATGTGAATTACTTTACATTTATCAACATTAAATTTCATTTGCCATTTTGTTGCTCAATCACTTAGTTTTGTGAGATCTTTTTGAAGTTCTTCACAGTCTGCTTTGGTCTTAACTATCTTGAGCAATTTAGTATCGTCTGCAAGCTTTGCCACCTCACTGTTTACCCCTTTCTCCAGATCATTTATGAATAAGTTGAATAGGACTGGTTCTAGGACTGACCCTTGGGGAACACCACTAGTTACCCCTCTCCATTCTGAAAATTTACCATTTATTCCTACCCTTTGTTCCCTGTCTTTTAACCAGTTCTCAATCCACGAAAGGATCTTCCCTCTTATCACATGACAACTTAACTTACGTAAGAGCTTTTGGTGAGGGACCTTGTCAAAGGCTTTCTGGAAATTTAAGTACACTATGTCCACTGGATGCCCCTTGTCCATGTTTGTTGACCCCTTCCAAGAACTCTAATAGATTAGTAAAACAGGATTTCCCTTTACAGGGAATAATTACAAAATTATGTTCCTTGCCCAATGCCCTGATAACCTCCCACCCCAAACACATCCCCCATTTACTGACTTCCTGGCTCATTCTACATCAAGTACGAACACCTTGTCCTTGCTATCATCTCTCTTCCCTAGCTATTCACCCATTACTGGGGTATCCAACTGCCACTCCTTGTCTTTTGCCACACTTCCACTTATATTTTGCCAACTTCTCCTACCTTAAAAAATCTTCCCACAACACTGCTTTTGGAGCAGAGATCAGTCCTTGTGTGCCTGTAAAGTTTTATGAACACCTAAGGTGCTGTAGAAATTACTAGCATCTCTAGAGTAACAATACCAAGACAAGACACAGAAACCGGATAGAGAGCTGATACAAGAAGGGGAGATACCTGTGTACTAAAGGGAATATGTATTAGGAGAGCAAGATATGAGTGGGTATAAAAAACATCCTGGTATCAGACAGCTACAAAAATGTTTAGTTGCATGGGCTGTGCCTTTCTATTTATTTAATGGAGGATGACCTGACAGCAGCACTGCCCCTGTGAACAAGAGACTGTCCCTGTAACTCCATCTCAGAAGGCTCCTCCAGCACTCACAGCTTGTAACGGCTGCCTGTTCCCGATATGAGCCACACCGATGGTGTCAGCCTACCCTGCATCTGCCCTCTCAACTCCCTGTCAGGTTGGGGTTGACGTGGCCCTGCTAGCCCAAACGGTGCAGCCTGTGGCTATGCTCAGGACCAACTCCACCAGCCCCACCCTGATGGGCCTGCACTCAGATACCCCTGGCCATTCAGGAGTCCTTTAGATTGGCAGGCCCCGGGGTTGGGGCTTCCCCCAGCTACCACTCCCCACGCCAGCCCGGTCCACCGACAGACCCCACGAGAGATTTGCCCCCGCCCCGCCCCCGCCGGCTCCTTGTCCGCAGTGACCCTGGCAGGAGCCCCAGCAGGGGAGGGGTTGCGGGTCACGTTCCCCGGAGGCTGGCGGGGCGCACAGCAGGAAGCTCGCGGGGGTCCCACGGGGAGCGGCCGATGGGGGCGGGCCGGGGTGGCGCGGGGGAGCGGGCACAGGGGTTTCTCCAGGAGGCGGCCCAGCACGGGGGTGACACCGCGTCCCGGTGCCCTTGGCGCTGCTGCTGCTGCCCGTCCGTCCGTCCGTCCCTCCCTCTTCCTCCCTGGGCGCCCCCCCGGGCGGTACCTGCCGGAGGGCGCAGAGCGAGCGGCCGAGCGCCCTGCTCAGACCGCGGGACCGGGACAATAGCAGCATCGCGGCGACAGCGGCAACGGACAGGAGGAGCCGGAGGGCGGACACCGGAACCAGGCCCGGCGCAGGCCGGAAGCGGGCCGGGGCGGACCAACCGCGGGTGCAGCTGAAGAGGGGGGCACTAGGGGAATGTACCAACCACGGAGCCGGAGGGGAGAGAAACTGAATTACCCTAAGTGGGGAGCACGACTGAACCAGGGGGGGCTAAGCTGGTGGGAGCAGAAGGGTTTGGCGGGAGACGTGAACCACACCGAGGGGACATGTGGGGGTGGGGGCTGAACCACCTCGAGACGATGTGGGGAGCGTGGGGACTGAACCACCCCGAGGAGACATGAGGGGTGTGGGGACTGAACCACCCTGAGGGGTCCCCTAAGGTGGTGCTGGACCGTCCTGTTATTGGTTGCATGGCAGTGATGGGCAGAGCCGTGCTCAGGCCAGGATCCCTGGTGCTGGGTGCTGTATAGACAAGGTCCCTGCTCCAAAGTACACAGGAAGCGGAGTGACACCTGCAGGGTGTGTGGGGGATGCCGAATGGATAATATACCCGACCCTCCCCCACCCCAGTCATCCCTATCCAGCCGAGTTCTCACAAGGCTGGTGTCAGAAGTGGGATGGGAGGGTTTGATAGAGGGGAGTGCAGGGTCCTGATGGATCAGTTCAGCGAGGGTGGCCTGTATGTAATGAGCCAGTTGTGTGAGAAGCTGACAGACGAGCAGACAAGGCTGGCATGGTTGGTGGAGCAGAGGGAGCTGGGGTCATAATCAGAGTCAAGGGGGAGATGAATAGGGGAAAGGCAGAGGAGCCTTTCAAATGAGGACAAGACATTGGAACCTGATGAGGTGACACTGGGGAAGCCCTTACAGGGATGCAGAGATGGGAATGCTGTGGTCAGTGACCGGCCAGGAAGATGATCTTAGCCGTTGTTATTTCAATGGACCAGAGGGTGCAATATGGCTGCCAGGGAGGAGGAAGAGTTATAGTTAGGAAGATGGGAGATAAGGGGGTAATGGAACTGAACAAAGTAAGGGTAAAACTCATCTGTTCAGGAGACAGAGTTCCCAGGGGCCAATCCAAGAATATAGAACAAACTCCCACAACAATTGAGACCCATCACAAACCTCACACCTTCCATTCCAACTTCAATGAGCACTTCTGCAACCTTCTTTTTGCTAATATAAACACATAGTGCAGTGTACCTCTCTTACATTATTATATACACAGAAATACCCTGCCCCCATGTCCCCACGCACAATTACTCCCTGGAGAGAAAGAAAGAACCACACTTGACAGATGCTAGTCATTCTGCTCACTGTACTTCTGAAAGGTGCTCAGATGCTATAGGGATGAGGGTGATATAAGAACCTGAATAGGGTCTGGACGAGAATTTTAGTTATGGAAGAAGAGGCAAATATTTATGATTTATAACCACAGACACTTTTCTTTCATTAGGAGGATCCCAAAGGCCTATTATCTGCAATTTACAAATGGGAAAACTGAGACTCAGAGAAGTGAAGTGACTTTCCTAACATCACAGAGAGTCAGTGACTGAGCAAGGAATGGATCTCAAGAGCCTTGACTCTTAGTCCATTATTTCTGACTAACACACCACATGCTCTCTTTTAGCTAAGAACAGGACCCAAGAATTCTGATTGCCAGATCCTCTGCTCTAGCCACTAATCAGACATCAGAGGTTCTCAAACTGTGTTCTTGTGTCCATGGAGTTCTTGCTTGTGGGCCACAAAAAGCAGGCTGATTAAAGTTGCTATAGTCCTCCTTGTTTTCACCTGCTAAAATCACACTAGAGACAACTAGAATAAATTACTTTCTGGACATTACATTTGAGATAAACAATTACTGTAGTTGCCACAGGCATGTTACCTGGTTAGAAATGGGAAGGGAGGTCATCTGCACAATTGCAAATGGGAAGAAAGGTACATGAAAAGGCTCCCTCTTAACATGTGGTGAATGCTATTGCAAGGTTTGAGAACCCCTGCACGAAATCATGCAATAGTAAGTGATCATGTAATAAAATACTGTATTGTAATGAGGCATCTGCTCCAAAGGGTATAGTAAAGATTGCTTGTACATCTATAATTTAGGCATTTCCTATATTTTGAGCATCTATGTAACCTTAATACTCTCCATAGAATTTTGCAAGGAATTTCCTAGGGATTTTTAAAAGGAAAAAGATGAGAAAAAAATCAATAGGAGACACTGTCCAAGGCTCTGAAACTATACTGGCTTGTAAAAAAAGAAAAGAAAAAAGAAACAGAGCCCATAAAGCTCCATACCTAGAATTTTTTCAGTTATTCTTCACTGGAATGCTGCTGTCCTTGAGCAAGACCACCAGAAAACAGCTGCCCTTAACAAAAGATTCCTGCCTACCAGGAAAAAATATGCATGGTAGGCTTTTATTAAACAGCTTGCTAATTTAAGTATCTGGGGGTGTCACGAAGTGGGACTGTTCTTAATGTTTCCTCTGAATACTGTGTGGGTGCCTCAGTTTCCCCTATGCATTTCTTTAAGTCTCCAGTGTGCATAAATGGCTGACAATCTGTCTCCTAGCAACAAATGGCCAGGGCCCTTCCCCCTTTGCAAGGGGATAGCTAAAGGTGAACAAAGAGATCAGGTGACCTCCTGGCCCGGGAAAGAGACAAAGGCCAGAAAGGAGGGGCTGGAGGGGGTTTCAGTTGGGAGCTGGTTGGGGACGAGGAGTGAGTGCAGACGTGGGTGTCTGGCTCGCTGGGCCCCAGAATGGACCCGGCTGAGGGATCCCGTTCCCTGTACCTACAAACTCTGTTTTAGACCAGGTTCCTGTCATCTAATAAACCTCTGTTTTACTGGCTTGCTGAGAGTCACATCTGACTGCGAAGTTGGGTGTGTGTGCAGGACCCTCTGGCTTCCCCAGGACCCCGCCTGGGCAGACTTGCTGTGGGAAGTGCACGGAGGGGCAGAGGATGCTGAATGCTCCAAGGTCAGACCCAGGAGGTGAAGCCATGTGAGCTTCTTGGGAGAGGCAGCTTCCCAAAGTCCTGACTGGCTTTGTGGGGAGCAGTTCCAGAGCTTCACCCAGGGACTCCGTGACAGGGGGGAAATTAGAAAAATAAGAGTTTTAGTAAGAGTAATAGATTAATTCAGCTGAGCAGATGGATTAATTGAGTCTGGTTCCAGGGAAAATCCATCCTCACCAGAGCCCTCCAGCAAGATAGCTAGTTACAAACATGACATCATCTGAACAAGCTTTCACTAGTCAATTATGCTCCCTCATGAATGAGAGGTGAAAGATTCTTTAGTCACTCTTTGGTGTCCATTCCTAAAGCCAGGTAGATTATTTCTCACAGTATATTTACATCCAGTTCTAAGGGCAGGAGGACACTTATTTACCAGCTACTGTGAACTACTTGTTCAAGTTACTAGAAGAACAGGAGTACTTGTGGCACCTTAGAGTTACTGTTAGCAAAGTGCTTTGAAGATGTAAAATACTACGCACCATTGTTCTTTACTCAGGCTGTCAAGTGATTAAAAAATTAATCGTGATTAATTGTGGAATTAACAAAATTAATCTCAATCGCACTGTTAAACAATAATAAAATACCCATTTATTTAAATATTGTGGATGTTTTCTACATTTTCAAATATATTGATTTCAATTCCAACGCAGAATACAAATTGCACAGTGCTCACTTTATATTTATTTTTGATTACAAATATTTGCATTGTAAAAACAAAATAGTATTTTTCAATTCAACTAATACAAGTACTGTAGTGCAATCTCTTTATCATGAAAGTTGAATTTACAAATGTTGAATTATGTACAAAAATAACCACATTCAAAAATAAAACAATGTAAAACTTTAAAGCCTACAAGTCCATTCAGTCCTACTTCTTGTTCAGCCAATCACTCATACAAACAAGTTTGTTTACATTTGCAGGAGATAATGCTGTCTGCTTCTTGTTTACAATGTCACCTGAAAGTGAGAACAGGTGTTCGCATGGTACTGTTGTAGTCGGATTCATAAGATATTTACGTGCCAGATGCGCTAAAGATTCATATGTCCTGTCATGTACCAGAGGACATGCGTCCATGCTGATGACGGGTTCTGCTCGATAACGATCCAAAGCAGTGCAGACTGACACATGTTCATTTTCATCATCTTAGTCAGATGCCACCAGCAGAAGGTTGATTTCCTTTTTTTGGTGGTTTGGGTTCTGTAGTTTCTGCATCAGAGTGTTACTCTTTTAAGACCTCACCTCATCCCTCTCAGGTTTTGGAAGGCACTTCAGATTCTTAAACCTTGGTAGGGTGACCAGATGTCCCAATTTTATAGGGACAGTCCCGATTTTGGGGGCTTTTTCTTATATAGGCACCTATTACCCCCCACCTCCTGTCCCGATTTTTCACACTTGCCCTCTAGTCACCCTAAACCTTGGGTCAAGTGCTGTAGATATATTTAAAAATATCACATTGTTACCTTCTTTCTGTTTTGTCAAATCTGCAGTGAAAGTGTTCTTAAAACAAACATGTGCTGGGTCATCATCCAAGACATCAGCGCCGACTTCCCCGCTTTCCCCTGGGTGCTCGACCTGGCCCGGGCCCTGCCCCCACTCCCTCCCTTACACAAAACTCCGTTCCTGCCCCGCCTCTTCCCACCCCTGCCCCCCCCATTCCAACCCCTTCCCCAAATCCCTGCCTTGGCCCCGCCTCTTCCCCACTTCCTCCCCCTCCCTCCCGGAGTGTGCTAATACCTCCAAACAGCTGTTTGATGGCAGCCAGGCGGGAAGTGCTGGGAGGTAGGTGGAGGAGTGGAGACGTGGCATGCTCAGGGGCAGGGGAGGAGGTGGAGCCGGGGGTATGGGGAGCTTGGCTGCCAGTGGGTGCAGAGCACCCACTAATTTTTCCCCGTGAGTGCTCCAGCCCCAGAGCACCCATGGAGTCAGCACCTATGATCCAAGATTGCTATAACATGAAATATATGGCAGAATGTGGGTAAAACAGAGCAGGAGACATACAATTCTCCCTCAAGGAGTTCAGTCACAAATTTAATTAATGCATTATTTTTTTAACGAGCGTCATCGGCATAGAAACGTCCTCTGGAATGGTGGCCGAAGCATGAAGGGGCATACGAATGTTTAGCATATCTGGCATGTAAATACCTTGCAAAGCCGGCTACAAAAGTGCCATGTGAACACCTGGTATGCATGGTATGCATCCGAAGAAGTGGGCTGTAGTCCACGAAAGCTTATGCTCTAATTAATTTGTTAGTCTCTAAGGTGCCACAAGTTCTCCTGTTCTTTTTATGTGAACACCTGTTCTCACTTTCAGGTGACATTGTAAATAAGAAGCAGGCAGCATTATCTCCAATAAATGTAAACAAACTTGTTTGTCTTAGCGATTGGCTGAAGTAGGACTGAGTGGATTTGCACATTGTTTAGTTTTTGAGTGCAGTTATGTAACAAAAAAATTTCTACAATTGTAAGTTGAACTTTCACAATAAAGAGATTGCACTACAGTACTTGTATGAGGTGAATTGAAAAATACTATTTCTTTTCATTTTTTTTACAGTGCAAATATTTGTAATAAAAATAATATAAAGTGAGCACTGTGCACTTTGTATTCTGGGTTGTAATTGAAATCAATATTTGAAAATGTAGAAAAACATAAAAAAATACTGAATAAATTTCAATTGGTAGTCCATTGATTAACAGTGCGATTAAAACTGTGATACATCGTGATTAAAAAAAAATAATCATGATTCATTTTTTTGTTACATCATGTGAGTTAACTGTGATTAATCAACAGCCCTGTTCTTTACACATTACTCCTTTCCTATGTGTCACATACACCTCAGAGCTCTCTCCAGCTGCAGTGAAGAGCACAATCCCCCATTGTCATCAGAGCTAGAATCTCACATTAGAAACTGTTGGTCACTACAATGTATTGCTGAGGATATCTGGAATTTCAGCTTCCCCAGTGTCCACAGATGGCCAGTGTTCTCTTCCAGCACCCTTTATTAGCTGTTGTAGGCCCTGCTTATGCTGGACGAGCCTCATTCTGAGTGAGATGCACTGTTGTCTCATGAGCCCCGCCCCCGTCTCCACCATGGATGTGAGTACAATAGCAACTGAGGAACT
This sequence comes from Trachemys scripta elegans, assembly GCF_013100865.1. Lineage (NCBI taxonomy): Eukaryota > Metazoa > Chordata > Testudines > Emydidae > Trachemys > Trachemys scripta. Next base: position 42,446,814 of record NC_048301.1, read on the forward strand.
GCGACTAGGTTCAAGTTCCAAAATCCTCTAAGATGTTGCTGTCTTCCCACCTACATTATTACTATGGTTTTCCTAGGACAGCGCAAGCCACTGCTGTGTTCAGCTTTGCAGGAGAAGAGAGTCTTTACCATTAGGACTCCTCTGACGCAGAGGCAACCTCTTTTTCCCCTTCCTCACATGGCCCAAGAGAGATGCTGTCAGCCAGCCTCAGTATTGTCACAAAGCTCCTGAATCCTCATGAGCTCTCTCTAGGAGCATGGCTTGTCAGAGAATTATCACAGGGATCAGAAAGGCATTTCCCCATGTGCAGCAGTGCATCCCTTGCAAGGTGCAATATGGGAGATTTCACCTTCCTCTGAAACACAGCAGGCATTAGATGGTGTGATCTGGCACGGCAGAGGTGGGATTCTGGGTCACAATTGCCCTTGTGATATTGGGGACTGTGCTGTTCAGGGCTAAGCTTCCCAGATAGAGAGTCTGGACAAGATGCTGTGAAGCCCTTGTTATTATGCACAGCCAGTTGGAATCGGATACAGAACAAAGCACAGCTCTTGCAAGTTCCTTAAGCGCTGGGTGATCACTCAACACCACAGCTCTGGGGTTCCTCTAGGAACCAACAGGTCCAGTCCTGCTCCCACTGCTCATCCCTGCCCCAATGATCTGCTCCTACAGTTCCATCCTGATCTATGGCAGCTCCTGCTCCTCCTGTCCTGGCCACCCCATACGTAGCTCTGCCAATGCATAGATATCCTGATTGACCGGCAACAAGTTAGAACCCAGAGGCTAATGCACAGAGCTCTTCTACACTGGGCATGGCTCTATCTGAAAAAAAGATTTCACATGTTAATACCTTCTGAGACAGCTGACTTCCTGTGTACCTGAGTGGCCCAGCTGCAGATGGAAGGTCTCCCTCCCTGTTCCCTGGCTCTGAACCTGACCTCTTCTTCTTTCATCTGCATATTCAGAAGCACCTTGAAGCTGGTTGGCTGCTACTGGCCTCCCCATCCCCCTCTTTAACAGGGACCAAGCTCAGAGGATTCTTCAATGCTAGTGCTTCAGTGCCTCTTCTTGTTCACTACACTCTCCAGATACTCTGGGAACACAAGGTACCCTGCAGGCGCCTACCACCCGCCCTCGCCCCCACAAAGGGGGACCCAGGTGAGTGCACCGTCTCCCTGGGAGAGGAGAGAGACTAAGCTGGTTCCTATTCAGGGAACTGGGAAATCTGGCAGTTTTGGGGAGTCTCTCCATGGGGAGGGTTTGCAGAATATATGGCTCTTCTGAGGAGGTTTGCAGATGCTTGTTCGGGAAGTTTGGGGTATAATCTGGTTAAAGGAGGGTATTTTCAGAAGGTGTTGAGGGTAGTCTGGCTATTGGGGGTGTCTGTTTTCAGGGAGGTTTGTGGGGTGTCATTTAGGGTGTTTGTTCTTGGGGTGGTGGCTTGCTGCATTCTGAATAGCCTCATTTGGGGTTTTTTCTCCCCTTCTTGTAAAGAAGCCTGGGTAGCTAATAGTAACACTCAGCATGTATAGAGTGCTTTACAAACATCCACTAATTAATGTGATAAAGGAGCGGAGGGCTCAGACAGCGCAATGGCAGGAACAATTCACCCAAGAGCTAATGTACAAGTAGGGCAGGACCTCCATTGCCATAAACACTGACCGTGACCAAACCTGAACTCCAGGACATTAACATGTACATTGCAAGAGGTAGGGGGCACTGACTTGAGACTCCTTCCCTTCCCTTCCTCTCCCCTCCCCTCCCAAAGCATTTTGGTTGTCCCCCAGTGCCCGAGGTTGCCTCCGTCCTAGAGGCTGAAAAAAGCTGGTATGCTCAATGAACGTAGGTGAGCTGGAGTCATCCCCAGCAGCAGTGGAGGAGACCCCTGTGTGCAGCAGAGTTGCCCTGGGTCCTGGAAAAGCAGCATTCCTTTCTGAAGAATCCAGTGTATCTGAATGAGATGGGAGTAAGCAGGGTGTCTCCATCTGCCATGGAAGTCAGGGTGCAGAGTACATTCTGCTTCTAAGAGCAGATGCTTTGGAGGCAGGGATCTGAAAATTTTCCTCAACTTGTCCCCTGGGCCCCTTGATGTGGGTGAATGGAGGGATTCTGCCAAGTCCCAGAGATGCAGCCTCTGGCCTCATCCCTCCAATACTGCTCTTTCTGGGGCTATTTTTTGGTTCTCCATAGCTCATTGGGGAATGGCTGCTGGTGCACAGGGCACTCCCTGTATGTGCCAAACCCCTCATGGGCTATAGAAAGACTGAAGAAAACCACGAAAATTCAGTAGTGCTGGAACTAGGGGTGCTGCCGCACCTCCTGACTTGAAGTAGTAAAAAAACCCCACCAAATACATGGTCTCCATCATCAGCACCCCCACTATAAAAATTGTTCCAGCACCCCTGCAAAAATTCAGCCAAAAGGCAACCCAGCTAAAAAGGGCCCCTTCAAGACAATCAGCAAATGCTTAGTTCCCCTATCTAGCACTCCTGGGATGCATAGGGGCCTCACAGAGTGCATGGAGCCCTGCTCCATCAATTCTCTGATACAAGGTTTAAAAGGTGACCATGAGCATTTACAAAACTCCTCATTCCAAAGGAAGATGAGGAGGCGTAGGGAGCTTTCCAGGAGGGAGAGAAATAGGTTGAAACAGAGGGCTTGTGTCCCACTCTCTGACTCTTTGTGGGGCAGGAGCAGCTTAGGTTAATGGGAAAAGCTGATTCTAGTATTTTTGGACAAGTTAAAAGTTTATGGCCAGCTCAATAGATATCTATTGTATTTACAAGGAGCCTATCACCTTGGTGTCTAAAGCAAGAAAGCTTCAGTTTAAGGAGTTTGTAAGATCCTGGACTTTACCTTTTCAGGTAAAAAAGATGAGGCACTGTGAGGGGGTGAAGTGCCAAAAAAAGGAGGTTCTACAACAAACTGATACATTAAAGAACAAGGCTCCAGTACATACAGTATGCCATACATCCAAGTGGTCTGAAAAAGCTCAGGAAAGAAGTGGCTGAACTATGCAAATATAGGAATTATATATGACTCTGTTAAAATCAGCTCCTATACCAGAGGATTGGAGGGGTAGAAAATGTTGAGTCTATCTTTAAAAAGGTTAGTAGGGGTGATCCTCGGAATTACAGACCAGTGACCCTTACTTTAGTCCCAGGTGAATAGATTGGAATTATCATGGGAATGGGCAACAGGATGGATCACTTGATGATTACCTGTTCTGTTCATTCCCTCTGGGACACCTGGCATTGGCCACTGTCAGAAGACAGGATACTGGGCGAGATGGATCTTTGGTCTGACCCAGTATAGCCATTTTTATGTTCTTATGAAAGACAGAATGATAAAATGCCTAGATGAGCATAGGATTGGGATAAAATAGCAAGGCGTCTGTAAAGCCACACAGATTTCTGTGTGTGTCAACAAAACAGCAGGGGGAGAAAAGAGAAATGGTTGCTATAACTTACAAAAACCTTTAAAAAAAACTTTGACCAAGCCGCTCACAAGAGGTTGTTAAGAAAACTAAACAGTCATTGGGTGACAGGCAAAGTACACTACCGCGGTAAATCGACCTATGCTACGCAACTCCAGCTACGTGAAGAACGTAGCTGGAGTCGACGTACCTTAGGTCGAGTTACCACGGGGGGTCGACAGGAGAAACTCTTCCTTTGACTTACCTTACTCTTCTCATCAGGAGTAGAGTACAGGGTTGACTGGAAAGCAATCTGCAGTTGATTTGGTGGGTCTTTACTAGACCCGCTAAATCAACCGCTGATGGATCAATCTCGGAGCGTCAATCCTGGCTGTAGTGTAGAGATAGGAACCAAAAGGCTTATCTACAATACCACGCAGGGTAGATCTAAGATACGCAACTTCAGCTACGTGCATAGCTTAGCTGAAGTTGATGTACTTAGATCTACTTACCGCGGTGTCTTCACTGCGGTAAGTCGACAGTTGATGCTCTCCTGTCGACTCTGCTTGCACTCCTTGTTCTGGTGGAGTACCGGAGTCGACGGGAGAGCGCTCAGCAGCTGATTTATCACATCTATACTAGACGCGATAAATCGACCCCCACTGGATCGATCGCTGCCCGCCGATCCAGCAGGTAGTGTAGACAAGCCCATAGAGTAGGACTAAATGGTCAATTTCTAGCAGGGCAAAAAGGCTCCCAGGGTTGGTGAACATATTTATTAATGCTGTGGAAAAGAGGGAGAACAGTGGAGTGGCAACATTTGCTGATAACACAAAGGGTGTGTCTCCACTGCAGTGGGGAGTGAGTCTCCCTGCTTGGGTAGACAGCCGGACCCTAGCGGGGCTCCAGCTACCTTGGGTCTGAGCCTTGCAGCAATTCTTAGTGTGCTAGCTCGAGCCCAGCTAACACGAGTCTGTCTCCCTAGGCTGGCAGGCTCGATTCCAGCTCCAGTGTGGACATCCCCTAAGATATTTAGGTTAGTCACCTCTAGAGAAGATAGTGAGAAACTTCAGAGCAACCTAACACTGCCGAGTGAATGAGTAGCATGATCACAAATGAAACTCACTTTTGACACATAGGAAATAATGATCTGAATTACTCTCCCACACTTGTAGGGTCTACATGTACTGTAAACACTCAGGAAAAAGCCCGTGTTATTGTAGGCAGCGTTTGTTCAGTGTGCAGTAGCAGTTAAAAAAGCAAACTAAAATGTTAGGCTGCAAAAGGAATGGCACATAAATCAATAGTATGCCCTTCCCTGGAGCGCTGCTCAGTTTTGGTCACCCTCTCTCAAAGGGATATAGCAGAAGTAGAACGGGTTCAGAGGTGGGTGAGCAAAGTGATGAATGGCAAAGAGTAAAGAGAGATTGAAAAGACAGGACTGTTCAATTTAGAGAGGCGATATGCTAGAGGTGTGCAAAATAAAGCATGATTTAGAGAAAGTAAATCCAGCACTCCTATTTACCCTTTCTCATAATATAAGAGCAAAGGGATGTTCAGAGAAATTGAAAGGCATTATGGAAACCAGACATATATTTTACACAATGTATAATTAACCTGTGGGATTCACTGCCACAAGATAGCATTGAGTAGAAGACCTTAGTATTATTCCAAAAAAGATCAGATGTTTCAAGGATAATAAGAACAGCAACTGACATATTAGATATTATTTTTAAATGGTTAGAAGTGATATATGACGGGTTGAATCTCAGAAACCTCCTTGGGAACTGCCAAGTGATGTGCCAAGACGACTTCTGCCCCTGCTTTCCCTGCCAGCTCGGGACCCCAGCACCCTGTCTTGCTGAGCCAGGCATGCCCATCTGCTCCAACACAGACCCAGGGTCTGAATTACTTGCCCCAAAGCTGCAGACTTAACTGAAAGCAGCTTACAGAAGTGTTCTTGTCTTTAACACTCAGATGCCCAACTCCCAATGGGGTCTAAACCCAAATAAATCTGTAAACTCATAAATTGTTCGCCCTCTATAACACTGATAGAGAGATATGCACAGCTGTTTGCCCCTCCCCCCAGGTATTAACACATACTCTGAGTTAATTAGTAATTAAAAAGTGATTTTATTAAATACAGAAAGTAGGATTTAAGTGGTTGCAAGTAGTAACAAACAGAACAAAGTGAATTACCAAGTAAAATAAAATAGAACTTGCAAGTCTATGTCTAAGAAACTTAATACAAATAACACCTCACCAGTTCCAGTAAGCTTCCTTTTACAGACTAGTCTCCTGCTAGTCTGGGTCCAGCAATCACTCACACCCCCTGTAGTTATTGTCCTTTGTTCCAGTTTCTTTCAGGTATCTTTGGGGGTGGAGAGGCTCTCTCTTTAGCCAGCTGAAGACCAAATAGAGGGGTCTCCTGGGGGTTGAAATAGACTTTCTCTTGAGGGTGGAGACCCCCTCCTCACTCCTATGCAAAGTCTAGCTCCAAGATGGAGTTTTGGAGTCATATGGGCAAGTCACATGTCCATGCATGACTCAGAACTACAGGTAGCAGCCATGGTTCACATGCTACCTTGAACATCCTCAAGTAGACTTCTTATGTGGATTGGAGCCTTCCAAGATCTATTGTTCTTTAAGTGCTTCTTGATTGGGCACTTAACTTTGCAAATTCCTTTCTAAAGAAGCTGACCAAATGCCTTACAAAGCTTACTTAGAAATCAAGCAAGTATACAGCCAATATTCATAACTTCAAGTACAAAAATGATATATGTGTACAAATAGGATGAATAGATTCAGTAGACCATGACCTTTACAGAGATAAGTTACATGGCACATGTAGCATAAAACATACTCCAGTTATGTCATATTCCCATAAAGCATTATTGGATACATCATCACAATATAAACCCTCCTGCTTCAGGATGTAATCCAGCCATGAACTGAGGGTTAAAAGGAAAAAGCCCTATGGGTGGGTTATTCTGTAATTGTCCATTACAAGGTTTCTTGCATCTTCCTCTGACCCATCTGGTACTGGCCATGGTGAGAGACAAGGTACTGGCTAGTTGGAGCACTGTTCTGATCTGCTATGTTAGTTCTTATACTCCTAACTGCCAGGTCAATGGCTCATGCTCTGCTCATCTAATCCTCCCTACCCCACTCCTTTCATTTTCTTCTAAAAAAAAAAAAGCTCCTAGAAATAAAATGCAAACCATTGTTTTAACTCTTTAGTTCTAATGTACATTGATAACTGGAGGCAACATTAAAGAGTGTCACTGCTTCTGGATCACTGAAACTTTTGGGTAGCACTGCCAGCTCTGCAGCTCCTCCGAGCCTGATGCTGAGTGGTACCTGGGTCTGTGTGTGTCAGACCCTTCTTACCCAAGCACTAGTCCTGCTTGAATGTGTGTATGCCTAGGTGCCCAGGGCTGACAGTCATCTTACTCAGGAACCAGCTGTGCCCGGCTGTGGGTGCATTCAGATGCCCAATGGTGGCAGAACCAGGCACCATCTGTGCCCAGCCTCAGATATATTTATATGCTACTAATGACTGTACTGAGGAGCTGGCTATTCAAACTGAGTTGAGTGTAATGTCTGATACCTGTATGTTTCAGGCAGAGGCAAAGTCCCCTGTCCTACACTATGTGGATGATAATGCAAACACATGTAAAACCCTCAGAGAGTCACTTTCTGAACATTAGTATTCATGTATCCAGACCCTGGGAAGGATGGAGTAGTGAGGCCATCACAGAGAGATTAGGCACTTGTCTATTCTCCAGTTGTCACAGCCCCAGATGTGGGAAAGTCTTGTGAGATGTAGAGATGCACTGAATGCTGGATGTATTCAACAGCACAAGTGAGCACTAAAACACAAAGATGTGGGGCTCAAGAGGAGCAGTCAGATTTCTCCTTTCAGAGTGATTCAGAAGGGGTTTTCTGCAATGCGAATAAAGCCAGGACAGTCTGAGCTGAAGCGTATCCATAAATTCCACCTTCTTACATCACCCACCTCAAGCTGAGGAACTTCTAGGATACAGCCTTGAGCTCCCTTTCCTGAGCTAAGGGGCACCTCAGAGAACCTCTACCAAGGCTGATGCTTGGTTGAAACAGAGTTTGGATCTGAAATCTATCTGGGTATTTATACTATGCTCATCACCACTGTATCTGAGTGCCTTGCAGAATTCCATGGGTCTGCCAAGTAGTCTAATCAATGCTGTTTTGTTGTTCTGTCCGTCTACCTATCTTCTGTCTCTCTTTAGGCATTTACGTTGCACACATTGTCTAGGATTCTCTTGCTCTGGATTGTGGGGAAGGGTGTATAAGACATTTAATATTATTTATTGGGAAGTCTGGCAAGGAAGGCAGCAGTGAGATTTGCGATCATTTTAACCTCTCATGGAAGGATAATCCAAAGCTACAGGCTGTCTGCTTAGAAAGTTCTGCCTCCTGTAGCTGACAGTTCCACTGCTCCTGGGGACGCAACTACTGTGGCTGCAGAGAGAACCTGGGCCCAAACCATGAATGATCATATATTGAATGGGGAGCCCTTGTATACTGTCCCGAGCACCAGGAAGGTGTGCTTGTGCTTCCTGCATTGTATAACGGGTAAGCTGACATGTTTTTAACTGGCTGGAGGCTTTTCAGCACTGGTGGGTGAAGTGGGTTACCATTGAGCAGGGAGGTCACAGGGAATCGATCACAGGGAATCAGTGAGGAAGAACTGTTCCCACACAAATGGAGAGCTGACACAGTAGAGTTCATTGGGTAACATTTCTTGCTTTTTTCTCAGCTCCAGCTCTCAGAAACAGCTGGCACATCAGCAGTCCCCAAGTCCTAGGGTGTTCCTGTATAACAAGTACCATCATCAAAACAACTGCTGAGTGGCAACTGTTGAGGGTCAGCTCTTCATCTTCAAGAGTGGAAAAAACGATGAATGGGAGCTGTGTCTCTGAGCAGGATGGGGATAGCTCAAGTTCAGGACATTCAGGTGGGCAGAAAGAAGAGCCCTGTCTCCAAAGAGACTCGTTGTTCTCTTCCCCCAGTGTGTCCATCATATCACAACTCCTCAGCCAGACAATTGCTAACAGGGGACTGGATCCAAACTTTCTTTTCCCTTCCTCGCAGACAACAGAATCACCCCAGGAAGCCAGGGACTGCCCATCTTTTAAGGAAGGGACACCAACCCTGGCCTCCCCTATGTGCTACACTCCAATCTCCAGTTTTGGTGACACAGACCAGTTCTATAATGAACACTTACGAGCTAAGAGGGCCAGAGTGGAAAGCATTATCCGAGGTATGAGCCTCTCACCAAACCCTACCACGCTTGGTACCAATGAGGAAAGAGACAGAGAATGCCCTGTGGAGAAAAGAAGCGAGAACTACAGGGAGAACAAGAGAAAGCAGAAGCTTCCCCAGCAGCAAAGCCCACATGTAGCACAGCTTGCAGGAAGAGGCAGGAGCAGCGCCAAGGCAGAGGAGTGCCACCAACTGAAGGAACAGCTTCAAGTTTTGCAGCAGCAGCTGAGGCAGCTTCAAGAGAAATTCTTGCAGGTTTATGAGTTCAGTGATTCAGATCAAAGCCACAAAGGGATGGAGAAGACTATGCAATTACTGAAGGGGAAGTGTGGAGACAGTCTAGATGAAAGCTGTCAGGCTGCTACCAGTGACCAACACAGAACTCTTCTCTGGAGGAGCATCTCAGGGATGGAAGGCCACAAAGTGTCAGAAGAAGAAAGGAGAATGGGGGATCTGGGTGAACTGTCCTCTGAAAAAAGAACATTTTCTGAGACATTAAAGCATGAGCTAGCCACAGTGGTATCTCAGGCTGTGGACACGGTTTTGAAAAAAATATTGTCCAAGCCATCAGGCCATCTGGCTCAGCTGTACAACAGCCTCCTAATCTCAGCACCAGACAGCAGAAGAGAGGATTTTGCCGCTGAGGAATATTCCAGCAGAAAATGGCTTCCTGGGGCTTCCTCACAAAATTTGGTAAATTCACTGACTGAAGCCCATACAGAGGCCTTGTCGCTAGTCATGGATAAGTCTCCAGACTTTCATGTTCACCCGATCAGTTCAAGAATGGCTAGAAAACCCTGCCATGTACCTAACATGAATCACCCCTCGGTCATGACTTCTCAAGTTCAAGAAAAACAGATTCTTAGCCAGCTACTAGAGTACAGTCAAAATGGCCATTGGAACAGCAGCTCTCATAGAATTGCCCCAGACAGGTCTTCTGAAGAGTCCCTAGATCTACCTTGGAGAGCAGTCAAATTGAAGTCATCAGTCATGAGACACCAGCAATATCCAATGTCCCTTAACACCGCTGAAATGGAAAGTTTGGCTCTTCTTCCAGCCAGGAAGGCAGAATGTGGAGAGCTGCAGACTGTGATGGATGGAGTGCCCTTCTCCTCAGTCCATATATCCTTTAGTGACCATTAAAGATCAGCAGTTAGAGCCTCAAGCATGAGTAGCAGCTCTTAAGGTTGCCCCCTCACCTACATGCATGAATCAGAGATAGTACGGGGCTGATTAGCTAACAGGGTTTCATGTACTACTGTGAGAAAGCAGGTCATGAGGCTCCCCTTTCACATGGTGCTGGCAGAGGAGCCTGGGCAGGAGAATCAGCTGTCTCAGATCTGAACCCTCCTGAAGGCCTAACACATAAGCTCCCTCTTCTCCATTCAGGAGGGCTGTACTGGGCTCTATTCAGAGCTCACTTTTGTTACTCCTGGTTGACCAGAAGGTGGCGCTATTAGCTAACACTGCTCACGTGCAAGACAGAGAGCTCTCATTGCAGAAGACAGAGTTCTCAGCCTGCCGGAGCTCCCTCCCCCATCAGAGACCCCATTAGTGACCAGTGCTCCCCAGGACAGGCCCATGGACTGAAGCTTTCTTCCCACCCAGAGCGAACACATTTGATTTTCAGCAAAACTGTCCAGTGGACTAGCAAAAGGCCCATTTTGGTGCTAATGCTCAGCACATCCAATATTAGGGTTGCCAGGGGTCTGTCCGTTTTGGACCGGAATGCCTGGTCGAAAAGGGACCCTGGCGGCTCTGGCTGGCACTGCTGACTGGGTCATTAAAAGTCCCATCAGCAGCGCAGTGGGGGCTGGGGCTAAGGCAGGCTGCCTGCCTGCCCTAGCTCCGCGTGGCTCCCAGAAGCGGCTGCCAGGTTCTTGCAGCCTCTAAGTGCATGGGCAGCCAGGGAGGCTCTGCACGCTGACCCTACCCTAAGTGCCAGCTCTGCAGCTCCCATTGGCCAGGGACCACGACCAATGGGAGCTGTGGGGGTGGCGTTTGCAGCTGTGAGGGCAGCATGTGGAGCCTCTCTGGTGGTCTATGCGCCTAGGGCTGCAGGGACCTGGTATCTGCTTCCTGGGAACCGTGGTAAGTGCTACCGGGACCCCCACCCCATGAACCCCCTCCCGCACCCAAACTCCCTCCCGGAGCCCACACCCCTGCAACCCCCTGCCCCAGCCCTGAGCCCCCTCCTGCACCCCAAACCCTTCATCGCTGGGCCCACCCCAGAGCCCACACCCCTAGTCAGAGCCCTCACCCCTCCCACACCCCAACCCACTGCCCCAGCCTGGATTCCCCTCCTGCATCCAAACTCCCTCCTGGAGCCCGCACCCCCCCAACCCCTGCCCCAGCCCGGAGCCCTCTCCCACACCCCTCATCCCCAGCCCCACCCCAGAGCCCGCACCCTCAGCCGGAGCCCTCACCCCCCTCCTGCACCCTAACCCTCTGCCCCATCCCGGTGAAAGTGAGTGAGGATAGGGAAGAGTGAGCAATGGAGGGGAGGGGGATGGAGCAAGCAGGGGCAGGGCCTCAAAGAAGGGGTGGGGCTTCAGGGAAGGGGCGGGACAGGGGTGTTCGTTTTTGTGCGATTAGAAAGTTGGCAACCCTATATACATCACATTCCAAAGCACTTTACACGCATGAACATATTATCCCTCTCCCTTCTGAGGTAGAGTAAATGGTATCAATGTCTTTATTTCACATGTGACGCTACTGAGACACACAGGTGGAGTGACTTTCCCCAGGCCGAGAGGATGTCGGTGACAGAGCTGGGAATAGAACCCAAGCACTCCTGACTCACAATCCCATTCTCAGGCCAGCTCTTAAATCTTGGTGATCACATGATCCTGGCACTGAAAACAGATTTTCCACATATGTCCACATTACCATCAGCCAGGACGGGGACTCCTGCTGGCTGCGGCTCTCCTGGGATTATCAAGGGGAGAAGCGTTCACTAGTGGAGTCTTAATTGGGGTCAGATAATTAGAGGATCCCCTCAGATGGGGATTCCTCAGGAAGCACCCTTCTTCCATCACCCCTTTACCATACAGCAGAGAGTGGGTTGTCTGTGCAGAGGAGACATCACAGGTAAAGATGGTCATGCTGGAGGCATCCTCAGGAGTGTCTGGCCTTGTGCAAATTCAATGATTTGTATGTGCAGGCAAACAGGAAACAGTTTTTCCTTGACTGGGGTAAATCCAGGAGGCTCTGACCCCTGGCCACCTGAAGAAGGCCAAGCTGATGTTTTTCTTCACTCGCTACCCCAGCTCCACTCTGTTGAAAACCTACTTTCCTGATGTCCAGGTACAGCTGCTTAACCCATCCCTGCTGCCAACCAAGCCCAACTGGCAGTGCTGCCAACCTCAAAGCTCCCGTTTTTGCCGATCGCATGTGAAAAGTAGCCCAAAAGTCACCAAAAGACAGTTTGCTTCCAAAAGCCCCAATTTTTGCCTTTTCAAAGAAATCACCATGGTTGGCAACACTGGCAGCGGCTGCTCACTTACACACGGGCCACTTCTGGGTTTATACCCCATTGCTGCCTTCCCATTGGCTACCTCCCCACCCAATTGGAGACATCCCACAGCCAAAAGTAGGGTAATCAGATGTCCTGAAATTATCGGGACTGTCATGATCTGAGGGGCTTCATCTTATATAGGCAACTATACCCCCCTCCTCAAAAAAAAAGTGTCCCCATTTTTCACACTTGCTATCTGGTCACCCTGGCCAAAAGGAAGCCCTGCTTTACCACAGCCAGCAGGGCTCTGTTCCCAAGGTGCATGTGCCATGTGGCTTCTGCTGGCCGGGAGAGGCGGACTTAGTCCAGCTGCACATACACCTCAGTATCTGCTCACTCAAACAGCCATCAGATAACAGCAAAGATATAGGGACTGGGGAGCAGCAGGGCTCTACAAGTTTGTCTACACGAGCCCTGTAGTGCAGAGTGTGAAGATGTGAACTGCAGCTCGCAGAAAAATGCTGCGTGTAAGTACCTCTCCCTCCCTCCCCCCGTGGACGCTGCAGATGTGAACTAAAAGGTGCCCAGTTTGCATGAACATAATCCTCTTCAAACTTATATGCACGCTGCAATTTACCCCTCTGTAGTCTGCACTGCAGGGTCGCACTGTAGCATAAAAAGCTGCCTGTTGCAGATTCAAGATTGTTTGTCATCGAGGCCTTTCAAAAGTAGCCTAGTTAATGAAACATCGCCTAGGGTGGCAACACTGCTTACTGGCCTAATACCCTGGGTTACACTATCTTATGCTAGAAGGCACGAACTCACAATGTTGTAGGTCCTCTATGTGCTTTAGCGGCCCTTATGGCTGAGCAGCACTGTCTTTTCATTGGGCTCTCCCCACCTTGCCAGCGATAGAGCGGGTGCAGGGACAGCAGCTGCTTCAAGAAGTGTGTGTGTACGCAGGGGATAGAACAGAGGAAAGGATGATCAAAATCTCAGGGTAGGAATGAGCATCCAGATGGTCCTCTGCAGCCTTACCAGCTACCCCTGCTGCACATACACATCCCTGTGTAAAGGACATGGGGCATGGCTAGATGGGATGCTTTTGCCAGGGCTGATGGATCAAAGGAAAGTTCAAGCTAAGATTCCTGGGCACCATCTGTGACATATGTACCAGGACTGTACTATCCTCCCAGCTTGCTGATTAATTCTGCCCCCTCCGACACTGAACCCCTGAATAGAATTCCTCTGCATTGATTACATGGTCTCAGGTGCAAGGCAGCATTTCAGCTATTCTTATGCGGTGGGGGGGGGGGAAGGGGGAACAGGCAAAATACAAGGAGAATCTTTCCTTCTCTGTTGGCAAATGATCACTGAATTTCACCCAGTCATTCCCCATGTGAACTGTCGGGGGCCGGGTGTGTGTGTGTATGTTGTGTTTTTGAGGAAGCTGAATGGGTTCTTTCACATTTTTGTATCAGAGGGGTAGCCGTGTTAGTCTGAATCTGTAAAAAGCAACAGAGGGTCCTGTGGCACCTTTGAGACTAACAGAAGTACTGGGAGCATAAGCTTTCGTGGGTCAGAACCTCACTTCTTCAGATGCAAGACTTGCCAGGTGCCTCTGTTGCCTTTCACATTTTTGGTATCTAAGATTTCTACATTTATTTTCTTTGCTGAAATCTGGTTCCTTCTCATGGCGTCCAATGGGAACAGGGGTATGTTTAACCCTTCCTTGTTCCTCTGGTGCATGTCCTTTCACAGTTCAACCGCTGCATCACTTCCCAGCTCATCAAGTGGTTCAGCAACTTCCGTGAGTTTTACTACATCCAGATGGAGAAGTTTGCCCGACAAGCCATCTTGGAGGAAGTCACGGATTCCAAACACCTGATGGTTTCTCGGGACTCTGAGCTCTTCAGGGCCCTCAACATGCACTATAACAAGGGGAATGACTTTGAGGTAAGACTGTGCTCAGACAGGATGGAAATGTCGGGGTGCCCTGGAGTGCACCTAGCCAATGTGTCTGCAAGCTGGGATCAGTGCCATCCCTTAGCTCCCATCACAGAGCAAAGGGATAGAGGGGAAAACAAGTTCTGACCATAATTACAAAAGACAGAAAAACCAGGCCTAAGGGCCTACAGCCTTAATTCTGGCATCACTAGCACATGTAACAGAGTCAACTGAGTTTGTGCTCAGCGTTGCTTGTAATCATTTGACTTAGGGGCTTGATGGTAAAAAGACAACTGCAGGCAAGTCACTTATGGGCTGATTTTCACAGGCACTGTACACCTGCAGATCCCATTGTTTGCAAAGGCTGCTGGGAAATCAGCCCATGCATACTTCACACTTGTCATCTTCAAAGCATTTTACAAATATTGATGGATTTCTCCTCACAGCTTCCAAGAATGTGAGTGAGGCATTAGTCCCACTGTAGAGATGGGGAATCCAAAATACAGAGAGGGTGAGTGACTTGCCCCAGGCCACACACTGGGAGTCGTGTCACAGCTGGGATTGGGACTTCCTGGTTCCCAGTCCCGTGCTTACTCTGCTTGATCAGACCTCTCCATCCAGTTATCTGTATTCTTATCCAGTGCCCATCTCCATGGTCATCAAGTGTCCAAGTCTCAGGAGGGACTTGTCACCCCCACGTGCCGAGATGAAACTCTGACTTTCTTCGCGAAAGCTTTAACTCTGAGATGTGAAGGGCTGGACTCTGGGCAGTGCCTTATGTACTCTGGGACAACCTGCCATCTTACGGCCCTCATGGGAATCACCATCGACTCAGAGGGGGCAGTCTGAGCTGTATGTCCACTTAGCGCTGAATCACAGGCTCCTTATGTGGGAACATTACGAGTACTCACCCATCACCCTCTAGGGCAGGACTAACCAGATCTTCTCCACGAAATGGAGGAACTATAGCAAAATTCTGCCCTTGCTGTCTGAGGATGAAACTGTGACCTGGTTGGGAAGAACCGTATGGGAAAGTAGTAGAGGTTATTTGAGGGAATCAACCACCCTGCTAACCTGAATGAGCAGCTGGGCTACTTGTCTGGGAGGGGAGACTGGAGAGAGGTTCAGCTGCTGGGGAGCTGGGTATCCACCCCTGGGGGAGCTGGGAAGGCTGCCAGTATCTGTGTCTGCCACGGGGGAGACCAGAAGAACTCCCTCTTCTTGTGTATGTTTGGCAGGGTGTGCAGCAGCCCTTCCCATCCTCCTCCTAAGTCTCCCTCTCTCTTTGTCTGCAGGTCCCTGATCGCTTCCTGGAGGTTGCTAGCATGACCCTGCGGGAGTTCTTTAGTGCTGTCAGGGCAGGGAAGGACTCTGACCCCTCCTGGAAGAAACCCATTTACAAAATTATTTCAAAACTGGACAGTGACATCCCAGATGTGTTTAAATCTTCCCGCTGCCTCCAAGAACTACTCCAGAGTTAAATCTGCATGGGAAGTGGCCTAAGACTATGTCATGCTGCAGCTTGATCAGAGAGAGGCTGGCCTGAGCTATGTAGCTGTTGAACCCAGCCTACATTGTGGGTAATGTTACTAGTATAAGACAGCAATAGCACCATTTCTTATGACGATATCTAATCTGGCCTGAAGCGTGCTCTCCCCTCTGGAGAGGTCTATTACATACTTGAATTGCCAGTATTTTATGTCATTCGTTATACCAGCGGTCCCCAAACTTTTTACCTCAGGGGGCCGGCAGCTAGGTGCTGGGAGCAGAGCGCCGGGCTCGGGACTGGGACTGGAGCCCCTGGTACAGGGCCAGCAGCTGGGGCCGGGAGTGGAGCTGGGTGGCGCTCCCTCTCCGCCCTCCTCCCCCCAGCCATGTCCCCCCGAATGTTTGTTCATGCCCCCCGACGGGAGTGCGCCCCACAGTTTGGGGATCTCTGTGTTACTTTGTAGCTCAAAGCAAGTGAGGCCTCATGCCTTAGACCTATAGGGAAGAAGGATGGTGGTTATGTCATCTGGCTGGAAGATCTACGTTCTATTCCTAGCGCTGCCCTAACACGCTGTGTGAGCTTGGGCAAGTCACCTTCCCTCTCTGTGCTTTGGTGTCCCCGTCTGTAAAACAGGGCTAATATCATTCCTGTTTATAAATCACAGAGGTCCCTGATGGAGGGTCTTAATAAAGTGCAACGAATTCTTGGCCAAGTGAAGCAAGGTCCTACACTCAACAGCATTTCTGTTTTACCATCTGTTTGGAGGTAATACGATAAATTCTGAATACTGCAATGAACAGTTCCAAAATTTCAGGCCCCAGGACTAGCATCAAATATCAACAGGACTATCAACACGCCCATGTGATAGATGCAAAACAATTATTCCTACAATGGAGCTTGTAATGGAACGGATGGAGGAAGTGGGTAGCATCAGAGAATGCAGGTCCCTTTCCTGGCTCCCCAGCTGCCTCCTGTAAGAGCGCCTCTTAGCCTTTGCATGCTGGATCCAAACATTTGAGTGGACTTTTTAGTGTGCATTTGTGAAATAGTATATCAGAAGAGATGTCTAGCCAATGACTCTCTCCTTTGCTGTCGCAGGAGAAAGGTGGGGGGTGGTGGAGGAGGGAGGTTTGAGCAGCTGACCAGAGCAGAGCCCCATGATCAGTTGCCGTTAATGCAATTGATATTATTCTTTAGTGCCATCCTTGATCAGCCACTTGCCTAGGGGTAGAAACTCACTGAACTTACGACATTAAGCTCCAAGTTCTCTTTGCACTGACTTGTATTTCTGTTGACATGAATTCCTTCACATCCTGGTGCCACATTTAACCTTCCTAACTGATAAAAAAGGAGAAACCACTTGGTTCCCTCTTGTGCCAGCACTGATGGTTATGATTTAGGGTCTGTCAGTCCTGCATCCCTGCTTTTTCCAAATCAAACTATAACTCTTCTTTTCTGTGATGAAAGAGGCTGGGATGTTTGCACCCCTTATTAAGCCAAGTGGAAGGCCTGTTCCATCACCACACACACCTATATAGTAGTTTTGCAGATACTCACAAGGGTTACTGGTCTTATCTCCCAACAGTCTAAAATGCAGATATGCATTCTGGATAATACTGAAAAGCTCTGTGAGCCATTTCATTCAATGTACAGGTGTAGTTGAAGATCTTCTAGTAGAGCTTTTGGGATGGAACATATAAAGACTTGAAGTCATTGCACACATCCCTACCCACCAATCTCATTTCCAGGAGCGTCATGTGCAATCCAAGAGATATGGAATCTCTCTTCCAGAAGTAGGGTGACCAGACAGCAAGTGTGAAAAATCAGAATGGGGGTGGGCGGTAATAGTTGCCTATATACAAAAAAGCCCCAAATATCGGGACTGTCCCTATAAAATTGGGACATCTGGTCACCCTATCCAGAAAAGACAGAGCAAAGTGCAGCCCTAGAGCTGTCCCCCAAAGCTCTGGCAGATCTCGCTTGCTGAGGACTTCACAAAATGACTATGCCAGACTAAATGGGATGCCAGCATGAGTTACATATTCTCTTTTCCAGAGCTGTCTTTAGAGCCGAAAGAGAATTAAGGCTGGTGGTCTGTCATGGTAAAAGATGCAACAAACCAATGGAGGGTAATGTCAAAAGGTCATTTTGAGAATATATCCTTTATTTTGCAATTAAAAGTATTTAAAACCATTAAAAATCCCAGCTCACTCTCCCTCCTTTGCTACAACAGACATACATGAAGTCAAACAAACATTCACATAATCTTGATCAATATCTAGCTGGCTGGGATGCCGGCTGGAGACTTTTTGTAGAAAAACACCCGTGTCTCACATTCTGAGTGATAGTAGCCCCCAGTCTGGAAGGAATTTAGCATGTGACTAATCTGAAATATTGGGATTATGCATATGCTTAACATTGGGCAAAGGCTTAAGTACCTCTCTGAATCCAGCCCAGTATCATGGGTTCATCCTCATCAGCCTACGCTGCTCTTTGTTGCCACAGGATGCTCCTCCAAAGCCTCCTCCCCACACCAATCATTTTACAGCTCCCCACTGATGACTTCGCCTCTCCCAAGTGCGTCTTCCTCCAGCCACTTCATAAAACCAGGCTGGTAACTGCCAACTAAAGCTGAGAGGTCCACCAGCTCCCAGCCTGCCGTACCTCAGGGGCTAACGTCCTACGTGATGGATCTCTTGCTTGCTTCGATAGATTGCTCAAAATTCTCATTTTGCTTGAAGCTAACAACTGAAGCAATCCATCTCGTGTATGACTAGTAGTGGGCTGCCCTTTCCTGTCATATTTGTTGGGACAAAATGCTCAGCCTTAAATTTATTATGCCTTTTTTAAATGTTCACAAAAATGGAAGTGGATGATGGACAATGTGAATATGACTAAATACCAAAGTATTGGGACTGGAGCAGTGTGATTTTACAATGGTTTGTTAACCTCTTTTTTTCTGGAGGTGACCACCCTCTTCCTCAGCATTTGAATAGGAAAGGCCTTTACGGACCACTAGCCTAGATTTATATGTCCCTTTCCTTCCGGAGTCCCAGCTGGCCAGGGGCACACTTCCACTAGCTAGAAGGGATGGGGAACAGCCAAGACTAACCCTGTGGTTTGGCTAGCAAATGGTGTCAGAGCAGCAACTCACAGAAGCTCTCCTGCTCCTAGAGCTGAACAGCATCACCCATGTAAAGCACTTCAGCTCCATCAGCGTTAGAAGCAAGGGACTCAAGGTCTCACTTCCCTGTCATAGGACTCCGCAAAGGCCATCCATGCTGGGAATTGATTTGTCTCAGTGAGGAAAGTGTTCTTTACAGGAAATCCTGAAAAAGGTTCTTCTCTCACCTGTCATTCCTCAGTTTTGAAGTCTTTGAGGAAAGCCCTACCTAACCGTATAAATAGAAACAGTTACTGTGAGATCAGATACTACGGACAGGCCATATAAGTATCTTAAACAGATACACCAATTCCTTATATCCCTCCTTCCAGTCTGTAGAGATACAGGCTGAGATTCTGTACTACAGCTCCATGAGGTGCAGCACAGTAAGGTGCAGTCTAAGGCTAAAGGAGCAAAGGTGTCTTTAACCACTTTTGCACCCATCTGATTCTAGGCTGCTCTGGGGGCCAATGCAGCCACCAGCATAGAGCACCAGAAACAGCTCTAATTTTTCTCTCCTTCCCTCCTATAGGTCGCACTGCAGCCTGCAGCAGCTGAGAATCCCCATAACTGTGTACACTAGGGGGACTCACCTCCTACCCACCCATAAGACACCCCCTACACTGGTGCTTGTGAAATCCTGCATAGTGCCTGCACCAGAGGAAATTCTCCTCCAGTCAGATAAATGGCTTTCATGGAGTACAGGGGCATAGAGAAGCTGCTGGAAGAAGGCAAATGCCTTCCACAGACTGCCGCCACTGAAACTTGTTCCTGATCAACTTAAATCAATACATTTTTCAAAAACGTTAGTTATAAAAAAAACTGGAAGTGAAGCAGTCTGACTTAAGGAAACAACAGAAATCTACCAAGTATTAGGATGTGGTTAAAAAAACCCTATGCATGAGAGAGTCTGGAAATGGTTAAGATTTCAAAAACCAATCTTCACTCTGCCATTTACCCTCATTTCTTTGCCTCTGGCTGAGACTCCCATTCCTGCAATGACCCCTCTGCAAAGCCCGACATCAGTGGGGCTTCATTTGGGCACAGAGAGCTGTACACAAGCAGCTCATTGTAGGACTGGGACCTAAATTGTACAGTGAAAAACGTAAGTCATTCCTTTTGTGTCAGGAACTGCCTCAATCTGGTGTTTTCTTGTAAATAATCTACCCTACACTCACCCTTCTGGCCTGTATCAGACATGGGAGTTAAGGGGCATCTTGCCAGTGCCTGTAGGGCACTTGAGACTTGTAGTCTGCAGCAGTTTAGGCTGGGTTCTTGTATTAGGAGTGTGGGCTCTCTGACCAGTATGGAGAGAATGAATGGGCTCTGGGGTATAGACAGGTGGTGAATGTGGGCAGGAGCTTGTGCAGATCACATGTGAAGAGCTTTCTGGCCTGTACTGTGAGGGCAGGGAACATATAGTAACAGGTGTGTCAAATACATTCCAAAACAAAACACCCCACTGCACACCCTTCTCTGCCTGGGAAGAGGATGACAGAACAAACCCCATGTGACAGATGCATAGTCATGTTGCTGAATGTACTACTGGAAGGCACTCAGGCCCAGATCCTCAGAGGTATTTATGTACCTAAGTACATTTGAGGAGCTTCAGATACTACGGTGATGAGTGTAGCATAAGAATCTCTACAGAATAGAATAGGAAAGTGTCTAGGCTTCAGCTTCTGGTCACTGAGAGTGGGGATGAGCGTCCAGGTGAACTGTTTTGGTTTTCTAAGGTACTGGGGAATATAGTTGGAAGTTAAGAGTGGTTTGGGGCTGGAGACAAGCGGTAGAGTTAAAGGTGATCTTGGAACCTTCAATGAGTATTTCCAGGATTTTCTGATTTTGTTTAAAGTTTTAAATGACAGGTTTTTCAAACATTTTACAACCTTAATCCCAAATTTACTTACTCAATTTATAAAATAAATACGTAATTCTAATAATTGCTTTATATCACTAGGTATCTCTTGACAATGTGAACTCTAAAGCTTTGGTCTCTGAACTTCTTTTTATCTTTCTTTAAAGAATACCAAAATGTTCAAACTGTGTGTCTCTGAACACCATTTTAAAGCACAGTACAGCTGTGGCTAACCAAAACTCACTCATTTAACACCCACCCCCACCAGTCCTCAGGCATCCTTTTCCCCTCCATTCACTCTGGAGAAACTGTGAACGGGCCCTTCCCCCTAAGCTGCTACCCTATGCCATCTAAATCCAGTTAAAAGGAAAACAAATAGCCAAATAGCCAATCAGGAAAATCAGAAAGGGCCAGAGCCATCCCTTGGATACGGTGAATAAGGGCAACCGCCCCAGGCCCCACGCTTTGGGGGACCCTGTGCTTCAATAAAATTGTGAGAAGGAGGGTGGGGAGATGAGGCGGGAGGGTGAGCGGAGTGAGGAGGCGAATGGGGAGGCAAGCGGCAAGCGGGGGCAAGGAGCCCCCTTACCAGAACTTCCACCCAGTGCCTCCTGCCCATCGGCGAGCCCCGGATCAACGCCTCCCCCTCCCTCTCAGCACCTACTGCCTGCCATGGATCAGATGTTTCACCGCATCAGGAGGCGCTGGGTGGGAGGGAAAAGTAGCAAGGGGAGGGGGCAGAATTGGGCGGGGTAGGAGCGGAAAGAAGCAGAGCAGGGGTGGGGCCTCGGGGGAAAGGGTAGAATAGAGGCCGGGCCTGGGCAGAGCATCCCCTGGCAGATTAGAAACTCTGCATCTCTGTCCCAGGCTCCACACCCCCCTAGGGACGGCCGTGGAAAGGGCACTTAGAAGCATAGGGATGAGGACCATGAAAGTCATGGACTAAGTATTAAAACATATACCTTCAGGGACAGAGCTGCCTATTAATAATGTTATGTCTGATGGCAGAGGGAATACAATAACCATTTTGGCAGCCAAACTAATGCAGCACGTTCCCCAGTAGAGAAGGAAACTGACACCACTTAGAAATGAAATGGGAGAATGTTTCATTCTTCTCTTGGCAAAAGACCCATATTTGTAAATTCCTCTGGATGCAGCTAAATCATTAGGAGATATTTGATACTGGATTACAGAGCACTTCCCACTCTCAGGTTCCATTTGCACAAGGCACTCCTATTTATGGTCCTGATGGAGAGATGTATTCCCTGGGTGATTTGCTTGTTTCTTCCTTTAAAGTATATGTTACTGAATGTCAGTAAGCTGCACTACAGCTGCAGGAGGCAGGGCAAGCCAGTGCTGCAATTTTCTGCTACGATGTTAGCAATACAACAGCTGTATTTCTATTAAATGTAGCTAGAACAGCATTACCTCAGCCGAGAAAATACCTCATATCAATCTCTCCTGTCTCTGGTGATGGGACCTCAGGGCTGGTAGGTTGAGAGCCACTGAAGCAGACCTTCCATGCAAGAGATGTCTTTCGAATGAGAGAACGAAAGCTGCAGGGTCAGGATACCAACCCCAATCAGGTGCTGTTGGTGAAACCATTTGTAGCCTCTTGGGCTGGCCTGAGTGACCCAAAGGCCCACAAGGCCCACAACTTTTTATCGCCTGAGCTTGTTCCCCACTTTTATTATTATTTACATTCTAGTAGTGCCCAGTATGTGCTAGACCTTTTCCTGTCCCAAAGAGCTTTCTAACTAAAAAGACAAACAGTCAAAGTGTTTAGGAAAGGGGTCTGACATACAAACAAAGTGAACAGGGTGATAACTGACACGTTTTATTAGTTACATTAGTTATTTTGTTGCTTTGTAATTAGTCCAGCAGGAAAATATTCTAGAAAATACACTCAACTAGACATGCTAATTGTAAATTTTCTTTATTAAAAATCAATGTTACACTGCATACAAATGTCTGTGGCATTTGCAAAAAAATTATAATCCGAAAGAGACAACCATCACTTGTGATGAGTCCAGTGTTGTCTTGTCTTGTTTCCTTCAAAACCAGAATTGAAGAAGGTCAAAATTAGAAGCTTAGACATTCCCCACATCTCACTTCCAAACAGACAACCCACTCCCCCAACATCCCCACTTCTAGACAGATTAAATCCAGACACCTGCCATAAGAATCATTCAACCATTTTTTAATTTTTGCATTTATTCCAGCTGTAGCTATTACATTAATTAAACACAGCACACAGAAAACAATTCTTCAGTATGACTCCTTGCACCTTAATTGTATTTATGGTAAATGTGTTACCTACACGGACACCACAGCCAAACAGTGAGAACCCAACAGACAAAACCCCCAATGAGTAACTCCAGGCTATTACTTTTTTTGGTGGCAGCCAAAACAGGGAGATGAGACCGCATGCACCAAGCCAGTGTTACAGATAGATCCTGTGGATACAGTTAATTTGAGCTTGATGAGGTTCCTCTTGGACAAGACAATCCATCCATCCAGTTTGGAGCAATGCAATTGCTTGGAAGGGAACTTTCACAAATAGGAAAGCTTTTCTGTTTTTGCTTTACTCCAGAAAACAAACCAGATGTATTTGCACTGAACAAGCCACTCCAAAAGATTCCCAGCTCAATTAGATTAAGTTTTCTGCTCCTAGTGTGCAGAGCTGCTCTACTCTGCAGGAGACAGCTGCCATGTTCCATTTCAGGATGCCTGCATGTCAGTGAAGGATGAAGTGATCCACATGTAAAGTTTGTAGATCAATTGAAGTTTGTAAAACACTTCAGAGTCCTTCAGGAGGAAGACACTAGAGGAAATGTAAAACCATCACAATCTGTCATTTAATGCATCCCCTAGGACTCAGCATATTCTCCAGTGCTTTGTCCACTTCCTTTAGGAAATCAGCTGTTCCCATTTATTTTATTTATTAAGAGATCCACTCTGTTATAAAAGAAATCTTATGTCTTGTTTTACAAATTAAATAGAGATAAAAGTTAGTATGACACAAATACACAATTATAAATTGGCCCATGGAAGTCCCTAAAGCTGTACTGATAAGACCAGCTACCAGTCACTTTCTTCAACTTTGCGATACTGATCACATATTGTGGTTAATGTTTTTCTACTCTTTGTCTTCCTCCTCTGTCTTTTCAGTTGAGTGTCAGTAAAGGGCTTTCATCTCATTTAGCTGCTAACTTTTGTTTTTCTTACAATTATAAGTGTAACCTGTTTATTAGTTGCCCTATCAAAGCTCTATGCAATATTAAGCTTTTCTTCTTCTTCCTCTTATCTATTTTCCTTATTTTAATATCTTAATTTTGAGTTTAACTTTGACTATTGTTGAAGGCTTTTTCCCTCCTTAATATTAAAAAAAAAGTTCTCAAACTATCAGATTTGGTGGTAGGTGATGACCCTCTTCCAGCACACTCCAAAAAGTTCCACCAGATTTCCAAGTAGTTTTCTTTTTTCCTTCTCCCCTGTAAAAGTCTGATGTGATGAGTTAACTTTTCTAGCACCAGAATTTCTCACATTTTTTTTATACCAGTCAGTAGATTTACAGGAGTCACTCCTCTTCCCCCACCTTGCTATAGTAGTTCTAGCAGCAACTAGGAGATGAGTGATCAATTCTTTATGGCTTTTATAAGACACAGTTTTCAGAACAATTTAATAAAAATATGAAAGGGTTATTGGATAGCTGACACCCGATCATCTCTTTTATGGAGTGTCCAACAGCTTTCCGGAGTGTCTGAATTTTTGGGAATGTCCACCATATATATAGAAATCCTCTCATTTCATTACACTTTCTTCAGCATTTACCCATCCCTATAGCATACCTTCATTTAATTTTAAGAGGAGTTAGGTACCATTGATAAAGAATTTTAATGTAGCTTTCTTTTATTAATGTGTTTATTGACATGTGGTGACCATTGCTCCATATGGTCTCCCATTCCTTAGTTTTGGTGTCTATGCCCAAGGGCAGCTTTCCATCTTTTCATGAATGAAGTTATTTCCCCCTGAGAGAGATTACTTTGGATAGAATGAATGTGTTTCATGCAAGTAGTAAATAGTTTTTCAAATTGTCAATTTTCTGCTTAGATTTGCCTTTTTGAGAGGGTGGGCTGAAAAATGTCTCAATTGCAGCTATTGATATACTAGAATTTTGATATCTTTTGCAACTTGTTGTATTTCATCAAGTTATCTAAATCAATGGCTCTCAACCAGGGGTACGCAGAGGTCTTCCAGGAGGTACATCAGCTCATCTAGATATTTGCTCAGTTTTACAACTGGCTACATAAAAAGCACTAGCAAAGTCAGTACAAACTAAAATTTCATAGACAATGATTTGTTTATACTGCTCTATGAACTATACACTGAAATATCAGTACAATATTTATATTCTAATTGATTTATAATTATATGGTAAAAATGAGAAAGTAAGCAATTTTTCAGTACTAGTGTGCTGTGACACTTTTGTATTTTTATGTCTGATTTTGTAAGCAAGTAGTTTTTAAGTGAGCTGAAACTTGGGGGTACGCAAGACAAATCAGACTCCTGCAAGGGCTACAGTAGTCTGGAAACGTTGAGAGCCACTGATCTAAATGTATTTTCTCTAAACAGCTGGCCAAATTTTGATATACCTATAATTTCCCAAATGTCAAAACTTCCTAGAGAAGCATTTCTCAAATGCGGCCACCGTGGCTGCACGCGGCCACCAGGGGCTTTTCTTGCAGCCACAGCCTCCTGGGCAGTGATTGGAGGGGGTTGGACCTTGCCCCCCTCTTGAGACACAATCACTGGAGGAGCAGGCAGCCATCCACTGAGTTCCCCACCTTCCCGGAGGCAGTGGGATCAGACTTCCACCCTGGGGTGGCGGGCAGCAGGCTCCATCTGCGGGGCTCCGTCCCCTAGGCACAGGGCAGTGAGCTCTATCCCCCCCAGCTCACTACCCCCCCCCATCGTCCCTGCCCCCTGCTGCCTCCCTACCCACCTCCCCATCCAGGGCTTAATTTGTCTCCGGGCTTGCTGGGGCTGAATAAATCTGCTGTGAAAAGTGATATTTGTACATTTGTTAATATCACTTTTCAAAGCAGACTAGTAGCTAGCCGGAAGGCTGTGAAAAGGGATATTAACATACAAATATCACTTTTCACAGCAGCAGTCTTACTACCTAGCAAATCTTGGGGTGGGGGGGGGGGAGGGCAAAAGAAACAACAACGAAAAAGACAAGTGCAAAGCACCTTATTTGTGTTTCTATTCTGTATAGGTCCTCTAAAGAATAGAGACAATTTTTTATTATTGAGTCAGCAAAAAACCAAAACCCTACATAAATAAATTACAATGATTTGGACATGTGCATGTGCATATCTATTTGTTTTCCCCAAAGTTAATTATTTTAGGAAAAATTGTCAGAGCAGCCATCAGCAAGAATTGGTGGCTGCACTCTGAGGCTACCAAAAAAATCTGTTGTGAGAACCCTAGAGGTTAAATTCTCTATTGTTTTATATTGGCATTAGTGGTAATAGGTATGGGCTTAGCTTTCTAAATAAATTATCCCAAGTTTCTATTGATGCTTTCATAAAAGGAAGGTTTGTATTGATTTTGGCTTATAGAATTTCTTTATACAGGGGATCATGTAGAGTTTAATTACAATACCATGACTGTGTTCCATCTCTATCTAGTGCTAACTACGGTTTGGGGTTATCCAGTACAGTACATTAGGTTTCCGATCTGACTAGCTAGATAACAGTACTTAATGGCTGGTAAAACCAATCCTCCATTTTGCCATGGCCTTTGTAAAGAAGACTGCATGAGTTTCTTATTTCCACAAATGAATTTATCATGAATTGCCATTGACTTAAGAGATTTCCTGTGACTAAAACTGGGAGTGCTTGGAAAAGGAAGTTAATTCAGGGGTAAGATACTCATTTTAACTGCCACAGTTTTGTCTAACTATGAAATTTCATATTTTGGCTAATTTTCCAGATCCGTTTTGATTTTCTTAATCAAAGGAATATAATTCATATGTCTTGCCATGTTTTAGAAATGTTTATTCCCAGGTGTTTTATTAAAGTATTTCCCATTTGTATCTGTATTTATCTTTTATATCTTTTTGTAGATCAGAACCCTTACTTACATCCAGGAGTTCTGACTTTAAGTCCTGACGCTTTGTCAAATTTTACGATTCCCTCTTGCAACTCTAGTAGGTGTGAGCTGGCTTCATAACAAATACTGTAACATTGTCTGCATGAGAGACTAATGTTTGTTCCCGATTATAATTCCATTTATATTAGGATTATTTCTGATTGGGTGAAGCCTGCCTATATTTCCTCTCTCAATTTCATCCCATTTCTACTTGCTATACTCCCTAGAACCATCCTAAACAATTCCTTCTTCTCCCAGTTGATCACTCTTCAAACATCTGTACACAAATGTTATATATTCCTCCCCCTCCCTGCCCCTTGTTGTTTGCTGGTCAGTGTATTACCTATTTCCTTTAATTTTTTTTGATAAGGCAATTCCCTCCCCCTCCTTAACCATTTTTTGTTCTTCTCGGATTTCTCTTATCTTTTTGGTAACAAGAATTGGAAATGAACACTATTTCAAATGCCACTGCATCAGTTACACAATCTTTCTAAATTCATAGTGTTCCCTTGCTATGATACCTGAGTACCTTACAATAAGAAGTGTAGTCATTCCGATACATTTCTCTCTCCACTCCAAGCAGTGGGGTCTGGACTTTGGCTTGTGTTTGTGGGAGTGGTTGTGGGAAGGCTGTTTAAAGAAGTGGCTTTTACACTTTGTTCAGAAGGTGCTGATGTTCACAGTTTTGCCAATATCTTCCATGACACAGTAAATATGTATGGGTAAGTTGCCTAGAAACATTTATCTAGGTTCTGCCTCAATATTATGTCTCTGGACATGCAGCATCAAGCGTCAGTGTCCCATTTTTCTATCAGTGCACATCAGACATATCTAATTTGTTTTCAATTATTTCCCTCCTATTGAATATCTAAGGGTAGGCTTTTCAAAAGCACTCAGTGTTGGCCTAACTCTGCTCCAAGTGAAATCAGTGGGAGTTTTACTATTGATTTCAAATGGGAGCAGAGTAAAGACAAGGCTCAACGCTTCTGATTGTCCCATGCTCACATTTTAAACTCCTCTTCTCCTAGCTGTATTAGTTTGAATGTGAGCAGGTCAAATCCCATTTTACTATTTCCAGCTCTTATTTCTAACCTGTGTATCATCCCACTCCTCTTAGTGGTGTGTGTCTCTCTACAATATAATATGATCAGTAACTTTAATCTGATTCAAATATTTGTAGTCTGCCCATGGCCAAAGTGCCCAAGGGACTATTTAGCATCTATTCTACATCAATAAAGGTGACTCAAGGGGGGTGGGGTGGGGAGAAGAGTTTTTTCTTCTTTATGAGTCAGAGAAGATCTGAAAGGGTTATTGAAAGGGTTGTCTTTGTTGTTGTTAATATTAGCAATTCAGATCTTGGCTCTGGAGAAGTCTCTACAGAAAACTGTAAAGGTGGTAGAACTGTAACATTACAATTACCAAGGGAGAAAAACATGATTGAATAAGGAAGTTATTTTTATACAGATTCTTTAAAACTTTGTATATGTTAATAGTAGGGCTATTAAGCAATTAAAAAATTAATCATGATTAATCACAGTTTTAATTGCAATGTTAAATAATAACAGAATACCAGTTATTTAAATATTTTGGAGGTTTTCTATATTTCAAATATAGCGTTGGGGCTGGGGGCTCTGGGCTTCAGCCCCCCTCAGGGCACGGGACTCAGAGCTCTGGGCTTCAGCCCCCCGCCCCCCTCAGAGTGCCAGCCCCGCTCTGGGCTTCAGCCGCTCCGGGGCACGGGGCTTCAGGACACCCCGCCCTGGCTGCCAAGCTCTGGCTTCAGCCCCCCTGCTGGCTCCGGAGCTCCAGGTCCAGGAACGGAGCCGTGACCAGTGGCTGAGGCTTGGGGCTGGCACAGGGACAGGAGCAGAGCTGCACCGAGGCTGGAGACCGGACCAGGAGCAGGGCGGGGTGGCGCTCCCTCTCAGCGCTCTGTGGGGGCTGGCCTGAGCCTGTCGTGCCCCACCAGATATTCCTCCATGCCCCCCTAGGTTTGGGGACCTCTGCCATAAAAGAAAAGATGACCCATACATGCTTAAGTGAAAAGCCTGAAGCAAAAAGAAGCAGCAGTTCAAAAGAGGACAAAACTAGATACTGTTTTAGAAATAAATTTTATTTAATTATCTTTATGCACAAAACATACATTGCATTACAAAAACGAATGCTTACATGTTACTTTTAAAACCAGATTGGGCAAAACACTGGAGAAGATATTGTAGGGAATAGTCCTGTATTGGTCCCCAGACAATATAAGGAGCATAAGACTAGATACAAAACAGTTACTAACCTCTGTAACTGTTGTTCTTTGAGATGTGTTGCTCATGTCCATTCCATGACCCACCTTCCTACCCGTCAAGAGTTGGCCAGTAAAAAGGAAGTGAGAGGGTGCGTGGCTGGCGGCGCCCCTTATACCGGCGCATAAGTGTGTGGCTCCAAAGGGTGCTAGAGCCAGCCCAACGGATACCACTAAGGGAAAAATCTCCAGCAACGGTGCACTCGGTACACACACACCTAGCATGGAATGGACATGAGCAACACATCTCAAAGAACAACAGTTACGGAGGTTAGTAAAGGACAGTTACTGTTCCGTAACTGGCGTTCTTTGAGATGTGTTGCTCAGGTGTATTCCACTATAGGTGTGCGTGCTCGCCACGTGCACCGGTGCCAGAAGTTTTTCCCTTAACAGTATCCATAGTGGGGGAGCACCGCTGCGACCCCTGGAGTGGCGCCGATATATCGCGCTATAAAGGGGGCTGCGTGCTCCCCCAACCCTCAGGCCCTTCTTGCCAGACAACTCCGACAGAGGGGAAGGAGGGCAGGACGTGGAATACACCTGAGCAACACATCTCGAAGAACACCAGTTACGGAACAGGTAACTGTCCTTTCTTCTTTGAGTGATTGCTCCTGTGTATTCCACTATAGGTGACTCCAAGCTATTCCTGATGGAAGTGGGTAGGAGTTGAAGTGTAAAGTTTTAAGGGTTACCCAGGCGGAGCACCGCCCTACCAAACCCGGTGTCATCCCTCATTTGGGAGACGATGGCATAGTGTGATGAAAAAGTGTGGACAGAGGACCACGTGGCAGCCCTACAGATGTCCTGAATAGGGACATGAGCCACATAGGCGGCTGACGAGGCCTGAGCTCTCGTCAAATGAGCCTTCACAATAGGAGGCGGGGGAACCCCTGCCAGGTCGTAACAGGTGCGAATGCACGAGGTGATCCAGCGGGAAATCTGCTGGGTGGACACCGGTCATCCCCTCATGCGCTCAGCTGATGCAATGAACAGCTGGGGAGACTTCCTAAATGGCCAGGTTCTGTCCAGGTAAAAGGCCAGCGCTCTGTGCACATCTAACATGTGCAGGCGGTGTTCCTCATTGGAGGAATGGGGCTTAGGGCAGAGGATTGGGAGGAAAATGTCCTGAATCCATATGAAAAGCCGAGACTACCTTTTGCAAAAAGGCAGGGTGAGGGCGGAGCTGCACTTTGTCCTTATGGAAGACCATATACGGCAGTTCAGAGGTCAGGGCCCTGAGCTCTGAGACCCAAGGCTGAGGTGATAGTCACTAAGAACGCCACCTTCCACAACAAGTGGGACCACGAACACGTGACTAATGGCTCAAAGGGAGGCCCTGTGAGGCGGGAGAGCACTAGATTCAGGTCCCAGAGCAGGACCGGGGGTCTGGCATAGGGGAATGTCTGATCTAACCCTTTCAGAAACCGGGCCGTCATGTGATGTGAAAACACAGACAAGCCCTGCACTGGGGGATGGAAAACTGAAATGGCCACCAGGTGCACCCTGATGGAGGAGGGCGCCAGCCCGTGGGTCCTAAGGGAGAGGAAGTAATCGAGGACAAGTTGGATAGACGCGGAAGAGGGAGAGAAACCTCTCTCCCTCGCCCACCTAGAGAACCTGTACCACTTAGCCAGGTAGGTTTGACGCGTGGACGGCTTCCTACTCTCCAGCAGGACCCTTCTCACAACCTCAGAACACCTCCCTTCCTCATTTAACCATGGAGCAGCCACGCTGTCAGGTGGAGCGCAGCTAGGTTGGGATGGAGGAGACGACCTTCCTCCTGGGAGAGGAGGTCCAGGCGGAGCGGCAGCCTAAGGGGGGGGGGGGGGCGCCGCTAAGAGCTGCAGTAGGGTCCCGTACCAATGTTGACGGGCCCAATCCAGGGCTATGAGGATAACCCTCACCCTGTCTGACTTCTATAGGACCCTGCCTATTAGGAGGAAGGCGTAAAACAGGGGCCCTGACCATGGGATCAGGAATGCGTCCGATATCGCCCCATCGGCCTCTCCTGCCTTGGAGCAGAATCGTGGGCACAGTCGATTCTGGGTGGTGGCGAACAGGTCTACCTGGGGAGTGCCCCACTATAGGAAGATCCACCTGGCCACCTCCTTGTGCAGGGACCACTTGTGATGCTGAGAGAACACCCTGCTCAGGCGGTCCGCAAGCGTGTTGCTCTTGCCGGGCAGGTAAAAGGCCCACAGGAGTATGTCGTGGGCTATACAGAACTCCCACAGGAGCTGGGCTTCCTGGCATAAAGCCCAGGAACGCGTGCCCCCCTGCTTGTTGACATAATACATGGCAGTCGTGTTGTCTGTGAGGACTCTGACCACCTTCCCCTCTATGTGTTGGCAAAAGACAACACACGCAAGGCGCACGGCCCTGAGCTCCCTGACATTTATGTGCAGGGTCAGTTCCCCTGGTGACCACATAACCTGGGTCCTGAAGTCCCCCATGTAGGCTCCCCAGCCAAGGTCCGAGGCATCGGACACTAGATCTAGCGAGGGAGGGGGCTCTCGGAAGGGGATACCCCGGAGCATGTTGCTTGGGGGGGACCACCATT
Source organism: Trachemys scripta elegans (assembly GCF_013100865.1). Taxonomy (NCBI): domain Eukaryota; kingdom Metazoa; phylum Chordata; order Testudines; family Emydidae; genus Trachemys; species Trachemys scripta. The sequence continues at coordinate 42,478,459 of NC_048301.1, forward strand.
GGAGATCTGCCACCACCGTTGGCGGCACCATGACGACCTTGTCCAGGCCGTCCCTGGCCTGGGAGTAGCAGGCCAGCCAAAGCTGAAGGGGCCTCATCCGGAGCCTCGCATGCCGCACCACATCAGTGCATGGTGCCATGTGGCCTAGGATTTGAAGGCACACCCGAGCCATGGTTACCGGAAAGGTCATGACCGAGGCGATGAGAGCTTTGAGCGTCTCCAATCTGTCCCATGGGAGGGAGACCGTGGCCACCCGGGAATCTAACAGTGCCCCATAAAGCTTATGCGCTGAACTGGGATTAACGCGGATTTCTCCTCGTTCACCAGTAGGCCTAGATCTGTGCAGGTGTCCAGCAGGAAATTCATCTGCTGCTGCACCAGAGACCGAGACCGGCTGTTGAGCAGCCAGTCGTCGAGGTAGGGGAAGATCTGCAGCCCCTTTCCTCCTGAGGTGGGCCGCCACCACCGCCATACACTTTGTAAATATCCTGGGGGTAGTAAAGAGGCCAAAGGGGAGGACTGTAAACTGGAAGTGGTCCTGACCCACCAGGAAACGGAGGAAACGCCTGTGACCCTCGAAAATATGGATGTGGAAGTATGCATCCTGGAGGTCCAGTGCCGCAAACCAATCCCCCTGGTCTAGGGATGGGATAATAGAGGCCAGGGACACCATGCGGAATTTGCAATGCACCAGAAACTGGTTGAGATTCCGCAGGTCGAGGATGGGCCGAAGCCCGCCCTTTGCCTTCGGGATGAGGAAATACCTGGAGTAAAATCCCTTGCCCTGGAATTCCTGAGGTACCCTTTCCACAGCTCCCAGGGAGAGGAGACACTCTACCTCCTGGTGGAGGAGGAGGGTATGCTCCAGGCCCCCGGCCAGCTCCCGGGACGGGGGATGGTTGGGGGGGGGGGGGGGAGTTGAAACAAACTGCAACCTGTACCCTTGGGAGATGGTGCTGAGGACCCATTGGTCCGACATTATACGGGACCATTGCAGTCAGAAGGCCGATAAATGGTTGATAAAACACAACTTTATTAACTGGGGGTGGGGTACACTGGCAACTGGCACGGTGACCCCCCTCAACGAGTCAAAAACGCCGTTTCTCCGGCCTCTTGGCCTTTGAGGGCCCGGGCCTTGGGGCCGAACGGGATTGGCGTTGGAACCGACGCCTTTGGTCTCTCTGCCGCTTAGGCGGGGGTTCGTATCTGCCCTGAGCTGGAGGAGCAGAGGTTTGAGGCCTGGGCTTGTCCTTAGAAAGAGGCCCAGCATCTGCAGGGTGGTGCGGGAGTCCTTCATCCCATGCAGACAGGTATCTGTCTGGTCTGCAAATAATGCTTTGCCATCAAACGGCAGGTCCTGCATTATTGACTGGGACTCCACAGACAGCCCTGAGAGCCACGATGCCCGTCACATGGAGACCGTCAAAGCCATTGACCGAGCGGCTGTGTCTGCTGCGTCCGAAGCCGCCTGGAGAGCTGCTTTGGCCGCCGCCACCCCCTCTTTGACCAGAGCCCGGAACTCCTTCTGGTCCTTATCTTGAAGAAGGGGCTCGAACTTGGGGAGGGATCCCCAGAGATTAAACTCATAACAGCTCAGCAGTGCCTGGTGGTTGGCCACTCTGAGCTGGAAACTGGCAGACGAATAAATCTTTTTACCAAAGTTGTCAAGTCTCCGAGCGTCCTTGTCCTTTGGTGTTGGTGCGGGCTGGCCGTTCCGCTCACAGTGGTGGACCGACTCTACCACCAAAGAGTTCGGGGCCGGGTGGGCGTATAGGTACTTGTGACCCCTTGCGGGGACGAAATACTTCCTTTCGGCCTTCTTGGAAATGGGGCCAAGAGAGGCCGGGGTCTGCCAGAGGCTGGTGGTGATGTTGGCCACCCCCTGATGGAATGGGAGGGCCACCCGCCCCGGTACCGTGTCGGAGGGCTCCTCCATCTCCTCAGCCTGGAGCTCAAGATTTGCTGCCACCCTCCTAAGCAGCTCTTGGTGCGCCTTGAAGTCCTCTTGAGAAGAGGGAGGCGGTACCACAACTGAATCGCCCGGCGCTGAAGAGGTAGATGGTGCAGTGCCCTCAGCCACCAATGGCATCGTAGGCTCGACGTCCAGGTCGTGTCCCGGTGCCGGTTGTTCGGTGCCTGCAGCCCCATCCCGGTCCTGGGGAGGCGACGCAGGGTGGCCCTGAGAGGCTCCTGCCACGGAGCGAGGTCCCGGCTGTGAGGGTGCCTGAGGCCACGGTGCCCACTGGCACCATTGTCCTTGCCAGGGCACGGCCTGGAACTGGGACGCTTGGGGCGCAGGCAGAGCTGGCTGCTCCTGCGGTGCGGTGCGGCCCGGGGAGAGACGGATGAGCGCTGACGCCGAAGTCCTGGAGGAGCGCACGGTGCCGTAGGAACGACTGGAGCGGTCTCTGTTGTGATGGCTCCTGCCCCGAGACTTCAACCTGGATGAAGTCGAGAGGTAGATGTCCGAGGAGCTGTCTCTGGATTCTCTACGGCGCCTGTGGCCATGGCGCCTTCATGCCGGACTCTCGGGACGGACTCGGAGCACGGCCTCTGTGACTGCGGGCGCTAGAATAGGAGCACCGATGCTGACGGCGTCGGGACCTGTTCCTCTCGGACTGACTCAAGGAGGAACGGCGTCGCCTCTTGTCAGCTCTACGGTGCTGGAGACCGGAGGAGTGGGACTTGCTCGCAGAAGAGCCGGCACGCGGAGTTGATGTACGATGCGGGCCTCTGCTCGGCATCTCGACCCTGGAAGGTACCTCGACCTCCGATACCTCTGGGGAGGGCTGATGGGCGCTTTCCACGGGACCAGGAGCCCGACTGAGGTGGTGCTCCCGGCACCGGAAGGGCTAGGATATCACACATGGCCTGAGCTGCCTCTGGCGTCGAAGGCATGCGCACTTCACGTGAGGCTCGACCGGACTACTCCACTCAGCGCGAGTTGGAGGTCTCTGTCCTGACGGGGATTGTGGGCTGCCTAACTCGGGTCTGGCCTCACCCCTCTCCTCCTCTTGGCGCTGCTGAGTCTTCCCTTGCTTCTTACTGGGAGAGCGGTGCTGAGTCGACGACAGTGCCTCACTGCACACCAAAGACGTGGTGCCGGGCGCGGAGTCGGGTTGACGCGCCGGTGCCAGTGCCGACTCCATTAGCAAAGCACGGGGTTGGCTCTCACGCTCCCGCTTCGTCCGAGGCTTGAAGGAGCGGCAAATCTTACAACGCTCACTAATCTGAGCCTCGCCCAGACAGCGAAGACACCGACAGTGTGACTCGCTTCTGGGCATAGAATTGCGACAAGAGTCGCACAATTTGAAGCCTAGGCCACGGGGCATACCCCGAGCCAGGCACTAACGAAGAAAAGTTCAGCAAAGAAGCAAAGCAGTTCAGTGAACAAGATACCACTAAAGCTATAAACGCTGCAGCCAAGACTGGAGTAAGTTCCGACTACCTTCACTGGCGGCAAGAAGGAACTGAGGGTGGGGGGAGCACACAGCCCCCTTTATGGCACAATATATCAGTGCCACTCCAGGGGTCGCAGCGATGCTCTCCCACTACAGATACTGCTAAAGGAAAAACTTCCGGAACCAGTGCCTGTGGCGAGAACGCACACCTATAGTGGAATACACATGAGCAATCACTCGAAGAACCACCACTTTTTCTTCTTCAAGTGCTTGCCCATGTCCATTCCATGTTAGGTGACTCATGAGCAGTACCCCAAGGAGGTGGGCTCAAAGTTCATGGGCATACAGACTGCAACACTACCCTTTTAAAGCAGCGTTGGCTCGGGCCCTTTGGGTGATGGTGTACTGGGACATGAAAGTATGCACCAGTGACCAGGTCACGGCTCTACAGATGTCCTGGATTGGGACCTGCACTAGGAACTCAGCTGACGAAGCTTGGGCTCTTGTGGAATAAGTGGTTAAAATGGCCGGAGAGGGGATGTTCACCTGGTTGTAGCAAGCTTGAATACAGACTGTTATCCGGTACAATTTCCTTTGAGATGACACAGGTAGCCCTCTCATCCTTTCCGTTATTGTTACGAAGAGTTGCATGGATTTGCAGAAGGGTTTAGTCCTCACAATATACAGGGTGAGGGCCCGTCTAACGAATGAAGCCGTCATTCCTTAAAGTTCTTGTGAGGTTTCCAGAAGAAAACTGGTAGGAAAATGACCTGGTTGTTATGGGATTGTGACGCCACCTTTGGCAGGAAGGCTGGATGGGGACGCAGTTGCAGGGCCAGCCTTAGGGAAAATGGCACCCTGGGTGAACTTGCATTTTGGTGCCCCCCCATTGCCCCAGCCCCCCTGGGCTCCCACCCTCCCTTCACCCCTACACTGTGCCCCCTTCGCTCCTAATCCCTGCACTCCCCTCCTGTGCCTCCTACTCCTGCACCCCCTTCACCTCCCTCCTGTGCCCCAACTCCTGCACTGTGCCCTCTTCACCCCAATCCGTACTCCCCTCCTGTGGCCTGATCGCTGCACCCCCTTCATCTCCCCCAACCTGCACCAATCCCTGCACTGTGCCCTTTTCACCCCAACCCCTGCCCCTCCCTCCTACACCCCATCCCCTGCACTGTGCCCTCTTCACCACAACCCATGCCCCCCTCCTGTGTCCGTAACCTCTGCATTCCCCTCCTGCACCCACATGGGAAAACTGCCCTGGATGCAATGATGGAACAGCTGGCATTGCTGCTCGCTCCCCCACTGGACTGCTGCTTCTCTGCCCCGCACACCGCTAGGGAGCTGTGAGTGGGGGGAGCGAGGTCAGGGCTCCCTGCATCCAGGTCACTTTTGCTGCCTGGGCTGCATAAGGGGAAGGCAGAGAGCAGCAACTGCTGATGCTTGCCTCACAGCACAGTTCAAGTTGGGAAAGTGACCTGGACGCAGGAAGCCCTGGTGTATGTTGGGAGGTCTGTGTGACAGTGTGTGTGCGCCTGAGTGTATAAGCACACTGTCTCTTTAAGAAAGCACTCAGGGTCAGGTGCCTGAAAGCTTGTTCAGGCACAAGCAGCTGCTGCTGGACCCAGAGAGGCAGCAGCACACACAGATTCCCCTTCCCCGCACCCACACAGCAGACAGGATGCTCCCTGTCCAGAGTGGCCAGGGGCTTCGGGGAGGAAGGGTGGTGGTGCTGGGGAAGGAGGAAACAGGAGCAGCAGCGGCTGCACACGGCAGTGGAGCAGGGAGGAGGAGCGGCACCCCTGCTCCGGAGAAGTCCCTGGCCTCGGCTCTTTATCCAACTGCCCCCCTGCAGTTTGGGTCCCTCCCCCCTCTTCCAGATGCTACTGCTTCACCTGTGTGCCTCTGCCAGCCCAGCTAGCTCTCAGCAGGTCAGGTAGGAATCAGGCAAACCCTACGCACGGCGCCCCCTTTGGCGGGCTGCAGCCCATACTGCTCACCCGCAGGGCTGGCCCTGCTCAAATGAACCTTGTCCTTGAAGAATACCGTGTGGGGGGGTTCTGATATAAGGGCCTTGATTTCAAATACCCTTCTGGCTGAGGCAAGCGCCACCAGAAAGGCGAGGTTCCAGGAGAGAAGTAGCAGGGAGCATAATGCTAACAGCTCGAAGGGGACCCCGTGAGCTTCGAAAGAACCAGGCTCAAGTCCCATGGGGCAACAGGCTTGTGAAATTGAGGACAGAGTCTTTCCAACCCCTTAAAAAACCTGACTATTATATTGTGGCTTGGGTCGAGTCGAGCACTCTATTCTCTGAACTAGAACAAGAGTTGATTACTGCTCATTTATCAGCAGGCCCTGCACTCTGAAGGTGGCTCGAACCATGCTGTTCTGTACTTGAGCCTGCAACCGACCTTTGATCAGCCAGTCGTCGAGGTACGGGTAGATTTGTATGCCTCGCCGCCTGAGGAAGGCGCCATATACTTGCCGTGTGCCTCGCCACCTGCTACGACTGCCATATACTTTGTGGAAACCCGTAAGACCACTGCTAGGCCAAGGGGGAGGGCAGTGAATTGGTTGTGATGCTAACCCACCATAAGCCTGAGAAAAAATGTAAAAATATGCATTAAGTTGAGGGCAGCGTACTAGTCTCCTGGATCCCAGGAATGGAATGATGGAGGCAGGGAGACCATGCGGAACCACAGTTTCTTGAGATATCTGTTGAGGCAACACAGGTCCAAGGTGGGGCGAAGGCCCCCTTTGGGATTAGGAAATACCTAGGAGTAGAACCCTTACCCTCCCAACGGTCAGATGTTATGAACGACTATGCCAGGCTGAAGAGCAACAGACGGTCCAAAAATAAGGGATGGGGGGGGGAACCTGACTTAACACGATGACTGGTACAGCACCTTTGGGCACACCTTCAAAAGGCCTGCTTGGGCCCGCTGGAGTATCTCTGAGACCCCGACTGGGAAGCTCAGGTGGACAGGAGTGGCTGATGCTGTTTTTAACCCCTTTCTTTCCTTTTGTAGGGCTCCTGTCTTGGAGGTGCTGAGAACCAAAGAGGCTGTTGTGGCCTGAAGTGCTTCCTGGATGCTGATGGAGCGTAAAGGCCCAAAGACTGTAGAATGGCCCTGGAGTCCTTCAGGCCATGAAGTCTCGAGTTAGTCTGGTCTGAGAAAAGAGAAGCCTTCAAAGGGGAGGTCCTGGATGGACTGTTGACCCTCGTGTGGGAGGTTGGAGGACAGTAGCCAAGAGCAAAACCTCATGGCAACTGCTGAGGCTATTGTTCTGGTTGCTGAGTCGGCAACATCCAGAGCCACCTGGAGAGAGGTCCTGGCCACATTCTTACCTTCCTCCAAGAAGGCAGCGAACTCCTGCCTCGAATCTTGGGGCAAGGAGCCTTTGAATTTAGACAGGGAGTCCCACAAATTAAAATCATATCTCTCTAGCAAAATCTGCTGGTTGGAGATATGTAGTTGAAGGCTACCCATTGAAAATATCTTTTGTCCAGTCTCTTAGTGATCTTTTGTTCTGGGGTAGCGCTTGTCTGGCCTTGTCTGTCCCTTTTGTTTGCTGAAGATACTACCAGGAACCCCAGGGAAGTGTGCAAATACAGGCATTCAAACTTGCTTGCTGGCACATAATACTTTGCTGCCCTCTTTGAGGTAGGGAGCAGAGACGAAGGAGTTTGCCACAGGGCCTTATCTGGTGCCATCATTGCCTCATTGATGGGCAGGGTTATTTTGGATGGAGCTGCTGCAGCCAGGACATCCATATGGCTGTGCAATGTCTCTTTGAGTTCCTCAATTTCCAGGCCCAGGTTTGCTGCAACCCTCTTCAGAAGGTCCTGCTGGGCCCTAAAATTTTCCTGCAGGTACTTGGACCCCCAATAGCCTCGGGGGGGGTGGGAGGGGGGGGAGAGGAGGCGGCTTGCACTGGAAGATGGGCTCCTTCCTCTTCCACAATTACATCCACTGGAGCCAACTCCTGGACGTCGGTACTGGGGTCGGGGTTCGATGCTGAGCAGGAAGGAGCGGTGGCCCATCTCTCAGAAACCACGGAATAGGAGCAGTGGAAGGAAGGACCCAATACCGGGGGAAAACCCCAAGGGTTCCAATAAGGCCACTGCATCAGCCAGTGACCTGCTGCCCAGGAGCCAGCTGGGGGACCTGTACCAAACCTGTGGTACATAAACTGGGTATCGGTGGTGGGCCTTCGGTGGCACATTCCGAAGAGGAGTCTTCTCTCAGCAACCACAGTGGGGCGATACCCGTTTCCGCATCCATACAGTGCCAGGGTTCTGGGGACCAGTGATGTATTAGAGATCAGGTGAGGTTTGCCCCAAGAGGGTGCAGGGGGACCTGGTGCCAAGAAGGTGCATGATGTTCCCTGCTTCCAGATGCCACAGCTGGTGGGTGCCCCATTGGTGTTGGCAGGCCCGGTAGAGAGAGAAGGTCCCTAGCTGCCTGGTAAGTCTCTGCGGTCGATTGTACTGTCAGATTGCTGGAACTGCGGTGGCTTCCCAGAGTCAGTGGAGGATCCCACACCAGACTCAATGATCTGGGAGGAGTCGACGGTGCCGACATGGGTCCAAGAGCAGACGTGGCCCGGCACGAGTCTCACTATACTGCCTTCTCCCCGCTTGTCTGCTTTTGGCACCAGTGAGCCCTCCCTCAGTGCACTGCTGCTGCTTCTACTTCTTCCTTGACACTAAAGATGGTGAATGGTACCGAGGGAGCACTTGGTACTGACAGCGAAGAACTTGGTGCCGAATTGGAGTGGCTCAGCTCTGAGACTGGTCTGAAGGTGGCTCTCATAAGGATAGTCTTCAGCCTGATTTCCGTGTCTTTCTTTGTGCGGGGCCTGAAGTCCCGACAGATCTGACACTTGTCCCTCATGTGAGTTTCACCCAGGCACTTTAAGCAGCTGGAGTGCAGGTCACTCATGAGCATAGGCTTGTCACAGGAGGCACAAGGCTTGAAGCCTGGGGACCGTGGCATGCCTGGCCCCTGGGGTGCAGAAGTCCCTCTATGATAGGAACTATCTATATACACTAAAATAACTACAAAAGTAGAAGAAGCACAAAAACCTCTAGGAAGAAGCCTTGCTGAAGCAAGAAGGGTTGTTCCAGCAATCATCATGGGTGGCAAGAAGGAACTGAGAGGGTGCGTGGCTGGTGGCGCCCCTTATATTGGTGCATAAGAGCGCAGCGCTAGAGGGTGCTAGAGCTGGCCCAACAGATACCACTGCAGAGAAAAATCTCTGGCAATGGTACACGCAGCACGCATGTGCACCTAACATGGAATGGACCTGAGCAAGCACTTGAAGAACCCAGTAAACATTTTCTGTCTCTAATTACAGATTCTATGACTAAGACAACTGGGTGTAGCAAGACAGATATACTCACCTTTGTAGCAATATAACACACATGTAAGGCCACGGGAGGAGTGGTTTAACTCCAAGAGGTGTGCATATTTATCATGTTCCCACAACTTGTGCTATGAAACTACACTAAATAGAGCGACTGTAATTGTTTATTAAATAAACATATTAAGCAAATCAATTAGAGGTACAAAAAATAATGCTTATGAATCAAGAGTCTTAAAAATACAGTACTCTCTTGCCTTGGGTGAATGCGACGCCTTTCAACCCATTCATTTTTACAAATGTCATTGACTGCTGCTCTGATTTAGGCCCAGCAGCATGGCATCTGCATCTTGTCAGCTTTGGCTGTAGGTGACCAAAGAAGTTTGCTGAATTTATTTACTCCTTTGTGGTTCTGGCAGTGGTTGCACCTCAAGGGAATGATAGCAACATTTCAAAGTTAACAAAGAATTTTAGGTGGACTGTTTATACGAAAATGTAAATTGTAACAGTTGTGTGCCCTGCAAGCTGTTGGATACTACTGCTGTGGTAAAAGCAAGAGGGTAGTCACCACGACCTGCTTTTAGAGATCAGATATTACCTGTTTCAATTAATTTTTTGTTGAGTCCATGTCAAACTGACCATGTATTTCCAACTACTGAACTTAAAATGAGCTTCCAGTCATAATTGTACCAGCTACCGCTGGCCAGAGTGGACAGTGCATAACTTTTAAAATGCAATAGTTTTAGAAGGACTGCAAGTGACCTAGTTGTAAGATTGGCATGCCCTGTTCTCCACAACGGACAAGCAGTCAAGTTACCTAAGGTAGCATCTGGAAATAGGAAACATTATCTCAATGAACAACAGTCCTTTCACTGAGGGCCTGTGTGTTGATGACATTGGATCCTACTTCTGCAAAACCCCAGCCAAAGCAGGAGTGTTGATCTGGTGAAAAATATTCTATTTCAGAAACTTTATGGAGCTCTAACTATTAATGGAAAATAAAGTACAACATTATTACTCTTACCTATATGCCAGCACTTAACTGGAAGCGCCTCTGTTAACACTTGGTTCCAGGATTCCTATCAGAATAGTTTGTGTTAATATTTTCTGTATCAGCTAAGCTGTCGGGATGTTGGCTGCCAATGCTTCCCATGCTGAATGGGCAAATGGATCAGGAAACAGTACAAGGTCCTTGTAGTTACTGTGCTGATGAGCAAGGTACTTGTGCCTCATTCTTTAGTAAGAGTCCATTCCCCACAAGAAAAAATAATCCTCCGAATGGCATATCACAAGCAGCTACTGTGGAGAAGATTGTGATGTCACAGGTAAGAATTAGAATGAGTAGAAGCAGCAGCAGCCAAGCTCTGAAGAAACCTGTTTTTATGCAAGAGTCTCCTGGTAATACATGATTGAAGCAAACAGCAGGATTCTCTTTTCTGAGTTTTCCATGACATCTTGCCAGCTCTTTCCCATAAATAGGGCTCTACAATTTGGTCAGAAGGACAGCATCTCACTCTCTTCCACAGCCAAAGAGCAGGAACTCAGGAATGTCCCAAACATAGTTTAAATGGTCTTTCTGCACCAACTCTTTCATACTTATAGCAGGTAAGGGGATTTATAAACATGGTAGTCCATGGAGCTGCACAGCTCAACAACCATTTCTCCACCCTCCCATTACAAAGACAGTTATTAGGCAAAGACAAGTTTTGGTTTTACTGTGGTGTGAAATGCAACTGCCAAGATCTGTTTCACTATGAATAATGGAGAATACAGACATCTCAAAGGACCTGAGGGCTCTGTGAAGTGAGACAGAAGGATATTTCTCATCATAAGACTTTACCTCTGATAAAAGCATTGCTTGTGCCATCAGATAATCACAGCCAACCACCAGCTACAAAGCAGTAACTATGAGGCAGTCAGTGCCTTTGAAGACCCATGGAAGCTAGCTGCACTGGAGGCCCCTCCTGGTCCTGGAGCAATTGCCTTTGCCAGCTAATGGTGCTGGGGCTTGTGCGTTAAGCATTCCATTAGGTGCAGAACACTGCCACCCACTGGGTGTCTAATGTCACTGAAGATCCACTGTAAAACCACTACCCTTGAAGCAGTCCCCACTAGGTGGGCCAATGCTCCAAGGATCACTTGGCTAGCAGTGTGGCAGCTCAGCACACTGAAGTGGGTTTTGTTTATAGCCTTTCTGGTATATTTGGTGTCAATTCAACCCTGCCTTTATACTCAATGTACTGTTGAATGACCTTGTTTGCAGTGTTTTTTCACCAGGCTTGCCACCCCAAACTAACCTCTGGGATAAGAGGTCAGAGCCCTGAACACATGTGGGCAGAGAGCTGAAGATATTAAGGAATTTTCTATGAGTCACAATATAATTACCTAGTATTAAAAGGATGGGAACAAATGCAGGTATTACAGCCTGATTTTGCTTTTCACACAGAAATCCACTTAAGTAAATGGAGTTACACCAGGGTAAGAATGATGTGAAAGCAGAATGAGGCCCCACATAGAAAAGAATTGCATGCAACTGCCCTATGCAATTGGAACACAAAGTAGCAGTTTAGACAAGAACTGAGCAAATAATGGATTCTTCAGTTTGAAGACAACCCAAAAAATCCAGTCTGATTTGAACCAATATAATTTTTTTTTCAAAATCTGTCAAATCAAAAAACTAAAAAAACTTTTTCAATCGACTAAAATGTTCTGGGTTGATTCTAAACAAACTTAAGTTTTTTGTTTTGATTCAGCTATTTGAGTGTTTTTCATCCTTTGTTGTGTTTTTTTTTTAAACAAAATTGCCCAAATTCGAATTCAAAATGCTGCTCCAAAATGAAAAGTCATAATGAAATATTTCAAAATTATAAAGTAAAAACATTTTGACTTCCCCATAGCCAAATCTATTTGTCCAATTCTACCCAAATTCACAAAGTTTAAGAGAACTGAAAAATACATTTTTTAATAAAAAAAATCTATTAGTCAAAAAAATTCACCCAGCCTTACTGAGGATCTGTACAGAGCTCATGTGCAGAAAACTTTATGGTGGCTTTCTCAGACTCTCTCTGTCATCTCCCCACCACAGGTTTAACAAACCTAGGTGTACAGAGGATCCCCTACTTTGTGATAAGATCCCAGTTCTGTACTACTGGGATTTAGAGAACAGGTACGTTATCAACCCAGATGCCCAATCACAATGTGGCTTTGAACGATAAATGGCCCCAACTAGACAAACACACCACAGTGAGCATTAACATTAAAAGCATACTGACATTTGTGGCTTTAAGTCACAGCATCCTCTATCCCACGTGGAACATGCAGACGGGAACGACAGCTTCAATGAAGATCAGAACTTTTAGGTACAACACAACACACAGATGCAACTTAAGATTGGTCTGTGGGAAGCATCACTGAAGACACTTATCCTTGTGACCTCTCCTCCACGAGTGCAAGGCATGTCTGCTTTCTGTTAAAACACCATGAGGGGCAATGCAGGAATGAGTCCCTTTGTGTGATTCAAGGCCTGATAAATCACAAAGTGATTGCTGCTGGAGAAGGGGAAGGTAATTCTCTAAATAAACCAGGCTCAAAGGCAGCATGTCAATAAGCACAGACAGTAGTAAAAAGATTGCGCAGCTACGGATCAAAAGATAAACCTGGGTTTCTCTCAGCATAGGCTAACTGCAAATGTGCATTTTTCCTCCGTGAGAGACCAATGACAAATGGCATTTTAAATATTCACCCATTTTTAAAACGCACATCCTTATCTCAATTAAGTAACATTATGATCAGCAGAAATGTAACCGGACCCAGCATAGTAAAATCCAATTCTTACTCTTTGAGAGAGAGCCATTCATGGTGCTGCCATTTCTCATGTCCATCTTAACATTTCCCATTCTTCATTTTGCTGCTAGTTAGTGGACATCTTACTGAAATTACCTGTGCTGTGGAAGGTGGAGACCAGGTACATATTTGTAAATATAGTAAGCCTTTTGTGACCAACAACTTTAACTAAATTTAATGCAGTTCTAGCCCATCCCAGTATATTTAGGAGATTTTTTGTTTTCTGAGCAGAATTAGTACATCAAGTTTAGGGAACAACAAATCCAATAATACTGAAAAGTGCTACTTACACATTACAGAAGGTCAACTAATTTAGTGCACGATGTTCCTCTAATTCTTTGACTCGCCTGCAGGCAGCCCACCTATGCTCTACCATATTGAACCCAATGCTCTGCATGTCCATACAATTTAATATTGTAATGACTGAGGAAAATCAAAGCATGGAATGAAACAGGAAAAACATAGTTGAAAGATCTGGATGCCAGATGAAGAGTCCCTAACCATACTGGATCCAGCTGGAGAACTGAGCATAAAGACAACTGATTTCACCACCACATTTTCATTTGTTGAATTTTACATAACATACATAATTGATGAACATGGAAAGGGAAGCATCAACTCATATACCACAACAGTGTGTTTATGTTTTGTGCTACACCAGGCATCAGAAAGAATGTCAAGACAGATTCTAATTTTTGTAAAGAAAAAAGTACTTTCTCTCTCTCTCTCGTAAGTCTAGGCTGATGAGTAGGTCCCAACCTCGCTAGGAGGTTTCCTCACAGCCCTGAAGCTGGTGCACAGTGAGACAGAAAGAAGAGGGTAAAGGAAATACTGCAGAATACTTGAAAAGGAGAAGTCACGCACATTGCAAAAAGGTCGGAAACTGCACATAAAGTTCTTTTCCTTAGGCTTAGCTGTCAGGATAAAGGCTGACTTCAACCTCTGTTAGTGCAGAGAACGTGGCACCCAGAATAAATAATAAAGCCAAGTCTCAGGTAGAAAAGACTCAACACCATACAAACAAGAGGTTTCAAATAGACTGTTGGCAGAACTGATGCAGAAAGAATTTTCTCTGTACAAATAACATTCAGCATCAAGTCCTCTATAGAACAAAAACCCAACTTGTGCAAGCATTTTACTTTAGTTCTTGTGCAAGTGTAATCCCATCAGCTCTGCAACACTTGCTGGCTCCACATTAGTTATGCTGATTTATTAAGTCTCCTTTCTCTGTGATAGCTGAGGACATAGGTTGTCCTCAATAAAATCACCGCTTGCCATCTTCTCCTCTTGCATAACTTATCACCAAAAGGGTCAGACTCCATGGGGAAGTGCCTGGGTGAAGAGGTGGGTCTTGGAAAATACCCTAAAGGAGGCAAGACTCAGTGTGGCCTGAAGGAGACAATCTCTAACAAAAGATTACTCAACCACCTTGGGCCCTCCATCAAGGATGTTCTATCCCAAACTCTGTAATCATAACTGGGACTAACAGCAGAAGTGTCCTAGCTGAAAACAGCTGCCCTTCTTTGTCATGCAGCGAGAGACAAGTTCCTGAGATAGACAGATCCCAGTACAATTACAGCTTTGTAAATGACATCAGGATCTTGAATTGGATTCAGAGTGCAATAAGCAACGAAAGTAGAGTGCAAAGCAGTGGCGTAATATGCTCAATACTTTCTTGCTTAGCAAGGTGGCCCACTGTGTGTTGCACCAGCCTTAATTTCTGGGTGGCCTTCATGATCAACCCCAAGTATAGCTTTGTGTAACAGGTCTAACCAGGAGGCAACAAAAGCATGGATCCCCATGGCTATGGTCCTCATCCAATAAAAAATGGGTCCAATCTTCTGGCCAGCATTAGAGGGTAAAAGATGATTTTGACCACTGCTGTCTGGTATTCCAAGAGCAGACATGAATCTAGCAGAACCCAAGGCTGCACACCATCGACAATTGGGAGATGGAGTGGGCTGATATTCTCGGCTGAAAATGGTCATAGTTTCTCGAAGTTTTCCCTTTGCCAACCTCTATCACCTGTATTTTGGCCATATGGAGCTAGCTTCTTTTCATTCATATCCTTGTTATGTACAGAGGCATATCATCAACAAATAGGAAATGCAGAACTGGGTGTTGTCATTATACCGTTGGCATTGTAGCCTATACAGTATCTCCCTTGACAGCCTCACAAACTTGCTGAATAAGAGGTGACAGGATGTTTCTCTGTAGCGCTATCGAAGAATGGCTGCTGCAATGAGTCCAAATCTGACTTAGTACAGTATATAGATCTGCAAGTGAGAACAAGGAAACCTCTATTCTATGTTCACTTGAGGACTTCTCCTTTCCCCACACCAGCCAGTTCCCAGAGGGGAAGAGACTTACAAACACATTATATTCCTATAAAAGGAATATTTAGATTGTAAACTCTTTGGGGGCAGGGTCTTTGCATTCATGTGTGTCTATATAGTGAATGCCATACTGTTCGCACTTTACAAACAGTGAATAAAAATGCTTGTATGTATTTGCACTATACCTATTCTGACAGTCCATGCCTTTGCCTCAACTCTGAGAAGTTGTTTTTTGTGGGAGATCTCAGGTCTGATCCTGGAAGACACTAAACACTCCATTTTCCATTGACTTCAATGGAAGTTGAGCATACAACACCCTCCAGGATCAGGCCCCAGTTAGGTATACATCACAAGATTCCCTAATTGGGATAGAGCCTTTCTCCTCCACAAACTCTGGAGAATTAGCTTTTCCTGTCGCAGAGTCACACTTCCTCTAATAATGGCATCAGCAAAAACTTCCTGGATAAAATGCTCTACATTCTTACTGTTTTACAGCATCCATCTCACTAACAGCCATTTACTATTTCCATTGTGTCCATCTTATCATCCTTCTCCCAGCAGCATTTGCGTGGAGCTGGCCATTAGAGCAGGAGGCCAGACAGGCTCTCTTATGCCTTAGGCAAAAAAGTCAGTGGTTGAGCACTTTCCTTACCCTGGTGGGCAAAGGAAGAAAGCTCCAGATGTTACCCTCTGACACTATAAGCAGCAAAAATGAAAAAGTAAAGAAAATCTCTCCAGCTGAATCTTGTAGAATATTCTTCATGCAATGGCAACTGCTAAATCACCCACTGTTCCTGTCCAGTTTCATCTCAGAAGGTTAGCAGAGCAAGATGTTACCTGTCTGTCTTATCAAACACACGATAGGACAAACTAATTCCTACACATAATTGCCTAATAGAATATCATTCTTATCTCCAACTGGAGGATTTCCAATGTCTTTTATTAGAATACTTATGCATTATACCTGAAAATCATGCTTTCCAAGATGAGGCAGAGCCAGAGAGCCAGCGAAGAATTCATCAGAAGAAATTGTTTCTTGCTGAGGAACTGGAAATCCAAAATCAGCAGCTGCCACTAAAGTTAAATCACTAAGTTAAATTAAACTCTCCACTAGAGGTCAATAATAGCAGAGCTTATATTAGCAGAATGTAAAGACCACTTAATTTAGATGGGTAAGCTCTTTGGGGAAAACATTATGACTTCTTGTATGTTTGCGCAAACGACCTCCAATATTATTGTATGTACTTGGTTTGGCAAAATGGAATTAAAATATTTGTTTAAAACATAGTTTAAAATATTATGCTTAGGATCCCAAGTCACTATCACAATGTATAGATTTAAAAGCAAAATATTTGAAAGTCATTTCCTGCTTTAACTACCTGTTAAGACTTACACTCAAGAGTTCTGCACTTCACATTCTACAAGTGATGAAGTCATTAACACCCTGAAGCAGGGTAAGAAAAGCAGCTTTGTGTCCCATTTGTACGTTAAGGTCAACTCTTGGGAGAAGAAACAGAATACCAGGTCTAGGCTGAAAAGAGCTTCTCAGTTCATCATTTACATTTTTTTTCTTCTTTGCAATGTTCTGTTAATGACCATGGCTCTTAAACAGTTTTTAGTTTTTAAAAAACACTCTCAGATCACCTTTAACATCTGATTTCATGGATTGTTTTTTATATAAATGTGGCCCAACTGCACACTAAACTGTAGGTGAAACTAGTTGGGTCTAACACAACTGCCAGAATAGGAATGGTTTGGAGTTTCCTAAGAAAAAATATGCAGCCAGTCAGTGCAATTGATGCCTTACTAACTGAAGATGCCTGTAAATCAGAGCCAAACCAGACAAATTCCAGCTTAGATAATTATGGTCAGCCTAACTGGCTTCCTGTTTTTTCATTTGGATAAGTAGTTCTTCACTTCTCCTCCTAAAACTCTGTCAAGGAGCGCTGCTGTTGTATTTCCACTCCAGAGATTGGTATTTCAATGGTGGGTGAAATGATAGGGTGACAATATTTCATTCTACAGGTATTACCTCTACAACAAATATAACTAGATATTATGTAGTGGTTAGATGTGGAAAAACACCCCAAGGTGACCTTAAAATATTGTTCAAGTTAGACAGGTATCTGTTCACACACTCCCTTATCCAGGTCACTCCAAGGGTGTTATGAAACAGTCTTTGCCCTCCTTTTACACAAATGTAAAGAATATGGATAAACAGTTTGAATGGTCTTCTATAAGCAACTCCCTACAGAAAGATCTGCTCCAAAAAAGATGTTCTTCCAGCATTTCAGGTTTCCACAAATCAGAAGAATGTACGAAATGATGAAAACTTATCTTTGTGTAACTTCTTTCCAGTCAGCTTCTAGCTTATCCTTATGCAATTCTCAATCAGAATGATTTAAAGGTCCAATAAGCCCTTTTGCCTGGAAAGCTAGTACCCATGAGGCAAATATGGATCATTTCAATACACTTGGTTGCTCTTTCATTTTTAGTTGAGCATACAGTACTGACTTTTTTGTTTGGAAATAGTACATATGCTTACCTGGTCTGTGTAGGTTTCAGCATAACCACAAACTGGAGAACATATTCTTTTTCCAAACAATGCAAGTCAGCTATAAAGTGATGAACTACCTCAGTGAAATGTGACTGCACTAGATGTAGCACCAATCACTCAAACTGGAAAAAAACATCTTAGACTGAATTTTGGTCCCAGGAATATTGAAGAAAAGGAGAATGTGAGACACCTGTGTATCTATTTGGTAGAACAGCATTGCCACTTCTCATAATGTATCCAACCCTGTATATTGAGTATTTCAGCCTCAGGCTATAGGTCCAGGACATTTCACCAGATTTAGAAGCTCTGAAGGGTGCATCTTGATCAGAAATCTTCAAAATTCATCAATATGTTCAACAAAAGCCTCAAATGCTCCAATTCAGCATCTGTAAGAACTGGCAAATGGGAAAAAAACCCAGTTACTTACCTTTTGTAACTATTGTTCTTTGAGATGTGTTGCTCCTGTCCATTCCATTACCCGCCCTCCTACCCCTCTGTCGGAGTTACCAACAAGAAGGAACTGAGAGGGCGTAGGGTTGTGGTGCCTACCATACCGCTGCATGAGCATGGCAGTCAAGACAGTGCCGCAGCCAACCCTAAGGATACCGCTAAGGCAGAAATCTCCGACAACTGTGCACATGGGCACGCACACACCTAGAATGGAATGGAATGGACATGAGCAACACATCTCGAAGAACAATAGTTACAAAAGGTAAGTAACAGTTTTTTCTTCTTCGAGTGCTTGCTCATGTCAACTCTAGGTGACTCAAGCAGTATCCTTGGAGGTGGGCTTGGAGTTCAGTTTGGAGGCTTGTAGTACTGCCCTACTGAAGCTGGCATCGTCCTGGGCCTCCTGGGTCAGCGCGTAGTGGAACATGAACGTACGGATGGATGACCAGATGGCTGCCCTGCAGATGTTATGAATAGGCACTTAGGCCAGAAAGGCTGCCAAAGAGGCCTGCGCCCTGGTCACGTGGGCGGTCACAATCGCTGGGGCTGGAACCTTCCCCTGATCGCACAGTAGTGAATGCAAGCAGTGATCCACGAAGAAATTCTTTGCGCAGACACTGGGCAGCCTTTCATTCTGTTGGCCACTGCGACAAACAATTGCCTCGACTTGCGGAATGGCTTGGTCCTCTCAAAGTAGAAGGCTAATGCCCTCCTGACGTCTAGGGAATGTAGCCTAACTCCTCCTCCGACTTATGCAGCTTTGGGAAAAACACAGGTAAGAAAATGCCCTGGCTCGTATGAAATTGGGAGACCACTTTGGGCAGGAAGGCTGGGTGTGGTCTTAGTTTGACCTTGTCCTGGTAGAAGACCATATAGGGTGGTTCTGAGGTGAGCACCCTAATCTCTGAGACCCGGCAGGCAGATGTCACTACTATCAGGGACGCCATATTCCAGGACAGGCAGAGGAGAGAGCAGAAAGCCACAGGTTTGAAGTGGGGACCCGTGAGCTGCGACAGCATCAGATTCAGGTCCCACAGGGGGATGGGGTCCCTGATGTGCGGGTAGAGGTGCTCGAGGCCCTTGAAGAACCTGACCGTCATGTACTGGGTGAAAACCGACCAAACCATGAGCGGCGCATGGAAGGCCAAGATGGCTGCCAAGTGGACCCGGATAGATGAAAGGCACAGGCTTTGGAGTTTGAGATGCAGAAGGTAGTCCAGGATCAACTGCATCGAGGCTCACTCGGGCTGCCTGCCTTTATCCTAGGTCCAGCAGGCAAACCGCTTCCATTTGGCCAGGTAGGTCATGTCGAACACCCAACGGTTCGAGGTGATACAGGACCAGGCTGACCGGAAAGGGTGGAGGCAGCTGAGGAAAGAGAGGGATGGATCCAGCATATTGACTGGGGCATCATCTTAGGGCACACCCTTAAAATGACTTTCTGGCCTCCCTGGTTTCTGGGAGGGTCAGATTGTGCAGCCGAGTAGGAAGATGAAGGATATTTCCGTTTAGGCCCCTTGTCCTTGTCTTTCCTCCTTTAGGAACCTGATCTGGGAGTTCCCTGGGACCTAGAGTGCAGAGGAGGAGGAGATGGAGGGAAAAACAGCTTTCTGGCTTGCTGAGGGGTGTGAAGGCCCAAGGAGCGGAGGGTGGCTCAAGAGTCTTTAATGCCGTGTAGCCTCACGTCTGTGAGCTCGGAGAAGAGCCCCGTCTCCTCAAACAGGAGATCCTGGATAGTGGCCTGCATCTCTTGCGACTACCCAGAGGACTGCAACCATGAGCTGCGTCTCATGGCCACCGCAGATGTGACCACCCTGGCCACCAAGTCAATAGCGTCCCAGGCCATCTGAAGGACTCCCCGGCCACTGCCATGCCTTCGTCCACCAGCGCAGTAAACTCCTGGGCATGATCCTGTGGGAGGATCTCCTTGAACTTATAATTTTAACCTGTGGGACTCGTTGAATATCTGCTCAACAGTGCCTGGTGATTCGACACCCTAAACTGAAGACTGGCTGTTGAATAAACCTTTCTGCCAAATAAATCAAGTCTTTTGGCATCCTTATTTTTGGGGGTGTCACTAACGTGGTCCTGTCTGTCCCTTTCGTTCACCGCAGACACAACCAGGGATGTCAGGGAGAGCATGTACAGGTATTCAAAACCTTTCGCAGGGACATATTTCTTTTCCGCTTGCTTGGAGGTTGGCAGAATAGAAGAGGGGATTTGCCACGGTGTCTTGGCAATCTTGAGGACCCCTGGGTGAACAGGCAACATCAGCCAGGCAGGGGTGGTAGCCGAAATAAAGTTGAAGAGGTCGTTGGCCTCCTCCATGACCTCTTCTATTGGTAAGTTCAGGTTCTCAGCCACCCTTCTAAGGAGGGCTTGGTGCTCCTTAATGTCGTCCAGGGACTGCTTGTATGTGACGGCCCGGCCACCACCTCGTCCAGGGATGACTACTATGATTGCACCGCCTGTGGAGGAGCTCGTTCCCCTTCTTTGTCCGGGGAGGGACCCTTGCGCACCAGATCCAGTGTGGTGCCCCCGCAACGGATTTGGCACCGTGCTCTGACTGCAGTGCCGTGGCCGGTTTATCCGAGGCTGCCAGGGAGGGCTGGTGGGAGTAGGGGATCGGCATTCACAGGCACACCCCACGGATTCCAGTATGGCCACTGGGAGGGCCACTGCCCTTGCTGTGATGTAACCGTGGCGGGTGCCGCACTGGTCTCCCACATCAGTGGTGAATCCCCCCTTCCATGTGAAGGACTGAACTCTTGGTCCAACTTGGACCACTGTCCTTCTGGCGACCACGGTGGAGCCAACGAGGCCTGAGTCTGCTTGCTGACTCTGGTCAGCAACCGGCGAGGCGAGGGCGACTAATGACGACTGTTGGAGAAACGGGACTGGGGGGACTGGGACCGGTGCTGCGATGGTGAACGGACCCTCCGGGGCAGGGACCAACGTCCAGGAGACCGCCTGAGGGAGGGTGACCGAGGCCTAGGGGACCTGCAGCCAGAAGCTCACTGGTACCGGCGAAACGGAGACAGACTCCTTGACTCCGGAATCCCATGCCTAGTAGGTGGGGAAAGTGTCAAGGACCTGGGTTTTCTAGCTGGAGAGCCAGGATACGGTGCCGGGATCCGAGGTCATGGAGATGGGAATCTGTGCCTATGGTCTAGCGACCAGGGGTGCGCCGCCATCCTCTGAGGCTGCACCATGAATGGCTTGCCCTTAGGTGCCGGATCTTAGCCGAGTCTGCCACCTGGTGTGGTGCCTGCGGTGCTGATAGGCTCATTTGGTCTTTGGCCACCAGGGCCGCCTCGGGCATTGATGGCCCTGGAAGAGGCCAGGGACCCGTCGCTTCCCGGGATTTGGGGCAGATCCCTGTGTAGCCCCGAAGTGGGTCCAAGGCCTGACACAGGTCCTTTGCCCGAAGTCCCCTTCTCCGGTGCCAAGGGGCTCCTCTTCTTTTGCCACTTCTTTGGCACCGGCGAAGGGGAATGGTGCTGGGCGGAGCCCGGTGCCGGCAGTGCACTCCACACCCAAGCAGAAATACTTGGCATAGAGTCCACAGTGGAGGGCTCCGACGCACTTCTGCGTTCGAAGTCGTAAGTTTTTACAAATCCGATACTTGTCTTTTCTGTGGGATTCCCCCAGGCACTTCAGGCAAGTATCATGGGTATCACTGTTAGGCATTGGCCTGTTGCATGTCGAGTGGGACATGCCCCGCTCTGGGACAAAGTCCCAACCAGGATTCTAAGTACACTAACTATACTAAAGGCTAACTACTTACAAACTACTTTACAACTATGTACAGATAAGAGAACGAAAGGCTATAAAGAACCGCTAATGCTCTTGCGATCTGCAAGATGAGGTGCTTCAACCAACGGTCATGGGCAGTAAGGAGCAACTGAGAAGGCGTAGGGTCAGTGGCGCCAAATATACCAATGGATGAGCGCGGCACTCAAGGGGGTGCCACAGCTGACCCCATGGATACCGCTATGGCAGAAATCTCCGACAACTGTGCACGTGGACGTGCACACGCCTAGAATGGA
Source organism: Trachemys scripta elegans (assembly GCF_013100865.1). Taxonomy (NCBI): domain Eukaryota; kingdom Metazoa; phylum Chordata; order Testudines; family Emydidae; genus Trachemys; species Trachemys scripta. The sequence continues at coordinate 42,500,459 of NC_048301.1, forward strand.
ATCGACACAAGCAAGCACTCGAAGAACAGAAAATTATTCTTATTCTAGTCTCCTGACAAAATTAGCGAGGAGAGCTAAAAAACTAGAACTGCATAGTGGTGTCCTGAATGGAATTCATAAAGAATTCTGCTCTTCAAACTTCCCAGTTCTAGCAAGCTCTACTTTTTTCTCTATTTCTGGTGGGAAAGCTTTAGCAACAGGTGGGTTTTGTGCAATGATCCAAACATGGTCAAAATTTGGCTTAATCTAATCTCCACTAATAGCTCAACTCCACAGATGAGCTCCCTCAACTGAGTACACCTTATCTCTGGCCCTCACACTTGTCCTGGATTTTGTCAGTTGCACTGTTCCAGGCTATTGTAAATTGTCTTGAATGATGATGAAAGGAGATATGCAGTGATACCGTAGCCGTGTTGGTCCCACATGGCTCTCAAATTGAGGACCAATTAAGTCTTGAATTAACATCAGAGGAAAACTGGGGAGCCAATGGAGGAAGGAGAACATAAGAATGATGTATTCTTGGGTGTCTGACTTGCTGAGGATGTGGGCCATCACATTTTGCCCAAGAGGACACTTCCGTGTGTTGCTTCCACTTTGAATCCCAGGTATAGTGAATGACATAATCCTCACTGGAGCTTGCAAATCTTAGTTTAGACCCCCCTATGACACCTACATATGCTGGGCTGCCTTGCCAGGAACTTGACAGCTGTCAATTTTGAGCAGAAAGTAGAATCAGTTCCTATCCTAAGTCAACAGTGGCTTTTCCAAGCTCTGTGGTCTGCCCAGAAGCATGACTGCTTCTGTAGTTCCTTGGACAGTAGCATTATTATTAAAATGGTGTCTTCTGTTAACTGGGAATTGCTCTTTAAGGAGATAAAATGCTGTTGCCACCAGGGCAGCTGCATTAAGAGAATTATTTTTTGTATTTCTGCCAGAAACTACAAACTCATATTAGTGGCAATGAGTTGCTCAAAGGGCTGGATTATTTCATTCGTTATTGAAGATTTGGAATGAGTGTTCCCGTGGTGTCGAAGTCCAAAAATAGTGTTCAAGCAGTGAATAGCAAGTATAGGCCTGCACTCCTATTAGCAGAGATTTCATCTGGTTAGGGTTACAGGCTTGGTGAGTACATGGATGGGAAAAATACAAGGAAAACCCCAATGTCAGAGGAAGTGATATTGGTGATTCCAGCTTAACAGAGCATCAATGCCATAGCATGATGCTATGGGCTGCTGTACTCCAGAAGTATCATCTTTAAAAAGGGACATATGAAGATCTGATCTAGTCCTTAAATATCTATTAGCAATTTTTTCCAGAAAACAAATTAATAAGTACATTTTGCAGCTTCAGTTGAATAAGCCTGTCTTGAACTTGTATATAGCAAAGATCTTCACTGCGAAGAGCCATCCTGCAAAAGGCTGCATTTCAATTATATGTTTAGACTTCAAGCATCATAGGGCAGAAACGGCATCTTTGTCTGGATTCTGTACAGCACTGAGCACTTTCAGTGCACAACACACAACATGTATCAAAATGGGAACAAGGAACCATCTGTTACTTCTCCACTCAAATTTGCTGCCCATCCTATTAATACGCCCACAAACTGGAGTGAGAAAGAATTAAACTGAGCTTCTTGAATAATGCAGTATGGCTTTACACAACAGACAACTAGCCTATACAACTCTTTGCCACAAGATGATATTGAAATCGAGAGTTCTGCAGAATTCAAAAAAGGACTGGACATTTATATGAATAATGAAAACAACTACAGTTACAATTAAAGATGATTAACAAAAATGAAGTTTGGAAAAGATATAAACCTTCATGCTTCTCAGCATATGGCAATCACTAAACTGAGAAGAGGGGGGTTGGAAAAAAACTGTTATAGTCCATAAATGCCCACTTTGGATCTTCTTGCACCTTCTTCTGAGACATCTGGTATTGGTCAGGATGTAGTGGACTAGATACAGAAACTGAAATCTTCTCCAATGATTCCAAATGTCTGTATAGAGATTTCAAAAGGCCTCAGAAAATATTTAATGCAACACCTTTACAAACATGCAAAAATAGCAATGTGTAGTGCAGCAACTAACAGGCAAGGAGCAAATTATTCATTGATGGACAGGATTCATATAGCTGATTGAAGCAAATCCAATGAATGCCAAACCAAATCACAGAGGTAGAGTATGAAGAACTAAGATGCAATTTTTCTCTTGTAATTGCAGGGAACTAATAATGTGAGATACCACTAACACTGATTAGCTAGTCTCAACAAGTAAGTGAAAAAACAACCACAGCACCAAAGTTGGTACAGGATTCTTTTCCATTCAGGTTTTTACACGATAGCCATAACCCCACAGCTTATTGAAGCTTTCTAGAGTAAAAGCATACAAGATGACTTACAACAAAATGTTTCCTCACCGTCCATCTCATCTGTGAGGTACAGATTAAGTAAAAAATGTTTTAGCCTTCTGTAAATGTTAATTGGTTGTGAGCTGCTTTGTGGAAAAGCATGAGTATTACCCTCAGGATAGACAGTTTCATTAATCTTGAAGAGCAGAGTGGACTGAAGGCCGAGAAGGTGGGACAGTCTTTAGCGAAGCAGTGGAACAAGTGATATACAGGGATGAAATGCTCTTAAGCAGCCAATCTTGCATCCTGCACCAGTTGCTGCATTTTTAAAAATAATGTTTTCAAACCATGGTATATTGTAGTGGTTTTCAATCTGTGGTATGTGGGCCCCTGGGGATCCGCAGACTATGTCTAAGGAGTCCACAAAAGGTTGTCATTACCATAGAACCAGTGGTTATCAACCTGTGGTCCATGGATCCATGGGGGTCTGCAGACTATGTTTAAGATTTCCAAAGGGCTCCACACCTCCATTTGACATTTTCTAGGGGTCTGCAAATGAAAAAAGGTTGAAAACCACTGCTACATTGCATTGCAACAGTACAATCTGGAGTTAACAAAGGCATTTATGATCATAGCCAGGTCATAATCTGAGAGAATGGGGTGCATTCTCCTAGTTAACCACAGATTGTAGGAGGCATTTTTTATTCCCAATGTTGTAGGAGTCCAGTGTCAGTGTGGGGTCTAAGTCCCAGAAGCTGCCTGTGGATACTGGATAGGACAGCAAAGAGGATCCAACTTTGTCATATTCCACAGCTGAAGGCTCTGAATCAATCACCATCAACATTCTCTGGGCATGGACCAAGGATTCAACAATCTAGCTATCTGTAATTCTGCCAGCAGTGCTGATGAGCAGTTCAAAGTGCTGGATTACTTCATTCTCTGAAGGACTGGAGTGCATGGAACATGGTGGAGGTTGATGCTCTGATATTATGCAGATATGATACTTTCTTCCTGAGCCACTTCCCAACAATCTGCCCCAGGCTGATCTGCTGGGTGCTCAAACTTACCATCATGCTGCAACACAGATGGCAAAGATCATAAAATTACTGTAGACTTGGATGCATTATAGTACCTGTAAAGAACATCAATGTGACTAACAGAAAAAAAATTCAACATATTCTGAGGATATTGGCAAACACTTGCAACAGAACTTCTTCATAATGAAAACACTGTACTCAATTTGCACTGCCCTTCCAGTTAGTTGTCATTTGCCATATCTCTTGTCACATGTGACTGGTTACAAGTGCAACCCTTCACGTGTTCCCTGTCTGCCTCTCCTTCCTTGCATGCAGACCAAGGGAACAAAAACAGCATGGCCTCCTTGGATGCTGGCTGCTCAGTTCTGCTACAAATTGCATGAGAACACAGGAGACACGGTGATCCCCTCTGCCACCCTCTATCTGTTTCCATAACTCTTGCACACGCCAGAAAAATTATTTATCCTGCGAAAGAAAAGTGTTAGAACTTGATTCAGATTGATTCTGAAGGGTATAGTGAAAACATCAGCTCTTAACATCTGGATATAGAACTAGCCCATCAAAATGGCACAGGAAGTCAAAATGAGTTCAAGAAATACCATCAGCAGTCCAGATTTATTATGGACAACAGACTCCAGTTGGTAGAATCTTTCTGGTAGCCACTATGCAGAGGAATGAGAAAGCAACTCCTTTGAGACAAGCCTTGACTGATCTCCATAAGGACACAAAAGCCCTCTGATTTCCTGGAGTTCTTGGCAATTACTGCTTTGTGCAATGCCAACTCTGTGAGAATTCAAAGACCGTACTTTGCAACATTTAAAAACAGAAAGTAAATACTGCTGTATTATGGGATGTGTACACACAAATCCACATTTGTTACCTTCTGGTGTAACAGCATTGCATTCAAGGATCTTCATTTTCTTATATGTAAACATACATTCAGGTCAAATTCAGATAGTCTGTTGTTCACCCTGAGAAAAGCTTTCATTCGCACACAATGAATCAGGCTGAGAAATGTCAAGTAAACAGAATTGTATTAGAATGGTAAACAAAAACCATTCAATATTACAAACAATGGCTCTACTTTAATGTACCAAACAATGCCCTCATCAGTCTTGACTGGTTAATAAACTTAGAAGCAATTTGCAATGTAATCACTCAGCAGAGCAACAGGGAGCACAGAAGAAGCTTTCAGAATTTCACTTTCTTCAAAAGTATACAGGACAGCAGTTTCAAATAATTCACCATCAACTAAGACATTTTTCAGATAATCTAGCATGTTCTCTTTCCATACAAGTCTTAACATAAGCCCTTGGTTTGGAAACCCAGAAAGAACAAAAATGATCTATTCAACTTGATCATTAGCAAATCTGTAATACTGTGGATGAGTGATGAGACAAATGATATTGTACATAAAGCTCCTACCCCGTTGTTCTCAACTTGGACAATTATTTAATCCATCTTTTACATCAAGTGAAGCCCATTTCTTGGCCAGACCAAGGCATCCTTTAGTTCTAGATCTGAAAGTTTTCACTACTTTTAAGTGAAATTAAATTTTGTGAAGGGAATGAATATGCATTGATGGGGAGTCGAATAGACAACATGACCTATTGTGACCACAGGGACTTTCTGGGCTCCCATTGAGAGGGCTTCCCACATTCACAGTTTTCCATTACTTGGTTTAATTTCAAACTCAGCAATAAAGGAACTTTTTTCACACTCCACATTACTACCTGGAGTATTTCAGTACCACAGAATTAAATTCAAACCCACAGGTAGCAATGGAAATTTAAAACAGCTGAGAAACTAACAATCCAGAAAACACTTCAAAGAGCAGCTGCCCTCCAAGATGGCAGAGAAGATGTAAAATTACTGTAGGCCAACAAGAGCCAAGACCTAAAAAAACAGCTGGCTACAAAGAGGAGAGCAGGTGGCTCCTGGAGTCCCCAGGTAAGACATGCACTCAAATAGAAGCATGATGCCTCTTCCAGATGACGGCGATTTTGAACATTCTGTCAACATGTGAAGACAGACCACATTTAAAAGATAAAACAAACACCAAGAGAAAGGCCCATGCTGTATGGCCCACCAAACTCACTGGGTTTATAGTGAAAGTTTATTGTTCTGCTTCCTAGTACAATAAGCTACAAGGTACGTACAGTATAAAACGAGAATGGCCACAAAGCAAAGGTGATACAGACATTCTGTTACAGTACAGTGGAGGAAACATTCTCTGCCTAATTTTTCCACCCTACCCCACGCATAGCAGCTAAAACTACTGACCCTCCCCCTCCCCTCCAAAAAATATTAAAATGAAAACTCTCTCGCTTAGGTGCAGCAGAATTGTATGTCTTTTGGGGACACTGGTTATCACCTGCCAATATTTCAAGGAACTTTCAGAAACTAAAACAACAAAAGAAACAAAAATAATCTGTGAAGATGGTAGTGACATGATCCATGTAGGATGCTCATGCCACGCCAGGTTCAGTTCTCCTCAAAGTAAATGGCCTGTAAAGAAAAGAAAAGTCTGTTACACTGAGAAATGTATCAATAAAAATGGTCAGAATTCAAATACAATAATGTAGAATCTGGAATTGGAAGAACTAGGTATCCAGCTGACATATATTCCAGTTGTCCTTATCATGAACACCTACACTCTTATTACTGACAATGCTTGGAGATTTTGAAGGCTGATACCCCTTTTCCTTCAATCTTGAGATGCTACACACAGGAGATTACACACCAAGGAATGTGCACAACTGACAAATCCACCTACCATTCAAGGCCCCAAACAAGAATATCTGGAGGAAGAACCCTAGCAATGTGTGTGCTCATCTCATCCTCAACTCTTAAAAAACAGTGAGACTAAATTTGTATAATGGTGGAACACTTACCTTAAAGGTACAAAAATTCCACATAATAATTGTCTCAGATATATTTGGTGCGGTTGAGGGCTCTCTCAGCAAGATGACCACTTTCATCTGTGATCTTCTCCCAATCCGTTTGTCCAACCACAAAACCAATGGCCCTCTTCCTGTCTGCATCCTTCTTTTCTTCTAGGTCTGCCCACCTCACCTACGAAGAACACAATGTCAGTAACACAGACCTTCAAGAATAAACACTGGAACACTAGTAGGTCTTTCCCTCACAGACTAGTGTACAAAGAAAATTCTAAACCTGCACTCAATCATTTTGGTTCTGAAACTGAAGACCCAAATCATTCTCTCAAAGGAAGCAGTGGATGTTCCCCCCAATTACATCATTTAAAAGGGAATGTCCTGAATGTATCTCAGAGAAGAGAAAAATCTTGCACTGGCTGGGGGATGGACAAGATGATTAAGTCTTTTCCATTTTAACACTAATAATTCTGTGATTCAGAGCATAGTGGCTGCATTTATTCTGAGGCTTAGAGGAAGAATATGGCTGGATGTCTACTGCTCACAGGAAACAAGAGGAAGACAAGAGACCATTGGAAAGTATTCTTCTGTGTGAAGGGATTGAGGGATACTGGGGGAAAGCCACAGAACACAACAGTGCTTCTGTAAGGAAGGATTACATAGGCTTACTTCTTAGTGTTCACCACCGTAGTGTGTGCGAGTCAGTATTCTCCTGGTCCCAAATGAAATGGCACAGAGAACACAATACCACAATGTTGAGCTACAATTTTTTCATAACTATAATCCTTCTCTGCATCTACCTTGTAAGCTTAATTACATACTGGAGACATTTAAAACTTGACTGGACAAAGTAGAGGAAGATATATTGTAGGGAACAAACCTGCACTGACTGAAGGAGAGTCACAATAAATAGTTCTTTTCTATCTTTGGCTTCTATGAAACATTTCTGGATGAACCTTTTCACTATCTCACCCACTGTGCTAAGCTGCTTATTTATGTCCCGTCCCACCTTAATAACTACCACTTCCTCCTCTAAGGCTTCTTAAAGTCACTCACAATCTTCATCTCTGATCTGTTCAGACCTCTGCAGTCACCTTCTCACCCACACATACATGCATATATGGAATGGGGGGGGGAGGGGAGGGAAACGAGAAGAGGGCACAAAAGCAACTAATGAGAGGGTTGTAACCAGGACACAAGGCAGGAAGAGTGATGATAGGGCTACAGAAGCAGTATCTGCAGGCAACTCATGGTATGTCTACACAGCAACTAGACATCGAGCCAGCTGACTCGAGCTTGCAGGGCTCAGGCTGCGGGGCTGTTTCACTGCTGTGTAGACTTCCAGGCTCGGGCTGGATCCCAGACTCTAGGACCCTGCGAGGTGAGAGGGTCCCAGAGCTCTTGAGCCCGGAAGTCAACACAGCAATGAAATAGCACTGTAGCCTGAGCCCCACAAGCCCATGTCAGCTGACACAGGCTAGCCTTGGGTTTTTCTTTGCTGTGCAGACATACCCTCAAGAACAAATCTCTTCCCCATCCTGCCCTCCAATCCCGATTTCTGCTGACTCATTGGCCCCAATGCCCACCCCTCACTTACTAGCCCAGTTCCCCAACCTTCTTAGTTCAATGTCTTCATTCTGCTAACCCAATGTACAAGGAAATAACTTTTACATTTATTTCTATTACCACTAATTTTGTATAAATGTTCATATTTATACAAATAAAATGTTAATAAATGTAAATAGTATTTCCTTGCTTAGCGACACAGGGGCCCTGGTGGGGATGGAACTAGGGAGAGCTGCTACCCAACCTTGCTCCCCCCCTCAAATCCCATTCACCTCTGAAAATCTCTTACGGTTTGTGAGGAAGTGGTCCACTGGAACAGAGTTATCTGTTAAACCATAAGACATTCACCAGAAGAAACCTCGGGTCCTCTTCTCCAGACTTATTTTTCCCTCTAGCCACCCTGCACAAACTCACACTGAGTATCACTCTCCTGCTAAATCCATTCCTGGTCCACAACCTCCATCTTATCTTCTTGCCAAAAACTCCATAATACCTCCACTCCTCCCAGATCAACTGGCCAAAACTAACCCCCTCATCCATCTACCTACACTTTTAAAAAATCAAAACATGTGCGCCACAAAAATTAGCTTAGAGTAAAGGTTGCTCAATTGCATTTTCTATTAACACGATCATTAAAAATTAAGGATATCACTAGAAAGGTCAGTGTTAACATCCACACCAACCTCAATTTACATCTTATCACCCAAACACAATTACAAACTCCTCAACTCCATGACAAACTCTTCAGTTTTAACATACAACTAACCACAATGTATACAACCAGTTCCTCCCATTCCCTCTGAAATGCACAACCTGCACTTCAACCTCATTTTTCCATGCTCAATTAGTATAGACACTATGATTATACACATCTATAGGGAATAATATAGCTTAATCTTGCTGAGATTAGAGTTTGGGTTATTGAATGTACGTTGGAATTAAAAGGGAGTTTGATGTTGAGCTGAAGACTCAGACTATATTCTATTGATGCTTAGGGGAGTAAGACAAGTTGGTTGACTATAGCTGTAAATGACTTTACTGTTAGTTTCCTTGATTTTTAGTGACTGTCTTCACAGGAAATATAATTAAGCAACCTTAATTCTCAGATACCTAATTTTATGGTAGATTATTATTTTAAGTGATGCTCATGCACATTTGTACATTCTTGTGTCTCCGTGCATTTTTATTTTCCATTCATAGAAGTATTTCAAGCAGCAGCACACATTCAGGGATGATAAAGGATCAATTTTTATTTATACATAACCTACTTTACCAAAGAAAATCACTCAGACTGAACCTGCCCTGAATTTAAGAACACATGCTGTTTCCTTCACTACCCTTGTTACAAAGCCTACTACAAAAATGGATTAACTTTAACAGATCATAATAATCACATATATAACACCCGTTTTATTTTCCTCTTCTCTAATATACAACACACAGTACAAACTTCCTAGCCTTTTTTCTGCATTATATACTATACTTTTTGTGCCCCCGCAAAACATACACCATACACAGAATACCCATCTCCATGACTTCTCTTGAAAGTCTGCATCTTTATATAGAATGTTTCCTTAAGGACGGCATATCTTTTTGCTAACTCTCAAAATCTGAGACATATGCTGTTAATCTTTACTATCTTCAATGGCTCATTTTATCATATCAAATCTGTATGTGTTTGGAAGACCATGTCCTTAAAAACAGTCTGCCATGGCATCTAATGGAACAATGAAATGAAACAATGAGTCCCCACTGGTCCTGTATGCAGGCAAACTGAATGAATGGTGCAGACTATGTTCCACAGAGAGAATGCTATATGAGTCCTTTAGAGATATTAAGCACTAATGAAGTTTATTACCCTCTTCTTGCCAGGTTCAGAAGCACGTGTATCATAGTCATCTGGAAGCTGAAGATAATCCTCCATCCTGCTGGCAATTGCTTCCCAATCACGTTTCCTCTTTGTGCCTGTCCGCAAGCCATCCAGCTTGTCTGAGAACAAACACAGAGCCTCAGCGTTAAAGGAGAAAATTTGTGTAAAAGAAACACAAACAAGATGAGAGGGGGAACACTTTCAGAAGAATGAGTCTGTATTTCACAGCACCAGAACTTGCACATCCAGATTGTGTTGATGAGTGGAATGATCTCTAGTTTGTTTCAGCTCTAAAGACTCACCCCCATTTCCAACTTTTATTTATCTTTCATATTAATTTTGTCAGTAACACTGTTGTTGTTTGTATGAGGGAGGAAAACATATCTTCCTGGAAGTTCACATCATTCAGAGTCCACGCTCAGCAGGCATAACACTGCTGCTGGAAGCTGTTGGTGGAATGGCAGTCCCATCTATTCTGCAGTTTAACACAATATTAATGCCACACATTTTCTTCCCAGTGTTGGGTTTAATACCGTGTCAAACATAGTATAACATGCAATATCAGGAACTTGGTGTCCATCAAACTGTTAGACCTACTAAGGACTGTATAAGTAAGCAGTTTTTGAAGTATGTTTCTACTAAACACAAAATCCTGGGACTGCAGAAAGACTCAGAATCTGGTATTATTCATGGTGTGAGAGGTCTCACACACACGAATGCTCTAGAAGTAAGTTTGTCCAAAGGTCACTTTTTTCTTCTGTTGCTTACTGAACCAGAGTGACCAGCCTGAGAGATGAGGTGAAACAAGATGACATTTATTGAATTATAAGAACTTCCTCTTTTTGGCCACTTATTTGAAGCAGATCGCTAGTGGTAATGAGACAAAGTACATAAGGTTAAGGATTAATAGGTGCAAAGATATGAAACTGGCTTTACAGAGCTAAAAATAATTTTTTCCGTTGGTGTTTACTCACTGGTTCATAATGTCATGTTGTAAGTTTGTTGCCCCTACATTTTAAACAATTTCTATAATCATTGCCATGTTAAAGTATATATAGAGTGACTTTTTACAGTTATTTGGTGTTCTCTGTAAACCGTTGCCAGTGATGACAGTGACACTAGCTCAGAAGTCACTAAGGTTATTAAATTAACCAACAGGAGATCTCTGAAACGAATCAAATACAAAGCAGCCTATTTGCTGGGCAACAGAAAAGGACAGTCTAAAAATGTGCATCCAAAGAATTTCAGTACGTAGATGAATTTTGTTTTATTTAAAATAGCAAAGAGCAGAGTAGTACTGGAGGTCATGAAAACAAAAAAAACGAATGGTGACTTGTGCATACTTCAGAAAAACTTCACATGCCAAACAATAAAGTAATCCCTCCCTCATTCAATGCTAGAATTTTCAAGAATCCATTATGCCCCATTTAATTGGGACAGATTCAAATCTTTCATCTGCCCAAGCAAAGCATTTTTGAATCCCCTCCACAAAGACACTACAGTTAAAAATCAACACAGAACAGCTGTATCTGCTTTCCTGAAGTGCTAATAGTTACAAAGAATAAAAGAAGAAACTTAATGCAAAGTCAAATATGCCCAATTTGTAACTACGGCTCCATAGAGAGATGCCATCTCCTTTCAGGAGAGAAACTCTAGGCATGGGAAATTCCTTTATATTGCTCCAGCAGTAAAGGTACTTCCAAGCCCATTTAGTATTATTCACAAATTACTCAACAGAGACCACTGCTATCATAAGGAGCTCCAGAATAAACAGCATTGAAAAGGAGAGCAGCACACACATTTAGGAACATTTAAACTGTGACAAATGGAGAAATCGAGGAACTCTGATAAGGCAGTCATATCAACACTTTCCCACTGCAAATCAGAATTTTCTGATGCAATGTGCAAGTAGTAAGAACATCTGATCACCAGCATGAAAGAGTTAATTCTCCCACTTCGCCTGTGTATGACAAGAGTTGCAAATCAGTACCTGAAAGTTTTGCAACACTCAAATGTAAAAAGGTGAGTTAAGGACTGCACTGTCAGTTTGAATAATCCTTCTTTTAAGGATTCCATTATCTCAGTATAGAGTATGTTTTTAAATTTAATCTCCTTTTGTGTTTGAAGTTGGCTGCCCTTCCAGGGAGATCTGCTTCCATCCATGCCGTGGTACTTCAAGGTATGTCCAGAGGTGCCCCCAGAGCAGACACTCCTTGAAGCATTCTGAAAGTCCTATTGCAAAGATTCTCGGCACATCAACTCAGAAGAGTTCCTTGTTATGAGACGAGGTTTCACTTTGTAATATGGAGCCCGTAATGGTAGTTATGGAAAAAAATGGTTTTCATATTTTTTATGCAACAACTGATAGTGGAGTGAGTGAAATGTTATTTGCATCCTAGAATAAAGTTTTACAGTGCAGATAAAACTTCAGATATTGTGAAGTTAGTCTCTCCTTCTTTGAGGTCTGAACATTGTACTATTAAACCATACTTTTAAATAATATACTCAAAGAGGCAGTTGTACATCAATCAAGACAACAAGCATTAGCCCATTTCTGTAATCTGTAAATGGAAGAACTTGCTGCACAAATACAGAAGGGCACACTGATATAGCAGTAGTTACATTTTAAACAAAAATGTGGCTGTGGTTGTATCCAGAACATGTATGGAAAATGGGCAGCAGTATGCAGGGGCACAGTATTCAGAAGAGGAATGTACCATCCCTGCCAGAATAAATATTAACCAAAGCAAGAACTCTGAGGCAAGGAGATTTTCATGTTCTTGGTGACTGTCACAAGTATGTTCAGCCAAAAGCTCAACATTTCAGACATTCTCCATGACACACTATAGCCAGTAAAATTCTGTTGTATCTGTAACAATATTTATAAATAAAAATAGAAAGCACAACAGAATTTGTAGCTGCCAAGTGATTTGGGTGAACCAATCCACCAAAGAAATGTATTTGGCTTAAGATTCTGCCTTTAAACCCTTGCACCTCTGTAAAAGCCTGTCTACGGGGTGTAAACATGCTGGACAGGCCAGCATCTCCCAGGAAACAACCCAAATCTGGAACAACAAATCTATATTACAGCTTTACATACCATTTAGTATACAGTGCTAATCAGTCACTGCTGAAATGGACTCTTAGGAATAACTATGGCTCACCAAGCATTACCCCGGAAATCCTAGGATGGATCAGATATAATCACTTTTAAGTCCCAAAACGCAAGGTTTTTTAACCACAGTTTTGGCTGACAATGCCTGAATTTATAGAGCAATCTTCTAGGAAACAGCATCCATTACAATGGGATTTAGGGCTCTTTGTAGCAATGTAATACCTGTTTTTAGTATATTTGTTTTTTTTTATAGCTTTTTGTAGAATTTAGTCTTATTGGGGAAGGGGCTATTTATATCAAAACAGGGATAGATTCAGTCTGTTTCCAGGGTGAGACCTCTTTATCAACAGGACATGGTGACTGTGGAATACTGGTGTCCTGTTAGCTGAGTTCCTGATGAAAGCTAGTTACAAGAAATGTGTGCAGCTGATGTCAAGAGCAGTGGCTAACACAGTCATTTTGTAAGGAGTTTAACCTTGCAGTTTATTATACATTTATTTGTACATATTTGGGTTAAGTGGAGATGATCCTATATTACTTTTATAGTTTGGATTTATGACCCAGAAAGCAGATTATAAAAACAATTGTTTTGCTTCTATTTTTTATTAGTGAGATTTAACAATGGGGGTGGGAGAGTATTTTAAAAATCTCTATTTGTTAGTTTCTGCTGCAGCCCATACTCAGTTTTGCTGGGGATGCTACACAAAGAATTATATATATTTAAAAAACAGTTTAATTGTTCTATGTATCATACATATTTTAGGCTTCTGTATTTGATATTTGTAAAATGTGTGTAACTGAGGGATTTTTTTTTGGGGGGGGGAGGTTTAAAAACGTTAGGTGTGTGTAATGGGACACTTCCGTTCCTCTTATGCACATTTAATGAAAAACAAGAGTTATTTGGAATATAACACGATAACCAACAACTTTGAATTTTTTAACCACACACACAGTATTTTACGCTATGATTTCCAAAGCAACATTTCTTAAAAATTATCACGGCAAGCTCTAAGAAATAAGCTTAACAATGGACCAGGGTTGTGAATTCTACAGCAAGAATGCACACAACCCTCAGAATGAGTTTCTTCTTTATTTGCTTAGCTGTTTGACAGGCCTCAGATACTGAGAAAAGGCTCATCCAGCGGTGCTGAGGGTATCAGGAAGTCTAGATGTTCCATCAGGATTTCAACGGCTCATCAAGAGAACGTGGCAGCAGAAGAGATGCTGCAGCAAAGCAGTCAAACAGAAGGCGACAAAAGGCCATTTATGTAAACCGAGTCTTCTGGTGCCATTTCTATGATGCAGTTAGGGTTTGAAAAAAAGAATACAGAGGCATGTATCCCATACTCAGACTCACAGTCCAGAGGGTTAAGCAGTTATATGTAGTGAACTTTCTCTTTGAAATTTACACTACACATCCCCTTTCAGATATCTATTATTTTATCATAAAGGTGACTGAAAGTGATCCTTTTACTCAGGTTCGTTCTAAGATCCAGTTTTAGTACCATTCCTGAAAGAAACATTGTTGCTCAAAAGTTGCATATTAATGGAAATTCCTTTGCATGCACACATCTCCATCATTTGGCCTTGTGCCTGCATTTCTCTTGCTGATTTTGATGGAAATATCAGTTATAACCAATAACATCTAGCAGCACAGCAACATTAATGAGAATGGTAGTGGAGTTAAAATCATCTCCTTCTACTCCAGAAAGATCCATTCTGAATCCCCTGAAAAGTGTCCCACAACTCTCAAGGAATTTCATTTGAACAGCTGACAGTAATTTTTATATCTAGATCTTTGAAAGGAAGTATTTATGACTGAATCATTCAGAACCAGGTTCAGAGTATGGAGCTTGTGCAATCTGGTCACATGACAGTTTTGGACGGTTCTCCAGTACTGTTCCCTACTCAACATTTCTCTTAAGGAAAAACTGTCTCTCCTTGATTATTAAATTAACCATATTCTCCTGTTGGCTCAAAAAAAGTACATATAAAACAGAAGCAGGATAAGGTATAGTATTTATGTTTGTAACCCCTTTGTGATGCCTTCGTAAAACTGAATGAAAATGGAAGGGGTAGGGTACACCAGCCTTTCCTTCAGCCAGCACGACACCTATATTGCAAGACAGACACACTTTTTCAATTGAAAATTTAGACTTACGAAAAAAATGTATGCAGCACGAATATGAATGTAGTGTATTGTGAATGGATTCAGTTGCCTATTTACAACATAGAGGAAGAATGAAATATTGCATTTTTTTTCTTTTTAAACAAACTACTTTCCTTGAACAGGTGGATGAGCATCAGTATGGAAATGCGTACTCTATGTCAAAGTGTGTAAAACAGCTATGGCTAGGAACATTAGACTATCTCTACCTTTACTATCGCAGAAGAGAGAACCTACATTTTACATGGAAGAGAAATGTCTTGTAGATTCACATACACATCTATGAGACCAATACAAGCCATTTGGTCTTTGGCAAGAAAAACATCACAAATAAGCAAATTTAAGTTCTGCACATACCATCAGATACCAACTATAGAAAACAGGGAAAAAAAATACCCACCTAGCTTTGCCTCAGAAGTGTCCATCTCCCATTTGCTTTTCGGAATGTAACCCTAAATCACACACAGAGAGAAGCTCGAAGGATTAGAGAGACACACACACACACATATCACTTTTGAACTGGAAAAAGCATTATAATGGGAGTTTAAAACATTTCTTTTGGTAAAGTGCAATTCACAGATAGCAACTAAGGGAAACCAGGTTACTAGATACTTCAGAACTTCTATATCCACTTTATATTCAGTGCTTTTAGTGGCTCTTTTGCATTGCTACAAGAGTGCTGCTTCTGCAAACACAGAACAAATTTAACAGACAGCAATAGTACTGAAACTGTGTGCAAAGTTACAACATTACCCAAATGTTATATTACCCAAAGTGGCATAGGTTTTGTAACAAATTATCAGGTGTTGAGAATATTCAACGCACTACAAATACAACTGCAAAAAAAATTACATTAGCCATATGCTCTTAAGAATGTATTTCCAGAACAATTCACTACAGCCAGACTTCACTGAATATTCCTATTAAAGGAACAAACAAAAATTTAGTATGCAAGGTCAACTTAGTATGGACTCTAACATTAAATGGTAAATCCTTTTTTATAAAAAAGGTTTTACCAGTTTAAATTAGAGTTAGATTTTGTTGAATCATGAGATATAAACACTAAAAAAAGTTGCTTATTGAAAAACTGCAAATGTATCATAGTTCAAACACTGCTGGTCATACAAATACAACTATTGTATCAATAACAGAAAGAACACATTTTATATGTAATAAAGTATCCAGCTACTTTATTCCGTGTGACTCAAAATTTTAAATTCTGCAAGTTTCCACTTGATTATTCTTTTATGGTATTTCCATTTTACAGTGCTTTCTCAGTAAGGATTTAGTTATACTATTTGTCCATGATCTCTCACATACTCCAGTTTCAGCTGCTTAAATTGTTATACTATTTAATGATTCTATGTAGTCATCTTAAAAAACCAACATATTGAAACATATTGTATGAGAAACTTGTTATAAGTATTATTCTCTCTAGAAAGGGGTAAGCATCACTATAAACAGGTTTCAGCAAGAGATTAATCCCAATCCTTAGATCAATTTTATTACACTAAACTCCATTTCTACTCTCTTTATAAGCTTTCTCTATAGATATTAGGGTATACTGGCACTATACAGGCTGACTACTAGATTAGAGTATATCATTCTTGAGAGAGATGCTGCTGTTGCATATATTGTATTTACATACACCACAGCATGACTCTTCTGAATTTTTTATACCATTCTAACTTTTATCTAGTTATAGTTTCAGCATTTTAAGAATGATTTCTAGTTTACTACAGATTATGTATTTTAATTTGCAAGTAGTCTTTTAAATCAAATATGTATTTAGTAGGAACTAACTCATCTGTGTTGTAATATTACACTGTAATGAACATGTATATTTACATCAAATATTTTAGTAAGTTGTGCATTAAAACCTGTTCAAAAGCTCATCTGCTACTAGAACATTACATTTTATGGAACACTGTACTATTTGCACTAGTTTTACCAATATGCTGACAATAACACTGAATTAAAAATGTCAATACTTCATACCATCAAGCACAGAAAAGAAAGGTTTTTTTCAACTATTCAAAGAATCCAGTAGAGTTGATATATCAACATATGAGTGACTATGATGGTAGGGTGACCAGATAGCAAATGTGAAAAATCAGGACGGGGGTGGGGGGTAATAGGCACCTATATAAGACAAAGCCCCAAATACCAGGACTGTCCCTATAAAATCGGGACATCTGGTCATCCTATATGATGGTGTGAATTAAATGCCCTGTGTACTGTGTGCTGAATCTGTACCGTATCCTCCTTCTTCAGTTAGTATAAGACAAGATTCAGATGTCACCTTTTGGAGCAAGACAGTCTCTCAGGGACATTTGTCAGTTGGTAGGTGCTTCTGACCCCTCCTTCTCCGAGGGCAAAATGGAAGTGTAACAAAATGAATGCAAGAACTCCCACCAACTGCTCTCAAAAAGACAACAGATGTCAAAGACAGTGGACTGTTCCACCTTTCTGTATTAGTCTGGCATGCCACTCTCTGACATTGGCCACATCAGAGAGTAGCAGAGATGAACTGTAGTAGATAACTCTTTGCTGCTTTTCCTCTTGAGTTTCTGAATGGAAGCCATATTTATATCTGGACTGTTTTTAATTAATAATTTGCTCAATTTTCAACCCCCTGCTTTCTCCTTGATTTATGCAACTCAAATCTGTGGTTATATGTATTGCATAATGGAAACACACACACACACACACACATATATATTTTTATACAGGGCGCTCCTGAAAACTAAAGACACTAATATCTGTTTTAGGTATGGCCCATTTCCAAGCAATCAGAAGTTAATAGCCATGTTCCTGCAAACAGTGAAGTGTCTTTAGATGGAACTCCTGATCACACTTTATTCAGACTTATTCTCTCTGTCAAAGGATAACTTAGTAAAGAGAATAAATGAGTCATATCAATAGAAAAAAGGTTTATTAATCTCTACTCTGCCTACGGAGATCTTTTCTTTAACTTTTATATTTCCTTTCTCTTCTAGAAACTATCAGCGCTGACCCCATTCCTAAGGAATAGTGAGCTTTCATCAGGAAAAAGGCCTCAGTGTCTCTCAGAATCACTGTTACCTTTTTTTAAATTGCAATTTAGCTCTTTGGTAGTGGGAGCCAGGATTTGGCACATACAATTCATCAAGCAATGAGTAGATACAGCTCTAAGAAGTTACATTTATTTATAAGCCATCATGGCCTTTTAAATATTTAGCAAATAAAACCAAGCTTAAAGCCCCCTCTCCAGGTTTCAGTTATCTGAATGATATACCTCCTCAAGACTGAGTAATCAGCTATTATTAGCAACCAAAGAGAGTGCACTTTGGCAAAGACGACATTCTTATTCCCAAACCTTTCTAAGAGATAAGTACAGCATTAAGTGGTGTCAGACACTACTTTAGTCAAGAAGAGTTTGTAAGACAGTGCAAGTTTAAGTAAGCTAAACTTAAATAAACTCTGTTCGCACCACAAGGTTTCTGCACGTCTTCGTACTTACACAGGGTATTCCATATGTAACAGTACATGTGCTTTCCCCTTCCCCACCTGAGAAGTTTCAACTTGAATTGTCTACAAAAAGCAGGCTCCAGAGGTTGTAGCTTGTAGATGCGTGCCAGGAGCATGGTACCATGCTTGGATGAGAATACTATTCCTATTCATAGTAAATATAGTCCTGATTTTTTTTTAAATCAATTAAGAAAAACAGACCAAGATTTAGTACTAAAATCCTCTCAGACATGCACAAGAAATCAATCACAAACAATGTATGTATTAGCATTACACTCCTGGGAGTGGCAGAGGTTTGGGATTTATAACAGTTAGACTCGATTTTAGTTATTTTAATAAAATATACTTTGTTGGAGATGGGTGAGGTATCTCCTACCAGTTCGCTTTCTTCTTCCTCAGCGGTATCTTTCTTGGATTCTTCTTTCTGATCTTCAATATTAGCATCAAAATCCTCCATCTCCACCTAGTCCAAAACACACGCACAGAATTATGCTGCATTGCTTGACTTCTAAGTATTACTTGCTTATCCAAAGAGTGCAGAGTAGACCCCAAACTCCAACAAAGAGAAAATAGAATGAGGGGATTTATTCAGACAAATATATTGGTGCAATATATTGAGACAGACTCCATTTTCTTCCCTACAGAAATGATTTCATTTCAGATTCTATTCTTGCCACAGAAAAGAACGGGGAATTTGGTAAGGGGAAGTCAAGACCTTCTCCACCACAGATATCCTTTTATGTTACTGGAGCCTGTAATAGTAGATATTCTCTCATTTTACACACTCGCAAACTATACACAAATTCATGTCAAAACCTCAAGTCTCTACAAGGATCCCAAACTTGTAACTTATATACTACTGGGAAATGCCCTCTCTACCTGCCAACATGTCTATGCTCAGTCTTTACTTTGGAGTACTTTAGATACCAGAGTGACAGATACCTTGGAAAAAACAGAGGAATATTATCACATACAGGAATAATTTATGCACATATTCATCTTTGCCCATATAACTGATTACTTTTTGGGACCCATCTCTTTGCTGATGTTCACATATACATCAAGGAATATAAAACCTTCTCAATGGGTCTGCAGCTCCTGACGCCATTAATGGAAGCCCATATTAAAATTGAATAAAACCCAAGTCTCTCTTCCTGAGAGCGCAGGCTTTGAGATTACTAGTTTCAAGAGCGTTAGTATTTGTAGACTGGAAAATGAATTGTTGACCTCATGGTTTGTAAGGAATCCTGAGTTGTTAAGTTGAAAAGAATAAATTCTGTTTTCCTAGTTTCGCAGCTCAGGAGTTTCTAAGCCCACTATGAAAGCTGCTCTGACGTCAGCATACAGCTGTGCTGCACTCAAAATGTACATGATTTGTGCACCAATGTAGTCCCAGATCTCTGGACTTACTAAAATATCTGACTAACAAGATTACAGCAATACAGAAAGCTAAAATGCCAAGGATGCATGTCAAAGTAAATTCCCCTTGGTACACAGAGAGCAATACGCTTTTCTCTCAAAGTACTCCTCTCCAGCCACAAAGTCTGGATCCAGATATTTGTTTTCTGTGACAGAGTCTCTGGACTTCCCAAAGCAAGGACTTGGAGGAATCAATGGGGTTTTGCCAAGCTCACATTTTTCAAACTTATGACCCCACTAATTAAACAAGTTACACAGCTGCAACAATCCTGCAGGAATGCTGAGTTTCTTCAGAGAAGGTCAAGATACTCTTTAACTGATAGTCAACAGTCAGTGGAGGACAAAATAGCTTCCACTCTTCTCTTAAGAAGTGAGAGCATGGTCTCCACAAATGCAGCAGTAAAATCCCTCAAGTTGTTCTTGTGCCTGGGTAAGTCTTAACAATATTTGGTTTGTACAGTGCTAAATAGACTACTGGTACTTAATAAATAATAACAAAACTTCGCTTCCGTAATTTACATTTTCAATATAAATACAAATGCATACTTTCTCCACTTCATTCAAATAGAGTGACACTCACTTCTTCAATAGCAGCATCCTGCAACAAAGAACGAATGTCCAAGCGCATCATGTGACGTGGTGCAGTCTCCCAGTGATCAGACATCTAACAAGAGACATACAAAATAAAGCACTTCCTACAACACACAACATCGAAAAAGTGGGTCTTTGATCAGGAGTGAACAGATCTTTCTTGAGTACAGTTATATTGCAGCTATCCTACTGAAATAATCACAGGGAATATGGGCCCATCTTCAAAAGAGTGACGGATATATTTGTTCTAAAACAATGAGGTTTCACCAACATCAATAGACCTGAAAGCCCAAAGAAATCTAACTTCAATAACCCCTGTGACTCCACTTCTATATACAGTTACCCTATTGATCTCCTTTAGCTTGCGTCCATGGATATTCCTCTTGGCACAAGTCTGGTTATCTGCACTCATCTCAGCTAAATACACCTAGAAAGAGAAAATTAGTATTAGACACCATAAACTAATCAGGAAATTAATATATTATTATCTAAAGCAGTTTTCCTATAGAGTGAATGTACGTGTGAGCTGCACATGCAGAAGATGTATACACTGATACATGAGTGAGCTTTTAATACTGAACACCAGCAGGACTAACTGGGGGTTCCATTTGGTTTCATTTTCCTAAAGAGGGCTCATTGTTTTAGAGGTACTAGTGACTGTGAATGCCTCCTGACATCATTACCTCAAAGCCCTTGGTTTTCGCTGCACTCCAGAACTGCTCAAAATGGCGCACCCTGTCATTGATGGCATCCAGGATAATGAAAGGGAAGAAGCCATCATCCAAGGTCTTTTTGAAAGTTTTAAACATACTGGTGCGGTAGGTCTCTTCCATATCAGCTTCATACTCATACTCCATCACCTGGGTCCAGGACAAAAAGCAGGTCAGGAGAAAGCAGGAGTTCTAAAATGTCTGGAGTTCAAATCCTGATATCACAACCATTGAGCACAAGGGCAGCAGAAGCAAACTTCCCTGTGCAAGTAGATTTCTAAAGAACTTGCCCACAGATTATCTCTAATTTGTCCACACATAGAAATGCCTTGTTCAAAAGAACACCATTGCATCGAAACAGCAGGTTCCAGCCCTAATTGTAATTATATTGTTATGTGCCTCCTTTAAAAAATACACCTTTCCTTCCTTTCTCAAGCAAAGACCTAAGTCAATGGAGACACAAACTGAGTATACCTTCTTTTTCACTTTTTTCCCTGTATCTGGGTCTCTCTCCTCTTTCTCCACTTCAGTGATGAAATAGTCATCCAGGCTGAGAACTCTGGGTGCAGGTCCTCCACACTCCACCTCTTTGTCCTGGGAAGGAAACAACCAAGGAATTCCATTTCCATTCTATAATGTGGGCCCTCAGTATGCCCAGAGCACACCCCAGTGACCTGATCCACATTCAGTAAGAGAAAGAAAAGAACATTTTACTATCTCCTGCAACTAGTCATCCCAGCTGCCTTTCCCGTGAGTTCTGGAAGGGGATACCCAATCATTTGAAGAACTAGAATCTAAAGCAATTAGAATCTGAGTTTCCAGATCCAAGACTGCTTCTTCCAAGGGACTGACCTAATATGATCTCCCCGTGCACTGGACAAATAGAAGGAAAGGAGAGAAGAAGTGTGCACCTAGAGACACATTCCTAGAGATAAGCTGATGTTTTACAGTTAAGAGTCTGGCAACATATAGAAAAGTAGGTATTTATCTACTTACCCGGATGAGCTTTGCTACATGTGTCTTTCCGCTGCCTGGCAATCCTCTCATTATGATGACAATCTGATATAAAGACAGCATGAGAGAAAGATGACTTTTGGGGCTGCATTCAACAGAACTCCTGAGTATGGGATGTGGCCTATCTACCAACCAATGTGCTCTGGCTCACAATATTGCAAACCCATTGGATACAGAATCACAAAACAGAGCCAGCACTATGACATGTTCCTTAACTGTTTTTATTGTGCCCAGTCAGAACCATAACCTCAGCAGACACCTGCTGAAGATCTGGCCCTATAATGTAAGATTGAATAGAATTTGTTAAAATAAAGTTTGTAGTATGAGCCTACCTTAACTATACAATCCTTTGCCAATGTATGTACACCAACTTTTTCTTCCCCTCCCTATACAGCATATGGCCAAGCCATCCCTCCTACATACCACACAGTCAAACATTGCTCTCAGAAAGAATTCTGAAACACATAAATATAGTCAATTAATAGGAACCCTATTCTTGCACTCCCAAATCCAAGAGGTTTATATCTCAGATGTATTCCACCTGATTATGTTGTGTTATTCTATTTGTATCATCAGCAAAGCCTTCTTGGAGCTCTCCCAAAGTGAACCTGCACAGCGTTTTTTCCAAACCATTTCCTGCAGTCTTTACTTGGTCTATGAGAACACCAAAATTAACAAGTTATGTTTTAGATGTTCAATCTGCTCCCCATTTTGGGGCTCACAAATTATTCAATGGCTTTAGATGGGGCAGAGATTTGCTTTAGAAACATGCATACTGCATATGGGAAATGTATCAGAATACAGGCCCCTTAACACTGCTTGTTGCCTTCAGAATGGATAGCAACTCCATGCTACTCACCCTCTCTGGCCTGCTGTCCCGTCCTGGTGGCTTCAAAATATCATCCACATTCTTAGACTCTGGTTTCCTCTCTACCCGGGGAGCAGGGGGTGGCTGGCGAGGTACTGATGGAGCTGAAATAGGCATCCTCTCCTCAGGGTAATTTCTCCGATCACCTACAAATTTCGGTAATTACACACAAGTATTTTCTCGGCTCACTGAAATCAGAAATCTAAATCAGAAATCTCAGTTCATAGGATTCTAACAGACCCCCAGTGATTTTCGAGACAGTGTGCTTTAGTCTCTATTTAAGATCTGATTGGTAGAGGAGAAGACAAAAACTGTCCCATTTAACCAATGCCATAAAAAACTGAAAATCTGGACTGACAGAAATATGACCATATTTCCAAAAGGCGGAATGGTCTAGTCAAAGAAGAACAAGACTGGAATACAAGATTTTAGTTCAAGTCTCAACTTTGCCAGTGACTTCCTCTGTGGCCTTAGGAAAGTCACTTAACCTCTTTGTAAACTGAAAAATGGGGATAATAATGACCTACATTCCAGGGGAGTTCTGAGGCTTAATGAATGTTTATAAAATGCTTTGAATATGTAAATCCCCTATATAAATGCTAAGCATCTTTATTCAGTCCGTATAAACAAGGAAAACGGACTGGTCTTTGTAATGTCTATGATTAATTCACAATTCTGCAAAGCAGGGAAAAGAAGTCAGACCCTACTCGGAATACCATGGGAAATTATTTTATTAGAATCCATACTACATAAGGATGTGATAAAGTCCTAAAACCTCCCAGGTGGTTCTGATAGGTTTGTTCTGACTCACTTCCACTCAGGTGCGCAGACACCACCGTGCTGAGTTTATTATAAGTCCAAGATGGACAGTTTATCATTCTTATTACACGATATTGATCTGTGGGATTCTTGCTTTTGAGAGGTGTGGACTCTCATAACCTCCTCCCTCTGACTTCTGAAAACTGAAATCAAATCAGCTCATCCCATGGAATCATGATTACTGCATATGATCATACAGGGTCTTGAAATAGTGTTACACTTTTAATGTCGGATGTCAGACTTTACAGATGTCAATACCAAGTGAGCCAAAATTGCAGTCCTAAGCAATTCTGATCAGACATTTGTATAATTGGTGGGCAAAATATCTCCCTGCTACTTTCTAGATCTCATAGCCAGTGAGAGACAGAAGATCACAAGAACAAGACAAGACACTGCCCAGATAAATGCCACTAACATTTATATCCTCAATGAAGTCATACAACTATCAAGCTCATCTTCTTGTGATCCTACCTTCCTGGTTTCATTTTCCCAACACTGTAGTATTACTTTGGGGCTAAGGAACTATACCTCCAAACATGGAAGGTCCATGATCATAGGTCGGGCGATCAGGCTTTCGTTCATATGATGGTCTTTCAAAGCCCCCTCGCCTTGAGGAGGGATGGTCTTTCTTGTCACGGTAAGACTGAGTCCTTGAAGGTCCAGTTGGAGGTGCCCTGCCAGAAGAGACAGCATTTTGTATAGCTCTCGGATTTCTACTTTAGAGCACAGCTCTGAATTCCCAATCAGTATACAAACATATGTCCTTCAAACGAAATTGAGTCTGACAGCACCTTATACAGCATCAATCATGTGGATGCAACTATGATCCAGCTTGTCCTGCGCTGCATACCTGTCCTCTCGAACATGGCGTTCTTTCTCAAACCTCTCTCGATCATAGTCTCCTGAGCCTCTGTCTCTGTGCAGCTCCCGCTCCCTTTTAAAATCTCGGTAATCTGTGTTAGCATTGCCTTGGCGCTCAAAGTAAGACTCACGATCCCTCTCTCTGTTGTAACGATCCCGCTGGCCTTGATGGTCTGAAAAACGAAACCCCCAAAATCTGAACTACAAAAATATAAGCCAACCTTAAAAAAACTCCAAGGGAACAGGAAAAGCATAGGAATAATGTTATAGTTACGGGCTTCTAAAAGAAGAAAGCAGCACACAATCTCCAACACGGAACAAGTCTAGTGTTCTCAGCTATCCACGTGATGCTTGCCTACTTTCTCAAAGGATATCAGAATTAGCCAAGCAGTGCCTACCTTTTGGAAATGGTTGTCTCTCAGGCAGAGGTTCTGGACGCAGAGTTATTCTCTCCCCATAGGGAATTTGTTCAACTTTACTGGTGGTTATATCTGGTAAAGAAATTTGACAAGAAAATAAGTAAGGATAGTGTTCCAAATTGCATCCCTTATCCATCTCCTCCTCTCTCTAAAAGCAATGACATAGTGACATTCAAAGTGATCAGAGGGTAACTAGGCCAAAGTATATATTAGTGACCTGCTGTATAAAGAACATTTGTGCTATGTTAATGTTAACTGAATACCATTCAGAGCAACAAACTACTCACATAAGAAAAAGCTAATTAATTAAATTTTTAGGTGACAGATCTGAGGAACTGTCCCAAATTGAGGTGTCATTAGAGGTGGTTTTGGAACAAATTGATAAATTAAACAGTAATAAGTCACCAGGACCAGATGGTATTCACCCAAAGCTCTGAAGGAACTCAAATGTGAAATTGCAGAATTACTAACTGTGGTTTGTAACCTATCAGTTAAATCAGCTTCTGTACCAAATGACTGGAGGATAGCTAATGTGACAGCAATTTTTAAAAAGCATTCCAGAGGTGATCCCAGCAAGCCTCACTTCAGTACCAGGCAACCAGTATGGTTGAAACTATAGTAAAGAAAAGAATTGTCAGACACATAGATTAACATTATTTGTTGGGGAATAGTCAACATGGTTTTTGTAAAGGGAAATCATGCCTCACCAATCTACTAGAATTCTTTGAGGGAGTCAGACATGTGGACATGGGTGATCCAGTTGATATAGTGTACTTAGATTTTCAGAAAGCCTTTGACAAGGTCCCTCACCAAAGGCTCTTAAGTGAGAAAAGAGGGAACTGGTTAAAAGATAGGAAACAAAGGGTAGGAATAAATGGTCAGTTTTCAGAACAGAGAGAAGTAAATAGTGGTGTTCCCCAGGGGTCTGTACTGGGACCAGTACTACTCAACATATCCATAAATGATCTGGAAAAAGGGGTAAACAGTGAGGTGGCAAAATTTGCAGATGATACAAAACTACTCAATATAGTTAAGTCCAAAGCAGGCTGTGAAGAGTTACAAAGAGATCTCACAAAACAGGTGACAGGGCAACAAAATGTCAGATGAAATTTAATGTTGATAAATGCAAAGTAATGCACAATGGAAAACATAATCCCAACTATACGTATAAAATGATGGGGTCTAAATTAGCTGTTACCACTCAAGAAAGAGATCTTGGCATCACTGTGGATAGTTCTCTGAAAACATCCACTCAATGTGCAGCAACGGTCAAAAAAGCTAACATAATGTTGTAAATCATTAAGAAAGGGATAGATAGTAAGACAGAAAATATCACATTGCTGTTATATAAATTGATGGTTAGCCCACATCTTGAATACTGCGTGCAGATGTGGTTGCCCCATCTCAAAAAAGATATATTGGAATGGGAAAGGTTCAGAAAAGGGCAACAAAAATTATTAGGGGTATGGAACAACTTCTGTATGAGGAGAGATTAATAAGATTGAGAGTTTTCAGCTTGGAAAGGAAATGACTAAGTGGCATATGATAGAGGTCTATAAAATCATGACAGGTGTGGAGAAAGTAAATAAGGAAGTGTTATTTACTCCTCCTCATAACACAAGAACTAGGGGTCACCCAATGAAATTAATAGGCAGCAGGTTTAAAACAAATGAAAGGAAGTATTTCTTCACACAACACACAGTCAACCTATGGAACTCTTTGCCAGAGAATGTTGTGAAGGCCAAGACTATAACAAGATTCAAAAAAGAACTAGATAAATTCATGGAGGATAGGTCCATAAATGGCTATTAGCTAGGATGGGCAGGGATGGTGTCCCTAGCCTCTGTTTGCCAGAGGCTGGAAATGAGCGACAGGGGATGGATCACTTGATGATTACCTGTTCTGTTCATTCCCTCTGGGGCATCTGGCATTGGCCACTGTTGGAAGACAGGACACTGGGCTAGATGGACCTTTGTTCTGATCCAGTATGGCCGTTCTTATGTTCCAATGTATTTTTCCCCAGATATATAATTTTTTCATTAATTCCATTAAAGATATAGAAAAGAGCTAGCTAAACTTCTCAGGAGAGCAGTACAAACAGAAAGGAACTCCCTAGCAATGCTATAGTTAAGCCAATGTCTACATTTCTGTTTCTAGGTGTATACCACTCGAGGCCAGTGGTGAAACAAACAGGACTGCAGTGAAGTCCTTTTATTATTGTATTATTAGAGTGGAATTTAATTCTTCTGCAGAAAAATACAGTGCACCAAAACCCTGGATTCCTAGGAGAGTTTAAAAGTTTATGGCTCAAATTCAACACAAAATCTCATCTCAGAACTGTGCATTTTCAAATTTTTAATTAAAAATATTTTGTCCTTGCCTGTTGAAGTTACATGGATGTAAAAATATTTAAATAGGAAGAGTCTTTATAGCATTTGCGTAATTCAAAGCAGCTGCAATTTTTAAAAGTTAATTTTTTCTTAAAGAGCTAGTTGTTTCAAGACTGAAAGTTTTGTGAGTAGAACCAAATATTTTACTGAAAATAATTGAAACATCTTTTACTACGTTGAAATGATAGGAAAGGAGAGTTTAATTGTCAAAAGTTAAAATGTGTTGTACACTCTACAAGACAATGGAAAGAAAGGAGGGAGTGATTCAAACAGGGATCACTGGGAGAGTAATGCCACTCTACACCCTCTCTTCCTTTCCCAGAAATGGTCGCTGGCTGAAGAGACTAGGGTCAGCAGCACAAACTGGAAGGTTACAGCTGCGAAAAAGCCTAAAACACAAGCAGGAAGGCACAGATCTGGACTGCAGGAAATAGTTGGTCAGGGCACAGACAACAAGGGAGCTTATGTTTTTTTTGTTTTGTTTTGTTTTGTTTTTAACATAGCCCAGTTTTATCTACTGTAGTGGCTAACAGTCTGTTTCTGGTTGTTTTATAGCCTAACAAAAAACCCCATAAAAGTACAAACTACTAAAAAAGTAGCTGAAAAGCAGCTCAGTTTTAAAACTGAACTGGTGGGTCATTTTCCCAAGGCAGTAGATTTCCTTCCTTAAGGAGTTTAGCTAGGGTTACCATACGTCCGGTTTTTCCCAGACATGTCCAGCTTTTTGGTAATCAAACCCCCATCCGGGGGAATTGCCAAAAAGCCGAACATGTCTGGGAAAATACCGTCCGGGCACTTCCCCTCCCACAGCTGGTCTGCTCCTCCCCTGACTCTTCGGCTCTATTTAAGAGCCGAGCTGCCCGAGCGCTACTGGCTTCAGGCAGCCCCCTTGCCTCCGGACCCCAGCCGCCAGCTGGGCACTTCCCCTCCCGGGCTCCAGCTGCTCTGCTCCGGCGGCGCAGGGTCCGGAGGCATGGGGGCTGCCCGAAGCTGGAGCGCTTGGGCAGCT